>NC_092714.1:220077537-220400887 GCF_047496885.1 Scyliorhinus torazame | reverse complement strand
GCGAGGACACCGTTCACAGACCACTGCAATGTGACACTGACTGCGAGGACACCGTACAGAGAACACTGCAGTGTGACACTGACTGCGAGGACACCGTTCACAGAGCACTGCAGTGTGACGCTGACTGCGAGGACACCGTTCAGACCACCGCAGTGTGACACTGACTGTGGGACACCGTTCACAGAGCACTGCAGTGTGACACTGACTGCGAGTACACGGTTCACAGACCACTGCAGTGTGCCACTGACGGCGAGGACACCTTTCACAGACCACTGCAGTGTGACACTGACTGCGAGGACACCGTTCACAGAGCACTGCAGTGTGACGCTGACTGCGAGGACACCGTTCACAGACCACTGCAGTGTGACACTGACTGCGAGGACACCGTTCACAGAACACTGCAGTGTGACACTGACTGTGAGGACACCGTTCACAGACCACTGCAGTGTGACGCTGACTGCGAGGACACCGTTCACAGACCAGTGCAGTGTGACACTGACTGCGAGGACACCGTTCACAGACCACTGCAGTGTGACGCTGACTGCGAGGACACCGTTCACAGACCACTGCAGTGTGACACTGACTGCGAGGACACCGTTCACAGAACACTGCAGTGTGACACTGACTGTGAGGACACCGTTCACAGACCACTGCAGTGTGACGCTGACTGCGAGGACACCGTTCACAGACCAGTGCAGTGTGACAATGACTGCGAGGACACCGTTCACAGACCACTGCAGTGTGACACTGACTGCGAGGACACCGTTCACAGACCACTGCAGTGTGACGCTGACTGCGAGGACACCGTTCACAGACCACTGCAGTGTGACACTGACTGCGAGGACACCGTTCACAGACCACTGCAGTGTGACGCTGACTGCGAGGACACCGTTCACAGACCACTGCAGTGTGACGCTGACTGTGGGACACCGTTCACAGAGCACTGCAGTGTGACGCTGACTGCGAGGACACCGTTCACAGACCACTGCAGTGTGACGCTGACTGCGATGACACCGTTCACAGACCACTGCAGTGTGACACTGACTGCGAGGACACCGTTCACAGAGCACTGCAGTGTGACACTGACTGCGAGGACACCGTTCACAGACCACTGCAGTGTGACGCTGACTGCGAGGACACCGTTCACAGACGACTGCAGTGTGACACTGACTGCGAGGACACCGTTCACAGAGCACTGCAGTGTGACACTGACTGCGAGGACACCGTTCACAGACCACTGCAGTGTGACACTGACTGCGAGGACACCGTTCACAGAGCACTGCAGAGTGACACTGACTGCGAGTCACCGTTCACAGACCACTGCAGTGTGACACTGACTGCGAGGACACCGCTCAGAGACCACTGCAGTGTGACACTGACTGCGAGGATCCCGTTCACAGAGCACTGCAGTGTGACACTGTCTGTGAGGACACCGTTCACAGAGCACTGCAGTGTGACACTGACTGCGAGTCACTGTTCACAGACCACTGCAGTGTGACACTGACTGCGAGGACACCGTTCAGAGACCACTGCAGTGTGACACTGACTGCGAGGACACCGCTCAGAGAGCACTGCAGTGTGACACTGTCTGTGAGGACACCGTTCACAGAGCACTGCAGTGTGACACTGACTGCGAGGACACCGTTCACAGAGCACGGCAGTGTGACACTGACTGCGAGGACACCTTTCACAGACCACTGCAGTGTGACGCTGACTGCGAGGAGACCGTTCACAGAGCACTGCAGTGTGACGCTGACTGCGAGGACACCGTTCACGGACCACTGCAGTGTGACACTGACTGCGAGGACACCGTTCACGGACCACTGCAGTGTGACACTGACTGCGAGTACACCGTTCACAGACCACTGCAGTGTGACACTGACTGCGAGGACACCGTTCACAGACCACTGCAGTGTGACGCTGACTGCGAGGACACCGTTCACAGACCACTGCAGTGTGACACTGACTGCGAGGACACCGTTCACAGACCACTGCAGTGTGACACTGACTGCGAGTACACCGTTCACAGAGCATTGCAGTGTGACACTGACTGCGAGGACACCGTTCACAGAGCACTGCAGTGTGACACTGACTGCGAGGACACCGTTCACAGAGCATTGCAGTGTGACGCTGACTGCGAGGACACCGTTCACAGAGCACTGCATTGTGACACTGACTGCGAGGACACCGTTCACAGAGCATTGCATTGTGACACTGACTGCGAGGACACCGTTCACAGAGCACTGCAGTGTGACGCTGACTGCGAGGACACCGTTCACAGACCACTGCATTGTGACACTGACTGCGAGGACACCGTTCACAGACCACTGCAATGTGACGCTGACTGCGAGGACACCGTTCACAGACCACTGCAGTGTGACGCTGACTGCGAGGACACCGTTCACAGAGCACTGCAGTGTGACACTGACTGCGAGGACACCGTTCACAGACCACTGCAATGTGACACTGACTGCGAGGACACCGTTCAGAGAACACTGCAGTGTGACACTGACTGCGAGGACACCGTTCACAGAGCACTGCAGTGTGACACTGACTGCGAGGACACCGTTCACAGACCACTGCAGTATGACGCTGACTGCGAGGACACCGTTCACAGAGCACTGCAGTGTGACTCTGACTGCGAGGACACCGTTCACAGACCACTGCAGTGTGACACTGACTGCGAGGACACCGTTCACAGAACACTGCAGTGTGGCACTGACTGTGAGGACACCGTTCACAGACCACTGCAGTGTGACGCTGACTGCGAGGACACCGTTCACAGACCAGTGCAGTGTGACACTGACTGCGAGGACACCGTTCACAGACCAGTGCAGTGTGACACTGACTGCGAGGACACCGTTCACAGACCACTGCAGTGTGACACTGACTGCGAGGACACCGTTCACAGACCACTGCAGTGTGACACTGACTGCGAGGACACCGTTCACAGACCACTGCAATGTGACACTGACTGCGAGGACACCGTTCAGAGAACACTGCAGTGTGACACTGACTGCGAGGACACCGTTCACAGAGCACTGCAGTGTGACGCTGACTGTGAGGACACCGTTCACAGACCACTGCAGTGTGACGCTGACTGCGAGGACACCGTTCACAGACCAGTGCAGTGTGACAATGACTGCGAGGACACCGTTCACAGACCACTGCAGTTTGACACTGACTGCGAGGACACCGTTCACAGACCACTGCAGTGTGACGCTGACTGCGAGGACACCATTCACAGACCACTGCAGTGTGACACTGACTGCGAGGACACCGTTCACAGACCACTGCAGTGTGATGCTGACTGCGAGGACACCGTTCAGACTACCGCAGTGTGACACTGACTGCGAGGACACCGTTCACAGACCACTGCAGTGTGACGCTGACTGTGGGACACCGTTCACAGAGCACTGCAGTGTGACGCTGACTGCGAGGACACCGTTCACAGACCACTGCAGTGTGACGCTGACTGCGATGACACCGTTCACAGACCACTGCAGTGTGACACTGACTGCGAGGACACCGTTCACAGAGCACTGCAGTGTGACACTGACTGCGAGGACACCGTTCACAGACCACTGCAGTGTGACGCTGACTGCGAGGACACCGTTCACAGAGCATTGCAGTGTGACACTGACTGCGAGGACACCGTTCACAGAGCACTGCAGAGTGACACTGACTGCGAGTCACCGTTCACAGACCACTGCAGTGTGACACTGACTGCGAGGACACCGCTCAGAGACCACTGCAGTGTGACACTGACTGCGAGGATCCCGTTCACAGAGCACTGCAGTGTGACACTGTCTGTGAGGACACCGTTCACAGAGCACTGCAGTGTGACACTGACTGCGAGTCACCGTTCACAGACCACTGCAGTGTGACACTGACTGCGAGGACACCGTTCAGAGACCACTGCAGTGTGACACTGACTGCGAGGACACTGCTCAGAGAGCACTGCAGTGTGACACTGTCTGTGAGGACACCGTTCACAGAGCACTGCAGTGTGACACTGACTGCGAGGACACCGTTCACAGAGCACGGCAGTGTGACACTGACTGCGAGGACACCTTTCACAGAACACTGCAGTGTGACGCTGACTGCGAGGACACCGTTCACGGACCACTGCAGTGTGACACTGACTGCGAGGACACCGTTCACAGAGCACTGCAGTGTGACGCTGATTGCGAGGACACCGTTCACAGACCACTGCAGTGTGACACTGACTGCGAGGACACCGTTCACAGACCACTGCAGTGTGACACTGACTGCGAGGACACCGTTCACAGACCACTGCAGTGTGACGCTGATTGCGAGGACACCGTTCACAGACCACTGCAGTGTGACACTGACTGCGAGGACACCGTTCACAGACCACTGCAGTGTGACACTGACTGCGAGTACACCGTTCACAGAGCATTGCAGTGTGACACTGACTGCGAGGACACCGTTCACAGAGCACTGCAGTGTGACACTGACTGCGAGGACACCGTTCACAGAGCATTGCAGTGTGACGCTGACTGCGAGGACACCGTTCACAGAGCACTGCATTGTGACACTGACTGCGAGGAGACCGTTCACAGAGCACTGCAGTGTGACGCTGACTGCGAGGACACCGTTCACGGACCACTGCAGTGTGACACTGACTGCGAGGACACCGTTCACGGACCACTGCAGTGTGACACTGACTGCGAGTACACCGTTCACAGACCACTGCAGTGTGACACTGACTGCGAGGACACCGTTCACAGACCACTGCAGTGTGACGCTGACTGCGAGGACACCGTTCACAGACCACTGCAGTGTGACACTGACTGCGAGGACACCGTTCACAGACCACTGCAGTGTGACACTGACTGCGAGTACACCGTTCACAGAGCATTGCAGTGTGACACTGACTGCGAGGACACCGTTCACAGAGCACTGCAGTGTGACACTGACTGCGAGGACACCGTTCACAGAGCATTGCAGTGTGACGCTGACTGCGAGGACACCGTTCACAGAGCACTGCATTGTGACACTGACTGCGAGGACACCGTTCACAGAGCACTGCAGTGTGACGCTGACTGCGAGGACACTGTTCACAGAGCATTGCATTGTGACACTGACTGCGAGGACACCGTTCACAGACCACTGCAGTGTGACGCTGACTGCGAGGACACCGTTCACAGACCACTGCATTGTGACACTGACTGCGAGGACACCGTTCACAGACCACTGCAATGTGACGCTGACTGCGAGGACACCGTTCACAGACCACTGCAGTGTGACGCTGACTGCGAGGACACCGTTCACAGAGCACTGCAGTGTGACACTGACTGCGAGGACACCGTTCACAGACCACTGCAATGTGACACTGACTGCGAGGACACCGTTCAGAGAACACTGCAGTGTGACACTGACTGCGAGGACACCGTTCACAGAGCACTGCAGTGTGACACTGACTGCGAGGACACCGTTCACAGACCACTGCAGTATGACGCTGACTGCGAGGACACCGTTCACAGAGCACTGCAGTGTGACTCTGACTGCGAGGACACCGTTCACAGACCACTGCAGTGTGACACTGACTGCGAGGACACCGTTCACAGAACACTGCAGTGTGGCACTGACTGTGAGGACACCGTTCACAGACCACTGCAGTGTGACGCTGACTGCGAGGACACCGTTCACAGACCAGTGCAGTGTGACACTGACTGCGAGGACACCGTTCACAGACCAGTGCAGTGTGACACTGACTGCGAGGACACCGTTCACAGACCACTGCAGTGTGACACTGACTGCGAGGACACCGTTCACAGACCACTGCAATGTGACACTGACTGCGAGGACACCGTTCAGAGAACACTGCAGTGTGACACTGACTGCGAGGACACCGTTCACAGAGCACTGCAGTGTGACGCTGACTGTGAGGACACCGTTCACAGACCACTGCAGTGTGACACTGACTGCGAGGACACCGTTCACAGACCAGTGCAGTGTGACAATGACTGCGAGGACACCGTTCACAGACCACTGCAGTTTGACACTGACTGCGAGGACACCGTTCACAGACCACTGCAGTGTGACGCTGACTGCGAGGACACCATTCACAGACCACTGCAGTGTGACACTGACTGCGAGGACACCGTTCACAGACCACTGCAGTGTGATGCTGACTGCGAGGACACCGTTCAGACTACCGCAGTGTGACACTGACTGCGAGGACACCGTTCACAGACCACTGCAGTGTGACGCTGACTGTGGGACACCGTTCACAGAGCACTGCAGTGTGACGCTGACTGCGAGGACACCGTTCACAGACCACTGCAGTGTGACGCTGACTGCGATGACACCGTTCACAGACCACTGCAGTGTGACACTGACTGCGAGGACACCGTTCACAGAGCACTGCAGTGTGACACTGACTGCGAGGACACCGTTCACAGACCACTGCAGTGTGACGCTGACTGCGAGGACACCGTTCACAGAGCATTGCAGTGTGACACTGACTGCGAGGACACCGTTCACAGAGCACTGCAGAGTGACACTGACTGCGAGTCACCGTTCACAGACCACTGCAGTGTGACACTGACTGCGAGGACACCGCTCAGAGACCACTGCAGTGTGACACTGACTGCGAGGATCCCGTTCACAGAGCACTGCAGTGTGACACTGACTGCGAGGACACCGTTCACAGACCACTGCAGTGTGACACTGACTGCGAGGACACCGCTCAGAGACCACTGCAGTGTGACACTGACTGCGAGGATCCCGTTCACAGAGCACTGCAGTGTGACACTGTCTGTGAGGACACCGTTCACAGAGCACTGCAGTGTGACACTGACTGCGAGTCACCGTTCACAGAGCACTGCAGTGTGACACTGACTGCGAGGACACCGTTCACAGAACACTGCAGTGTGACACTGACTGCGAGGACACCGTTCACAGAGCACGGCAGTGTGACACTGACTGCGAGGACACCTTTCACAGACCACTGCAGTGTGACGCTGACTGCGAGGACACCGTTCACGGACCACTGCAGTGTGACACTGACTGCGAGGAGACCGTTCACAGAGCACTGCAGTGTGACGCTGATTGCGAGGACACCGTTCACAGACCACTGCAGTGTGACACTGACTGCGAGGACACCGTTCACAGACCACTGCAGTGTGACACTGACTGCGAGGACACCGTTCACAGACCACTGCAGTGTGACGCTGATTGCGAGGACACCGTTCACAGACCACTGCAGTGTGACACTGACTGCGAGGACACCGTTCACAGACCACTGCAGTGTGACACTGACTGCGAGTACACCGTTCACAGAGCATTGCAGTGTGACACTGACTGCGAGGACACCGTTCACAGAGCACTGCAGTGTGACACTGACTGCGAGGACACCGTTCACAGAGCATTGCAGTGTGACGCTGACTGCGAGGACACCGTTCACAGAGCACTGCATTGTGACACTGACTGCGAGGACACCGTTCACAGAGCACTGCAGTGTGACGCTGACTGCGAGGACACTGTTCACAGAGCATTGCATTGTGACACTGACTGCGAGGACACCGTTCACAGACCACTGCAGTGTGACGCTGACTGCGAGGACACCGTTCACAGACCACTGCATTGTGACACTGACTGCGAGGACACCGTTCACAGACCACTGCAATGTGACGCTGACTGCGAGGACACCGTTCACAGACCACTGCAGTGTGACGCTGACTGCGAGGACACCGTTCACAGAGCACTGCAGTGTGACACTGACTGCGAGGACACCGTTCACAGACCACTGCAATGTGACACTGACTGCGAGGACACCGTTCACAGAGCACTGCAATGTGACACTGACTGCGAGGACACCGTTCACAGACCACTGCAATGTGACACTGACTGCGAGGACACCATTCACAGACCACTGCAGTGTGACACTGACTGCGAGGACACCGTTCAGAGAACACTGCAGTGTGACACTGACTGCGAGGACACCGTTCACAGAGCACTGCAGTGTGACACTGACTGCGAGGACACCGTTCACAGTCCACTGCAATGTGACACTGACTGCGAGGACACCGTTCACAGAGCACTGCAGTGTGACACTGACTGCGAGTCACCGTTCACAGACCACTGCAGTGTGACACTGACTGCGAGGACACCGTTCACAGAACACTGCAGTGTGGCACTGACTGTGAGGACACCGTTCACAGACCACTGCAGTGTGACGCTGACTGCGAGGACACCGTTCACAGACCAGTGCAGTGTGACACTGACTGCGAGGACACCGTTCACAGACCACTGCAGTTTGACACTGACTGCGAGGACACCGTTCACAGAGCACTGCAGTGTGACGCTGACTGCGAGGACACCGTTCACAGGCCACTGCAGTGTGACGCTGACTGCGAGGACACCGTTCACAGAGCACTGCAGTGTGACGCTGACTGCGAGGACACCATTCACAGAGCACTGCAGTGTGACGCTGACTGCGAGGACACCGTTCAGACCACCGCAGTGTGACACTGACTGCGAGGGCACGGTTCACAGAGCACTGCAGTGTGACACTGACTGCGAGGACCCCGTTCACAGAGCACTGCAGTGTGATGCTGACTGTGGGACACCGTTCACAGACCACTGCAGTGTGACACTGACTGCGAGGGCACGGTTCACAGAGCACTGCAGTGTGACACTGACTGCGAGGACCCCGTTCACAGAGCACTGCAGTGTGACGCTGACTGCGAGGACACCGTTCACAGACCAATGCAGTGTGACGCTGACTGCGAGGACACCGTTCACAGACCAGTGCAGTGTGACACTGACTGTGGGACACCGTTCACAGAGCACTGCAGTGTGACACTGACTGCGAGGACACCGTTCACAGACCAATGCAGTGTGACACTGACTGCGAGGACACCGTTCACAGAGCACTGCAGTGTGACACTGACTGCGAGGACACCGTTCACAGACCACTGCAGTGTGACGCTGACTGTGGGACACCGTTCACAGACCACTGCAGTGTGACGCTGACTGCGAGGACACCGTTCACAGACCACTGCAGTGTGACGCTGACTGCGAGGACACCGTTCACAGACCACTGCAGTGTGACGCTGACTGTGGGACACCGTTCACAGAGCACTGCAGTGTGACGCTGACTGCGAGGACACCGTTCACAGACCACTGCAGTGTGACGCTGACTGTGGGACACCGTTCACAGAGCACTGCAGTGTGACACTGACTGTGAGGACACCGTTCACAGACCAGTGCAGTGTGACGCTGACTGCGAGGACACCGTTCACAGACCACTGCAGTGTGACACTGACTGCGAGGACACCGTTCACAGACCACTGCAGTGTGACGCTGACTGTGGGACACCGTTCACAGAGCACTGCAGTGTGACGCTGACTGCGAGGACACCGTTCACAGAGCACTGCAGTGTGACGCTGACTGCGAGGACACCGTTCACAGACCACTGCAGTGTGACGCTGACTGTGGGACACCGTTCACAGAGCACTGCAGTGTGACACTGACTGCGAGGACACCGTTCACAGACCACTGCAGTGTGACACTGACTGCGAGGACACCGTTCACAAACCACTGCAGTGTGACACTGACTGCGAGGACACCGTTCACAGACCACTGCAGTGTGACACTGACTGCGAGGACACCGTTCACAGACCACTGCAGTGTGACGCTGACTGCGAGGACACGGTTCACAGAGCACTGCAGTGTGACACTGACTGCGAGGACACCGTTCACAGACCACTGCAGTGTGACGCTGACTGCGAGGACACCGTTCACAGACCACTGCAGTGTGACACTGACTGCGAGGACACCGTTCACAGACCACTGCAGTGTGACACTGACTGCGAGGACACCGTTCACAAACCACTGCAGTGTGACGCTGACTGCGAGGACACCGTTCACAGACCACCGCAGTGTGACACTGACTGCGAGGACACCGTTCACAGACCACTGCAGTGTGACGCTGACTGCGAGGACACCGTTCAGAGACCACTGCAGTGTGACACTGACTGCGAGGACACCTTTCACAGACCACTGCAGTGTGACGCTGACTGCGAAGACACCGTTCAGACCACCGCAGTGTGACGCTGACTGTGGGACACCGTTCACAGACCACTGCAGTGTGACGCTGACTGCGAGGACACCGTTCACAGACCACTGCAGTGTGACACTGACTGCGAGGACACCGTTCACAGACCACTGTAGTGTGACACTGACTGCGAGGACACCGTTCACAGACCACTGCAGTGTGACACTGACTGCGAGGACACCGTTCACAGAGCACTGCAGTGTGACGCTGACTGCGAGGACACCGTTCACAGACCACTGCAGTGTGACACTGACTGCGAGGACACCGTTCACAGACCACTGCAGTGTGACACTGACTGCGAGGACACCGTTCACAGACCACTGCAGTGTGACACTGACTGCGAGGACACCGTTCACAGACCACTGCAGTGTGACGCTGACTGCGAGGACACCGTTCACAGACCACTGCAGTGTGACACTGACTGCGAGGACACCGTTCACAGACCACTGCAGTGTGACACTAACTGCGAGGACACCGTTCACAGACCACTGCAGTGTGACACTGACTGCGAGGACACCGTTCACAGAGCATTGCAGTGTGACACTGACTGCGAGGACACCGTTCACAGAGCATTGCAGTGTGACGCTGACTGCGTGGACACCGTTCACAGAGCACTGCAGAGTGACACTGACTGCGAGTCACCGTTCACAGACCACTGCAGTGTGACACTGACTGCGAGGACACCGCTCAGAGGCCACTGCAGTGTAACACTGACTGCGAGGACACCGTTCACAGAGCATTGCAGTGTGACACTGACTGCGAGGCCACCGTTCACAGAGCACTGCAGTGTGACGCTGACTGCGAGGACACCGTTCAGAGAACACTGCAGTGTGACACTGACTGTGAGGACACCGCTAACAGAGCACTGCAGTGTGACACTGACTGCGAGGACACCGTTCAAAGAGCATTGCAGTGTGACGCTGACTGCGTGGACACCGTTCACAGAGCACTGCAGAGTGACACTGACTGCGAGTCACCGTTCACAGACCACTGCAGTGTGACACTGACTGCGAGGACACCGCTCAGAGGCCACTGCAGTGTAACACTGACTGCGAGGACACCGTTCACAGAGCATTGCAGTGTGACACTGACTGCGAGGCCACCGTTCACAGAGCACTGCAGTGTGACGCTGACTGCGAGGACACCGTTCACAGACCACTGCAGTGTGACACTGACTGCGAGGACACCGTTCACAGACCACTGCAGTGTGACGCTGACTGCGAGGACACCGTTCAGAGAACACTGCAGTGTGACACTGACTGTGAGGACACCGCTAACAGAGCACTGCAGTGTGACACTGACTGCGAGGACACCGTTCAAAGAGCATTGCAGTGTGACGCTGACTGCGTGGACACCGTTCACAGAGCACTGCAGAGTGACACTGACTGCGAGTCACCGTTCACAGACCACAGCAGTGTGACACTGACTGCGAGGACACCGCTCAGAGGCCACTGCAGTGTAACACTGACTGCGAGTCACCGTTCACAGACCACTGCAGTGTGACGCTGACTGCGAGGCCACCGTTCACAGAGCACTGCAGTGTGACGCTGACTGCGAGGACACCGTTCACAGAGCACGGCAGTGTGACACTGACTGCGAGGACACCGTTCACAGACCACTGCAGTGTGACACTGACTGCGAGGACACCGTTCACAGACCACTGCAGTGTGACGCTGACTGCGAGGACACCGTTCAGAGAACACTGCAGTGTGACACTGACTGTGAGGACACCGCTAACAGAGCACTGCAGTGTGACACTGACTGCGAGGACACCGTTCACAGACCACTGCAGTGTGCCAGTGACTGCGAGGACACCGTTCACAGACCACTGCAGTGTGACGCTGACTGCGAGGACACCGTTCACAGACCACTGCAGTGTGACACTGACTGCGAGGACACCGTTCACAGACCACTGCAGTATGACGCTGACTGCGAGGACACCGTTCACAGAGCACTGCAGTGTGACACTGACTGCGAGGACACCGTTCACAGAACACTGCAGTGTGACACTGACTGCGAGGACACCGTTCACAGACCACTGCAGTGTGACACTGACTGCGAGGACACCGTTCACAGAACACTGCAGTGTGGCACTGACTGTGAGGACACCGTTCACAGACCACTGCAGTGTGACGCTGACTGCGAGGACACCGTTCACAGGCCACTGCAGTGTGACACTGACTGCGAGTCACCGTTCACAGAGCACTGCAGTGTGACACTGACTGCGAGGACACCGTTCACAGACCACTGCAGTGTGACACTGACTGCGAGGACACCGTTCACAGACCAATGCAGTGTGACGCTGACTGCGAGGACACCGTTCACAGACCAATGCAGTGTGACGCTGACTGCGAGGACACCGTTCACAGACCTCTGCAGTGTGACACTGACTGCGAGGACACCGTTCACAGACCAATGCAGTGTGACGCTGACTGCGAGGACACCGTTCACAGACCTCTGCAGTGTGACACTGACTGCGAGGACACCGTTCACAGACCACTGCAGTGTGACGCTGACTGCGAGGACACCGTTCACAGAGCACTGCAGTGTGACGCTGACTGCGAGGACACCGTTCAGACCACCGCCGTGTGACGCTGACTGTGGGACACCGTTCACAGACCACTGCAGTGTGACACTGACTGCGAGGACACGGTTCACAGAGCACTGCAGTGTGACACTGACTGCGAGGACCCCGTTCACAGAGCACTGCAGTGTGACACTGACTGCGAGGACACCGTTCACAGACCACTGCAGTGTGACACTGATTGCGAGGACACCGTTCACAGACCAGTGCAGTGTGACACTGACTGTGGGACACCGTTCACAGAGCATTGCAGTGTGACACTGACTGCGAGGACACCGTTCACAGAGCACTGCAGTGTGACGCTGACTGCGAGGACACCGTTCACAGACCACTGCAGTGTGACACTGACTGCGAGGACACGGTTCACAGAACACTGCAGTGTGACACTGACTGCGAGTCACCATTCACAGACCACTGCAGTGTGACGCTGACTGCGAGGACACCGCTCAGAGACCACTGCAGTGTGACACTGACTGCGAGGACACGGTTCACAGAACACTGCAGTGTGACACTGACTGCGAGGACACCGTTCACAGACCAGTGCAGTGTGACACTGACTGCGAGGACACCGTTCACAGACCAGTGCAGTGTGACACTGGCTGCGAGGACACCGTTCACAGACCACTGCAGTGTGACGCTGACTGCGAGGACACCGTTCACAGAGCACTGCAGTGTGACACTGACTGCGAGGACCCCGTTCACAGAGCACTGCAGTGTGACGCTGACTGCGAGGACACCGTTCACAGACCACTGCAGTGTGACACTGCCTGCGAGGACACCGTTCACAGAGCACTGCAGTGTGACACTGACTGCGAGGACACCGTTCACAGAACACTGCAGTGTGACGCTGACTGCGAGGACACCGTTCACAGACCACTGCAGTGTGACACTGACTGCGAGGACACCGTTCACAGACCACTGCAGTGTGACGCTGACTGCGAGGACGCCGTTCACAGACCAGTGCAGTGTGACACTGACTGTGGGACACCGTTCACAGAGCACTGCAGTGTGACGCTGACTGTGGGACACCGTTCGCAGAGCACTGCAGTGTGACGCTGACTGCGAGGTCACCGTTCACAGACCACTGCAGTGTGACACTGACTGCGAGGACACCGTTCACAGACCACTGCAGTGTGACGCTGACTGCGAGGACACCGTTCACAGACCACTGCAGTGTGACACTGACTGCGAGGACACCGTTCACAGACCACTGCAGTGTGACGCTGACTGCGAGGACACCGTTCAGACCACCGCAGTGTGACGCTGACTGTGGGACACCGTTCACAGAGCACTGCAGTGTGACACTGACTGCGAGGAGACCGTCCACAGACCACTGCAGTGTGACACTGACTGCGAGGACACCGTTCACAGACCACTGCAGTGTGACACTGACTGCGAGGACACCGTTCAGACCACCGCAGTGTGACGCTGACTGTGGGACACCGTTCACAGACCACTGCAGTGTGACGCTGACTGCGAGGACCCCGTTCACAGACCACTGCAGTGTGACGCTGACTGCGAGGACACCGTTCACAGAGCACTGCAGTGAGACACTGACTGCGAGGACACCGTTCAGACCACCGCAGTGTGACGCTGACTGTGGGACACCGTTCACAGACCACTGCAGTGTGACGCTGACTGCGAGGACACCGTTCAGACCACCGCAGTGTGACGCTGACTGTGGGACCCCGTTCACAGACCACTGCAGTGTGACGCTGACTGCGAGGACACCGTTCACAGACCACTGCAGTGTGACACTGACTGCGAGGAGACCGTCCACAGACCACTGCAGTGTGACGCTGACTGCGAGGACACCGTTCACAGAGCACTGCAGTGAGACACTGACTGCGAGGAGACCGTTCACAGACCACTGCAGTGTGACGCTGACTGCGAGGACACCGCTCACAGAGCACTGCAGTGTGACGCTGACTGCGAGGACACCGCTCACAGACCACTGCAGTGTGACACTGACTGCGAGGACATCGTTCACAGACCACTGCAGTGTGACACTGACTGCGAGGACACCGCTCACAGAGCACTGCAGTGTGACACTGACTGCGAGGACATCGTTCACAGACCACTGCAGTGTGACACTGACTGCGAGGACACCGTTCACAGAGCACTGCAGTGTGACACTGACTGCGAGGACACCGTTCACAGACCACTGCAGTTTGACGCTGACTGCGAGGACACCGTTCACAGACCACTGCAGTATGACGCTGACTGCGAGGACACCGTTCACAGAGCATTGCAGTGTGACACTGACTGCGAGGACACCGTTCACAGAGCATTGCAGTGTGACACTGACTGCGAGGACACCGTTCACAGAGCATTGCAGTGTGACACTGACTGCGAGGACACCGTTCACAGAGCATTGCAGTGTGACACTAACTTCGAGGACACCGTTCACAGACCACTGCAGTGTGACACTGACTGCGAGGACACCGTTCACAGACCACTGCAGTGTGACGCTGACTGCGAGGACACCGTTCACAGAGCACTGCAGTATGACGCTGACTGCGAGGACACCGTTCACAGAGCACTGCAGTGTGACGCTGTCTGTGAGGACACGGTTCACAGACCACTGCAGTGTGACACTGACTGCGAGGACACCGTTCACAGAGCATTGCATTGTGACACTGACTGCGAGGACACCGTTCACAGAGCACTGCAGTATGACACTGACTGCGAGGACAGCGTTCACAGACCACTGCAGTGTGACACTGACTGCGAGGACACCGTTCACAGACCAGTGCAGTGTGACACTGACTGCGAGGACACCGTTCACAGACCACTGCAGTGTGACGCTGACTGCGAGGACACCGTACACAGAGCACTGCAGTGAGACGCTGACTGCGAGGACACCGTTCACGGACCACTGCAGTGTGACACTGACTGCGAGGACACCGTTCACAGAACACTGCAGTGTGACACTGACTGCGAGGACACCGTTCACGGACCACTGCAGTGTGACACTGACTGCGAGGACACCGTACACAGAGCACTGCAGTGTGACACTGACTGCGAGGACACCGTTCACGGACCACTGCAGTGTGACACTGACTGCGAGGACACCGTTCACAGACCACTGCAGTGTGACACTGACTGCGAGGACACCGTTCACAGAGCACTGCAGTGTGACGCTGACTGCGAGGACACCGTACACAGAGCACTGCAGTGTGACACTGACTGCGAGGACACCGTTCACAGAGCATTGCAGTGTGACGCTGACTGCGAGGACACCGTTCACAGAGCACTGCAGTGTGACACTGACTGCGAGGACACCGTTCACAGAGCACTGCAGTGTGACACTGACTGCGAGGACACCGTTCACAGAGCATTGCAGTGTGACGCTGACTGCGAGGACACCGTTCACAGAACACTGCAGTGTGACACTGACTGCGAGGACACCGTTCACAGACCACTGCAGTGTGACGCTGACTGCGAGGACACCGTTCACAGAGCATTGCAGTGCGACACTGACTGCGAGGACACCGTTCACAGACCACTGCAGTGTGACGCTGACTGCGAGGACACCGTTCACAGAGCACTGCAGTGTGACACTGACTGCGAGGACACCGTTCACAGACCACTGCAATGTGACACTGACTGCGAGGACACCGTTCAGAGAACACTGCAGTGTGACACTGACTGTGAGGACACCGCTAACAGAGCACTGCAGTGTGACACTGACTGCGAGGACACCGTTCACAGACCACTGCAGTGTGACACTGACTGCGAGGACACCGTTCACAGACCACTGCAGTGTGACACTGACTGCGAGGACACCGTTCACAGACCACTGCAGTGTGACGCTGACTGCGAGGACACCGTTCACAGACCACTGCAGTGTGACACTGACTGCGAGGACACCGTTCACAGAACACTGCAGTGTGGCACTGACTGTGAGGACACCGTTCACAGACCACTGCAGTGTGACGCTGACTGCGAGGACACCGTTCACAGGTCACTGCAGTGTGACACTGACTGCGAGTCACCGTTCACAGAGCACTGCAGTGTGACACTGACTGCGAGGACACCGTTCACAGACCACTGCAGTTTGACACTGACTGCGAGGACACCGTTCACAGACCACTGCAGTGTGACGCTGACTGCGAGGACAACGTTCAGACCACCGCAGTGTGACGCTGACTGTGGGACACCGTTCACAGACCACTGCAGTGTGACACTGACTGCGAGGACACCGTTCACAGACCACTGCAGTTTGACACTGACTGCGAGGACACCGTTCACAGACCACTGCAGTGTGACGCTGACTGCGAGGACACCGTTCACAGAGCACTGCAGTGTGACGCTGACTGCGAGGACACCGTTCAGACCACCGCAGTGTGACGCTGACTGTGGGACACCGTTCACAGACCACTGCAGTGTGACACTGACTGCGAGGACACGGTTCACAGAGCACTGCAGTGTGACACTGACTGCGAGGACCCCGTTCACAGAGCACTGCAGTGTGACGCTGACTGCGAGGACACCGTTCACAGACCACTGCAGTGTGACGCTGACTGCGAGGACACCGTTCACAGACCAGTGCAGTGTGACACTGACTGTGGGACACCGTTCACAGAGCATTGCAGTGTGACACTGACTGCGAGGACACCGTTCACAGAGCACTGCAGTGTGACGCTGACTGTGGGACACCGTTCACAGAGCACTGCAGTGTGATGCTGACTGCGAGGACACCGTTCACAGACCACTGCAGTGTGACACTGACTGCGAGGACACCGTTCACAGACCACTGCAGTGTGCCAGTGACTGCGAGGACACCGTTCACAGAGCACTGCAGTGTGACGCTGACTGCGAGGACACCGTTCACAGACCACCGCAGTGTGACACTGACTGCGAGGACACCGTTCACAGACCACTGCAGTGTGACGCTGACTGCGAGGACACCGTTCACAGACCACTGCAGTGTGACACTGACTGCGAGGACACCGTTCACAGACCACTGCAGTGTGCCAGTGACTGCGAGGACACCGTTCACAGACCACTGCAGTATGACGCTGACTGCGAGGACACCGTTCACAGAGCATTGCTGTGTGACGCTGACTGCGAGGACACCGTTCAAAGAGCATTGCAGTGTGACGCTGACTGCGTGGACACCGTTCACAGAGCACTGAAGAGTGACACTGACTGCGAGTCACCATTCACAGACCACTGCAGTGTGACGCTGACTGCGAGGACACCGCTCAGAGACCACTGCAGTGTGACACTGTCTGCGAGGACACGGTTCACAGAACACTGCAGTGTGACACTGACTGCGAGGACACCGTTCACAGACCAGTGCAGTGTGACACTGACTGCGAGGACACCGTTCACAGACCAGTGCAGTGTGACACTGACTGCGAGGACACCGTTCACAGACCACTGCAGTGTGACGCTGACTGCGAGGACACCGTTCACAGACCACTGCAGTGTGACGCTGACTGCGAGGACACCGTTCACAGACCACTGCAGTGTGACACTGACTGCGAGGACACCGTTCACAGAACACTGCAGTGTGACGCTGACTGCGAGGACACCGTTCACAGACCACTGCAGTGTGACACTGACTGCGAGGACACCGTTCACAGACCACTGCAGTGTGACGCTGACTGCGAGGACGCCGTTCACAGACCAGTGCAGTGTGACACTGACTGTGGGACACCGTTCACAGAGCACTGCAGTGTGACGCTGACTGTGGGACACCGTTCGCAGAGCACTGCAGTGTGACGCTGACTGCGAGGTCACCGTTCACAGACCACTGCAGTGTGACACTGACTGCGAGGACACCGTTCACAGACCACTGCAGTGTGACACTGACTGCGTGGACACCGTTCACAGACCACTGCAGTGTGACGCTGACTGCGAGGACACCGTTCACAGACCACTGCAGTGTGACACTGACTGCGAGGACACCGTTCACAGACCACTGCAGTGTGACGCTGACTGCGAGGACACCGTTCAGACCACCGCAGTGTGACGCTGACTGTGGGACACCGTTCACAGAGCACTGCAGTGTGACACTGACTGCGAGGAGACCGTCCACAGACCATTGCAGTGTGACACTGACTGCGAGGACACCGTTCACAGACCACTGCAGTGTGACACTGACTGCGAGGACATCGTTCACAGACCACTGCAGTGTGACGCTGACTGCGAGGACACCGTTCAGACCACCGCAGTGTGACGCTGACTGTGGGACACCGTTCACAGACCACTGCAGTGTGACGCTGACTGTGGGACACCGTTCACAGAGCACTGCAGTGTGACACTGACTGCGAGGAGACCGTCCACAGACCACCGCAGTGTGACGCTGACTGTGGGACACCGTTCACAGAGCACTGCAGTGTGACACTGACTGCGAGGAGACCGTCCACAGACCACTGCAGTGTGACGCTGACTGCGAGGACACCGTTCACAGACCACTGCAGTGTGACACTGACTGCGAGGACATCGTTCACAGACCACTGCAGTGTGACGCTGACTGCGAGGACACCGTTCACAGAGCACCGCAGTGTGACACTGACTGCGAGGAGACCGTCCACAGACCACTGCAGTGTGACGCTGACTGCGAGGACACCGTTCACAGAGCACTGCAGTGTGACTGCGAGGACACCGCTCAGAGAGCACTGCAGTGTGACGCTGTCTGTGAGGACACCGTTCACAGAGCACTGCAGTGTGACACTGACTGCGAGGACACCGTTCACAGACCACTGCAGTGTGACACTGACTGCGAGGACATCGTTCACAGACCACTGCAGTGTGACACTGACTGCGAGGACACCGCTCACAGAGCACTGCAGTGTGACACTGACTGCGAGGACATCGTTCACAGACCACTGCAGTGTGACACTGACTGCGAGGACACCGTTCACAGAGCACTGCAGTGTGACACTGACTGCGAGGACACCGTTCACAGACCACTGCAGTTTGACGCTGACTGCGAGGACACCGTTCACAGACCACTGCAGTGTGACGCTGACTGCGAGGACACCGTTCACAGAGCATTGCAGTGTGACACTGACTGCGAGGACACCGTTCACAGAGCATTGCAGTGTGACACTAACTTCGAGGACACCGTTCACAGACCACAGCAGTGTGACACTGACTGCGAGGACACCGTTCACAGACCACTGCAGTGTGACGCTGACTGCGAGGACACCGTTCACAGAGCACTGCAGTATGACGCTGACTGCGAGGACACCGTTCACAGAGCACTGCAGTGTGACGCTGTCTGTGAGGACACGGTTCACAGACCACTGCAGTGTGACACTGACTGCGAGGACACCGTTCACAGAGCATTGCATTGTGACACTGACTGCGAGGACACCGTTCACAGACCACTGCAGTTTGACACTGACTGCGAGGACACCGTTCACAGACCACTGCAGTGTGACACTGACTGCGAGGACACCGTTCACAGACCAGTGCAGTGTGACAATGACTGCGAGGACACCGTTCACACACCACTGCAGTGTGACACTGACTGCGAGGACACCGTTCACAGACCACTGCAGTGTGACGCTGACTGCGAGGACACCGTTCACAGACCACTGCAGTGTGACACTGCCTGCGAGAACACCGTTCAGACCACCGCAGTGTGACGCTGATTGTGGGACACCGTTCACAGAGCACTGCAGTGTGACACTGACTGCGAGGACACCGTTCACAGAGCACTGCAGTGTGACGCTGACTGCGAGGACACCGTTCACAGACCACTGCAGTGTGACCCTGTCTGTGAGGACACGGTTCACAGACCACTGCAGTGTGACACTGACTGCGAGGACACCGTTCACAGAGCATTGCATTGTGACACTGACTGCGAGGACACCGTTCACAGAGCGTTGCAGTGTAACACTGACTGCGAGGACACCGTTCACAGAGCATTGCAGTGTGACACTGACTGCGAGGACACCGTTTAAAGAGCATTGCAGTGTGACACTGACAGCGAGGACACCGTTCACAGTGCACTGCAGTGTGACACTGACTGCGAGGACACCGTTCACAGAGCACTGCAGTGTGACACTGACTGCGAGGACACCGTTCACAGAGCACTGAAGAGTGACACTGACTGCGAGTCACCGTTCACAGACCACTGCAGTGTGACACTGACTGCGAGGACACCGCTCAGAGACCACTGCAGTGTGACACTGACTGCGAGGACACCGTTCACAGAGCACTGCAGTGTGACACTGTCTGTGAGGACACCGTTCACAGACCACTGCAGTGTGACACTGACTGCGAGGACATCGTTCACAGACCACTGCAGTGTGACACTGACTGCGAGGACACCGCTCACAGAGCACTGCAGTGTGACACTGACTGCGAGGACATCGTTCACAGACCACTGCAGTGTGACACTGACTGCGAGGACACCGTTCACAGAGCACTGCAGTGTGACACTGACTGCGAGGACACCGTTCACAGACCACTGCAGTTTGACGCTGACTGCGAGGACACCGTTCACAGACCACTGCAGTGTGACGCTGACTGCGAGGACACCGTTCACAGAGCATTGCAGTGTGACACTGACTGCGAGGACACCGTTCACAGAGCATTGCAGTGTGACACTAACTTCGAGGACACCGTTCACAGACCACAGCAGTGTGACACTGACTGAGAGGACACCGTTCACAGACCACTGCAGTGTGACGCTGACTGCGAGGACACCGTTCACAGAGCACTGCAGTGTGACGCTGACTGCGAGGACACCGTTCAGACCACCGCAGTGTGACGCTGACTGTGGGACACCGTTCACAGACCACTGCAGTGTGACACTGACTGCGAGGACACGGTTCACAGAGCACTGCAGTGTGACACTGACTGCGAGGACCCCGTTCACAGAGCACTGCAGTGTGACGCTGACTGCGAGGACACCGTTCACAGACCACTGCAGTGTGACGCTGACTGCGAGGACACCGTTCACAGACCAGTGCAGTGTGACACTGACTGTGGGACACCGTTCACAGAGCATTGCAGTGTGACACTGACTGCGAGGACACCGTTCACAGAGCACTGCAGTGTGACGCTGACTGTGGGACACCGTTCACAGAGCACTGCAGTGTGATGCTGACTGCGAGGACACCGTTCACAGACCACTGCAGTGTGACACTGACTGCGAGGACACCGTTCACAGACCACTGCAGTGTGCCAGTGACTGCGAGGACACCGTTCACAGAGCACTGCAGTGTGACGCTGACTGCGAGGACACCGTTCACAGACCACCGCAGTGTGACACTGACTGCGAGGACACCGTTCACAGACCACTGCAGTGTGACGCTGACTGCGAGGACACCGTTCACAGACCACTGCAGTGTGACACTGACTGCGAGGACACCGTTCACAGACCACTGCAGTGTGCCAGTGACTGCGAGGACACCGTTCACAGACCACTGCAGTATGACGCTGACTGCGAGGACACCGTTCACAGAGCATTGCTGTGTGACGCTGACTGCGAGGACACCGTTCAAAGAGCATTGCAGTGTGACGCTGACTGCGTGGACACCGTTCACAGAGCACTGAAGAGTGACACTGACTGCGAGTCACCATTCACAGACCACTGCAGTGTGACGCTGACTGCGAGGACACCGCTCAGAGACCACTGCAGTGTGACACTGTCTGCGAGGACACGGTTCACAGAACACTGCAGTGTGACACTGACTGCGAGGACACCGTTCACAGACCAGTGCAGTGTGACACTGACTGCGAGGACACCGTTCACAGACCAGTGCAGTGTGACACTGACTGCGAGGACACCGTTCACAGACCACTGCAGTGTGACGCTGACTGCGAGGACACCGTTCACAGACCACTGCAGTGTGACGCTGACTGCGAGGACACCGTTCACAGACCACTGCAGTGTGACACTGACTGCGAGGACACCGTTCACAGAACACTGCAGTGTGACGCTGACTGCGAGGACACCGTTCACAGACCACTGCAGTGTGACACTGACTGCGAGGACACCGTTCACAGACCACTGCAGTGTGACGCTGACTGCGAGGACGCCGTTCACAGACCAGTGCAGTGTGACACTGACTGTGGGACACCGTTCACAGAGCACTGCAGTGTGACGCTGACTGTGGGACACCGTTCGCAGAGCACTGCAGTGTGACGCTGACTGCGAGGTCACCGTTCACAGACCACTGCAGTGTGACACTGACTGCGAGGACACCGTTCACAGACCACTGCAGTGTGACACTGACTGCGTGGACACCGTTCACAGACCACTGCAGTGTGACGCTGACTGCGAGGACACCGTTCACAGACCACTGCAGTGTGACACTGACTGCGAGGACACCGTTCACAGACCACTGCAGTGTGACGCTGACTGCGAGGACACCGTTCAGACCACCGCAGTGTGACGCTGACTGTGGGACACCGTTCACAGAGCACTGCAGTGTGACACTGACTGCGAGGAGACCGTCCACAGACCATTGCAGTGTGACACTGACTGCGAGGACACCGTTCACAGACCACTGCAGTGTGACACTGACTGCGAGGACATCGTTCACAGACCACTGCAGTGTGACGCTGACTGCGAGGACACCGTTCAGACCACCGCAGTGTGACGCTGACTGTGGGACACCGTTCACAGACCACTGCAGTGTGACGCTGACTGTGGGACACCGTTCACAGAGCACTGCAGTGTGACACTGACTGCGAGGAGACCGTCCACAGACCACCGCAGTGTGACGCTGACTGTGGGACACCGTTCACAGAGCACTGCAGTGTGACACTGACTGCGAGGAGACCGTCCACAGACCACTGCAGTGTGACGCTGACTGCGAGGACACCGTTCACAGACCACTGCAGTGTGACACTGACTGCGAGGACATCGTTCACAGACCACTGCAGTGTGACGCTGACTGCGAGGACACCGTTCACAGAGCACCGCAGTGTGACACTGACTGCGAGGAGACCGTCCACAGACCACTGCAGTGTGACGCTGACTGCGAGGACACCGTTCACAGAGCACTGCAGTGTGACTGCGAGGACACCGCTCAGAGAGCACTGCAGTGTGACGCTGTCTGTGAGGACACCGTTCACAGAGCACTGCAGTGTGACACTGACTGCGAGGACACCGTTCACAGACCACTGCAGTGTGACACTGACTGCGAGGACATCGTTCACAGACCACTGCAGTGTGACACTGACTGCGAGGACACCGCTCACAGAGCACTGCAGTGTGACACTGACTGCGAGGACATCGTTCACAGACCACTGCAGTGTGACACTGACTGCGAGGACACCGTTCACAGAGCACTGCAGTGTGACACTGACTGCGAGGACACCGTTCACAGACCACTGCAGTTTGACGCTGACTGCGAGGACACCGTTCACAGACCACTGCAGTGTGACGCTGACTGCGAGGACACCGTTCACAGAGCATTGCAGTGTGACACTGACTGCGAGGACACCGTTCACAGAGCATTGCAGTGTGACACTAACTTCGAGGACACCGTTCACAGACCACAGCAGTGTGACACTGACTGCGAGGACACCGTTCACAGACCACTGCAGTGTGACGCTGACTGCGAGGACACCGTTCACAGAGCACTGCAGTATGACGCTGACTGCGAGGACACCGTTCACAGAGCACTGCAGTGTGACGCTGTCTGTGAGGACACGGTTCACAGACCACTGCAGTGTGACACTGACTGCGAGGACACCGTTCACAGAGCATTGCATTGTGACACTGACTGCGAGGACACCGTTCACAGACCACTGCAGTTTGACACTGACTGCGAGGACACCGTTCACAGACCACTGCAGTGTGACACTGACTGCGAGGACACCGTTCACAGACCAGTGCAGTGTGACAATGACTGCGAGGACACCGTTCACACACCACTGCAGTGTGACACTGACTGCGAGGACACCGTTCACAGACCACTGCAGTGTGACGCTGACTGCGAGGACACCGTTCACAGACCACTGCAGTGTGACACTGCCTGCGAGGACACCGTTCAGACCACCGCAGTGTGACGCTGATTGTGGGACACCGTTCACAGAGCACTGCAGTGTGACACTGACTGCGAGGACACCGTTCACAGAGCACTGCAGTGTGACGCTGACTGCGAGGACACCGTTCACAGACCACTGCAGTGTGACCCTGTCTGTGAGGACACGGTTCACAGACCACTGCAGTGTGACACTGACTGCGAGGACACCGTTCACAGAGCATTGCATTGTGACACTGACTGCGAGGACACCGTTCACAGAGCGTTGCAGTGTAACACTGACTGCGAGGACACCGTTCACAGAGCATTGCAGTGTGACACTGACTGCGAGGACACCGTTTAAAGAGCATTGCAGTGTGACACTGACAGCGAGGACACCGTTCACAGTGCACTGCAGTGTGACACTGACTGCGAGGACACCGTTCACAGAGCACTGCAGTGTGACACTGACTGCGAGGACACCGTTCACAGAGCACTGAAGAGTGACACTGACTGCGAGTCACCGTTCACAGACCACTGCAGTGTGACACTGACTGCGAGGACACCGCTCAGAGACCACTGCAGTGTGACACTGACTGCGAGGACACCGTTCACAGAGCACTGCAGTGTGACACTGTCTGTGAGGACACCGTTCACAGACCACTGCAGTGTGACACTGACTGCGAGGACATCGTTCACAGACCACTGCAGTGTGACACTGACTGCGAGGACACCGCTCACAGAGCACTGCAGTGTGACACTGACTGCGAGGACATCGTTCACAGACCACTGCAGTGTGACACTGACTGCGAGGACACCGTTCACAGACCACTGCAGTGTGACACTGACTGCGAGGACACCGTTCACAGACCACTGCAGTTTGACGCTGACTGCGAGGACACCGTTCACAGACCACTGCAGTGTGACGCTGACTGCGAGGACACCGTTCACAGAGCATTGCAGTGTGACACTGACTGCGAGGACACCGTTCACAGAGCATTGCAGTGTGACACTAACTTCGAGGACACCGTTCACAGACCACAGCAGTGTGACACTGACTGAGAGGACACCGTTCACAGACCACTGCAGTGTGACGCTGACTGCGAGGACACCGTTCACAGAGCACTGCAGTGTGACACTGACTGCGAGGACACCGTTCACAGAGCACTGCAGTGTGACGCTGTCTGTGAGGACACGGTTCACAGACCACTGCAGTGTGACACTGACTGCGAGGACACCGTTCACAGAGCATTGCATTGTGACACTGACTGCGAGGACACCGTTCACAGACCACTGCAGTTTGACACTGACTGCGAGGACACCGTTCACAGACCACTGCAGTGTGACACTGACTGCGAGGACACCGTTCACAGACCAGTGCAGTGTGACACTGACTGCGAGGACACCGTTCACACACCACTGCAGTGTGACACTGACTGCGAGGACACCGTTCACAGACCACTGCAGTGTGACGCTGACTGCGAGGACACCGTTCACAGACCACTGCAGTGTGACACTGCCTGCGAGGACACCGTTCAGACCACCGCAGTGTGACGCTGATTGTGGGACACCGTTCACAGAGCACTGCAGTGTGACACTGACTGCGAGGACACCGTTCACAGAGCACTGCAGTGTGACGCTGACTGCGAGGACACCGTTCAGAGAGCACTGCAGTGTGACCCTGTCTGTGAGGACACGGTTCACAGACCACTGCAGTGTGACACTGACTGCGAGGACACCGTTCACAGAGCATTGCATTGTGACACTGACTGCGAGGACACCGTTCACAGAGCGTTGCAGTGTAACACTGACTGCGAGGCCACCGTTCACAGAGCATTGCAGTGTGACACTGACTGCAAGGACACCGTTTAAAGAGCATTGCAGTGTGACACTGACAGCGAGGACACCGTTCACAGTGCACTGCAGTGTGACACTGACTGCGAGGACACCGTTCACAGAGCACTGCAGTGTGACACTGACTGCGAGGACACCGTTCACAGAGCACTGAAGAGTGACACTGACTGCGAGTCACCGTTCACAGACCACTGCAGTGTGACACTGACTGCGAGGACACCGCTCAGAGACCACTGCAGTGTGACACTGACTGCGAGGACACCGTTCACAGAGCACTGCAGTGTGACACTGTCTGTGAGGACACCGTTCACAGAGCACTGCAGTGTGACACTGACTGCGAGGACATGGTTCACAGACCACTGCAGTGTGACACTGACTGCGAGGACACCGTTCACAGAGCACTGCAGTGTGCCACTGACTGCGAGGACACCGTTCACAGACCACTGCAGTGTGACGCTGACTGCGAGGTCACCGTTCACAGACCACTGCAGTGTGACGCTGACTGCGAGGATATCGTTCACAGACCACTGCAGTGTGACACTAACTTCGAGGACACCGTTCACAGACCACTGCAGTGTGACACTGACTGCGAGGACACCGTTCACAGACCACTGCAGTGTGACGCTGACTGCGAGGACATCGTTCACAGCCCACTGCAGTGTGACACTAACTTCGAGGACACCGTTCACAGACCACTGCAGTGTGACACTGACTGCGAGGACACCGTTCACAGACCACTGCAGTTTGACACTGACTGCGAGGACACCGTTCACAGACCACTGCAGTGTGACACTGACTGCGAGGACACCGTTCACAGACCAGTGCAGTTTGACACTGACTGTGAGGACACCGTTCACAGACCACTGCAGTGTGACACTGACTGCGAGGACACCGTTCAGACCACCGCAGTGTGACGCTGACTGTGGGACACCGTTCACAGACCACTGCAGTGTGACACTGACTGCGAGGACACCTTTCAGACCACCGCAGTGTGACGCTAACTGTGGGACACCGTTCACAGACCGCTGCAGTGTGACACTGACTGCGAGGACACCGTTCACAGAGCACTGCAGTGTGACACTGACTGCGAGGACCCCGTTCACAGAGCACTGCAGTGTGACGCTGACTGCGAGGACACCGTTCACAGACCACTGCAGTGTGACACTGACTGCGAGGACACCGTTCACAGAACCCTGCAGTGTGACGCTGACTGCGAGGACACCGTTCACAGACCACTGCAGTGTGACACTGACTGCGAGGACACCGTTCACAGACCACTGCAGTGTGACGCTGACTGCGAGGACGCCGTTCACAGACCAGTGCAGTGTGACGCTGACTGTGGGACACCGTTCACAGAGCACTGCAGTGTGACGCTGACTGTGGGACACCGTTCGCAGAGCACTGCAGTGTGACGCTGACTGCGAGGACACCGTTCACAGACCACTGCAGTGTGACACTGACTGCGAGGACACCGTTCATAGACCACTGTAGTGTGACGCTGACTGCGAGGACACCGTTCACAGACCACTGCAGTGTGACACTGACTGCGAGGACACCGTTCACAGACCACTGCAGTGTGACGCTGACTGCGAGGACACCGTTCAGACCACCGCAGTGTGACGCTGACTGTGGGACACCGTTCACAGACCACTGCAGTGTGACGCTGACTGCGAGGACACCGTTCACAGACCACTGCAGTGTGACACTGACTGCGAGGACACCGTTCAGACCACCGCAGTGTGACGCTGACTGTGGGACACCGTCCACAGACCATTGCAGTGTGACGCTGACTGCGAGGACACCGTTCACAGACCACTGCAGTGTGACACTGACTGCGAGGACACCGTTCACAGACCACTGCAGTGTGACGCTGACTGCGAGGAGACCGTCCACAGACCACTGCAGTGTGACGCTGACTGCGAGGACACCGTTCACAGACCACTGCAGTGTGACGCTGACTGCGAGGACATCGTTCACAGACCACTGCAGTGTGACGCTGACTGCGAGGAGACCGTCCACAGACCACTGCAGTGTGACGCTGACTGCGAGGACACCGTTCACAGACCACTGCAGTGTGACGCTGACTGCGAGGACATCGTTCACAGACCACTGCAGTGTGACACTAACTTCGAGGACACCGTTCACAGACCACTGCAGTGTGACGCTGACTGCGAGGACACCGTTCACAGACCACTGCAGTGTGACGCTGACTGCGAGGAGACCGTCCACAGACCACTGCAGTGTGACGCTGACTGCGAGGACACCGTTCACAGACCACTGCAGTGTGACGCTGACTGCGAGGACATCGTTCACAGACCACTGCAGTGTGACACTAACTTCGAGGACACCGTTCACAGACCACTGCAGTGTGACACTGACTGCGAGGACACCGTTCACAGACCACTGCAGTGTGACGCTGACTGCGAGGACACTGTTCACAGACCACTGCAGTATGACGCTGACTGCGAGGACACCGTTCACAGAGCACTGCAGTGTGACGCTGTCTGTGAGGACACGGATCACAGACCACTGCAGTGTGACACTGACTGCGAGGACACCGTTCACAGACCACTGCAGTGTGACACTGACTGCGAGGACACCGTTCACAGAGCACTGCAGTGTGACGCTGTCTGTGAGGACACGGTTCACAGACCACTGCATTGTGACACTGACTGCGAGGACACCGTTCACAGACCACTGCAGTTTGACACTGACTGCGAGGACACCGTTCACAGACCACTGCAGTGTGACACTGACTGCGAGGACACCGTTCACAGACCAGTGCAGTGTGACACTGACTGCGAGGACACCGTTCACAGACCACTGCAGTGTGACACTGACTGCGAGGACACCGTTCACAGACCACTGCAGTGTGACGCTGACTGCGAGGACACCGTTCAGAGAGCATTGCAGTGTAACACTGACTGCGAGGACACCGTTCACAGAGCATTGCAGTGTGACACTGACTGCGAGGACACCGTTTAAAGAGCATTGCAGTGTGACGCTGACTGCGTGGACACCGTTCACAGTGCACTGCAGTGTGACACTGACTGCGAGGACACCGTTCACAGAGCACTGCAGAGTGACACTGACTGCGAGTCACCGTTCACAGACCACTGCAGTGTGACACTGACTGCGAGGACACCGCTCAGAGACCACTGCAATGTGACACTGTCTGTGAGGACACCGTTCACAGAGCACTGCAGTGTGACACTGTCTGTGAGGACACCGTTCACAGAGCACTGCAGTGTGACACTGACTGCGAGGACACGGTTCACAGACCACTGCAGTGTGACACTGACTGCGAGGACACCGTTCACAGAGCACTGCAGTGTGACACTGACTGCGAGGACACCGTTCACAGACCACTGCAGTGTGACGCTGACTGCGTGGACATCGTTCACAGACCACTGCAGTGTGACACTAACTTCGAGGACACCGTTCACAGACCACTGCAGTGTGACACTGACTGCGAGGACACCGTTCACAGACCACTGCAGTGTGACGCTGACTGCGAGGACATCGTTCACAGACCACTGCAGTGTGACACTAACTTCGAGGACACCGTTCACAGACCACTGCAGTGTGACACTGACTGCGAGGACACCGTTCACAGACCACTGCAGTGTGACGCTGACTGCGAGGACACCGTTCACAGAGCACTGCAGTATGACGCTGACTGCGAGGACACCGTTCACAGAGCACTGCAGTGTGACGCTGTCTGTGAGGACACGGTTCACAGACCACTGCATTGTGACACTGACTGCGAGGACACCGTTCACAGACCACTGCAGTTTGACACTGACTGCGAGGACACCGTTCACAGACCACTGCAGTGTGACACTGACTGCGAGGACACCGTTCACAGACCAGTGCAGTGTGACACTGACTGCGAGGACACCGTTCACAGACCACTGCAGTGTGACACTGACTGCGAGGACACCGTTCACAGACCACTGCAGTGTGACGCTGACTGCGAGGACACCGTTCACAGACCACAGCAGTGTGACACTGACTGCGAGGACACCGTTCACAGACCACTGCAGTGTGACGCTGACTGCGAGGACACCGTTCAGACCACCGCAGTGTGACGCTGACTGTGGGACACCGTTCACAGAGCACTGCAGTGTGACGCTGACTGCGAGGACACCGTTCACAGACCACTGCAGTGTGACGCTGACTGCGAGGACACCGTTCACAGACCACTGCAGTGTGACACTAACTGCGAAGACACCGTTCACAGAGCACTGCAGTGTGACACTGACTGCGAGGACACCGTTCACAGACCACTGCAGTGTGACGCTGACTGCGAGGACACCGTTCACAGACCACTGCAGTGTGACACTGACTGCGAGGACACCGTTCACAGACCACTGCAGTGTGACACTGACTGCGAGGACACCGTTCACAGACCACTGCAGTGTGACGCTGACTGCGAGGACACCGTTCACAGACCACTGCAGTGTGACGCTGACTGCGAGGACATCGTTCACAGACCACTGCAGTGTGACACTAACTGCGAGGACACCGTTCACAGACCACTGCAGTGTGACACTGACTGCGAGGACACCGTTCACAGACCACTGCAGTGTGACGCTGACTGCGAGGACACCGTTCACAGAGCACTGCAGTGTGACACTGACTGCGAGGACACCGTTCACAGAGCATTGCAGTGTAACACTGACTGCGAGGACACCGTTCACAGAGCATTGCAGTGTGACACTGACTGCGAGGACACCGTTTAAAGAGCATTGCAGTGTGACGCTGACTGCGTGGACACCGTTCACAGTGCACTGCAGTGTGACACTGACTGCGAGGACACCGTTCACAGAGCACTGCAGAGTGACACTGACTGCGAGTCACCGTTCACAGACCACTGCAGTGTGACACTGACTGCGAGGACACCGCTCAGAGACCACTGCAGTGTGACACTGACGGCGAGGACACCGTTCACAGAGCACTGCAGTGTGACACTGTCTGTGAGGACACCGTTCACAGAGCACTGCAGTGTGACACTGACTGCGAGGACACGGTTCACAGACCACTGCAGTGTGACACTGACTGCGAGGACACCGTTCACAGAGCACTGCAGTGTGACACTGACTGCGAGGACACCGTTCACAGACCACTGCAGTGTGACGCTGACTGCGAGGACACCGTTCACAGACCACTGCAGTGTGACGCTGACTGCGAGGACATCGTTCACAGACCACTGCAGTGTGACACTAACTTCGAGGACACCGTTCACAGACCACTGCAGTGTGACACTGACTGCGAGGACACCGTTCACAGACCACTGCATTGTGACGCTGACTGCGAGGACATTGTTCACAGACCACTGCAGTGTGACACTAACTTCGAGGACACCGTTCACAGACCACTGCAGTGTGACACTGACTGCGAGGACACCGTTCACAGAGCACTGCAGTGTGACGCTGACTGCGAGGACACCGTTCACAGACCACTGCAGTGTGACACTGACTGCGAGGACACCGTTCACAGACCACTGCAGTGTGACGCTGACTGCGAGGACACGGTTCACAGACCACTGCAGTGTGACACTGACTGCGAGGACACCGTTCACAGACCACTGCAGTGTGACACTGACTGCGAGGACACCGTTCACAGACCACTGCAGTGTGACGCTGACTGCGAGGACAGCGTTCACAGACCACTGCAGTGTGACGCTGACTGCGAGGACACCGTTCACAGACCACTGCAGTGTGACGCTGACTGCGAGGACACCGTTCACAGAGCACTGCAGTGTGACACTGACTGCGAGGACACCATTCACAGACCACTGCAGTGTGACACTGACTGCGAGGACACCGTTCACAGAGCACTGCAGTGTGACACTGAATGCGAGGACACCGTTCACAGACCACTGCAGTGTGACACTGACTGCGAGGACACCGTTCACAGAGCACTGCAGTGTGACATTGACTGCGAGGACACCGTTCACAGACCACTGCAATGTGACACTGACTGCGAGGACACCGTTCAGAGAGCACTGCAGTGTGACACTGACTGCGAGCACACCGTTCACAGAGCACTGCAGTGTGACACTGACTGCGAGGACACCGTTCACAGACCACTGCAGTGTGACGCTGACTGCGAGCACACCGTTCACAGAGCACTGCAGTGTGACACTGACTGCGAGGACACCGTTCAGAGAGCACTGCAGTGTGACACTGACTGCGAGGACACCGTTCACAGAGCACTGCAGTGTGACACTGACTGCGAGGACACCGTTCACAGACCACTGCAGTGTGACACTGACTGCGAGGACACCGTTCACAGAGCACTGCAGTGTGACACTGACTGCGAGGACACCGTTCACAGACCACTGCAGTGTGACACTGACTGCGAGGACACCGTTCACAGACCACTGCAGTGTGACGCTGACTGCGAGGACACCGTTCACAGACCACTGCAGTGTGACGCTGACTGCGAGGACACCGTTCACAGACCACTGCAGTGTGACACTGACTGCGAGGACACCGTTCACAGACCACTGCAGTGTGACGCTGACTGCGAGGACACCGTTCACAGACCACTGCAGTGTGACACTGACTGCGAGGACACCGTTCACAGAACACTGCAGTGTGACACTGACTGTGAGGACACCGTTCACAGACCACTGCACTGTGACGCTGACTGCGAGGACACCGTTCACAGACCAGTGCAGTGTGACACTGACTGCGAGGACACCGTTCACAGACCACTGCAGTGTGACACTGACTGCGAGGACACCGTTCACAGAACACTGCAGTGTGACACTGACTGTGAGGACACCGTTCACAGACCACTGCACTGTGACGCTGACTGCGAGGACACCGTTCACAGACCAGTGCAGTGTGACACTGACTGCGAGGACACCGTTCACAGACCACTGCAGTGTGACACTGACTGCGAGGACACCGTTCACAGACCACTGCAGTGTGACGCTGACTGCGAGGACACCGATCACAGACCACTGCAGTGTGACACTGACTGCGAGGACACCGTTCACAGACCACTGCAGTGTGACGCTGACTGCGAGGACACCGTTCAGACCACCGCAGTGTGACGCTGACTGTGGGACACCGTTCACAGACCACTGCAGTGTGACACTGACTGCGAGGACCCCGTTCACAGAGCACTGCAGTGTGACGCTGACTGCGAGGACACCGTTCACAGACCACTGCAGTGTGACACTGACTGCGAGGACACCGTTCACAGACCACTGCAGTGTGACGCTGACTGCGAGGACACCGTTCACAGACCAGTGCAGTGTGACACTGACTGTGGGACACCGTTCACAGAGCACTGCAGTGTGACGCTGACTGTGGGACACCGTTCACAGAGCACTGCAGTGTGACGCTGACTGCGAGGACACCGTTCACAGACCACTGCAGTGTGACACTGACTGCGAGGACACCGTTCACAGACCACTGCAGTGTGACGCTGACTGCGAGGACACCGTTCAGACCATCGCAGTGTGACGCTGACTGTGGGACACCGTTAACAGAGCACTGCAGTGTGACGCTGACTGCGAGGACACCGTTCAGACCACCGCAGTGTGACGCTGACTGTGGGACACCGTTCACAGAGCACTGCAGTGTGACACTGACTGCGAGGACACCGTTCACAGACCACTGCAGTGTGACGCTGACTGCGAGGACACCGTTCACAGACCACTGCAGTGTGAAACTGACTGCGAGGACACCGTTCACAGAGCACTGCAGTGTGACACTGACTGCGAGGACACCGTTCACAGACCACTGCAGTGTGACGCTGACTGCGAGGACATCGTTCACAGAGCACTGCAGTGTGACACTGACTGCGAGGACACCGTTCACAGACCACTGCAGTGTGACGCTGACTGCGAGGACACCGTTCACAGACCACTGCAGTGTGACACTTACTGCGAGGACACCGTTCACAGACCACTGCAGTGTGACACTGACTGCGAGGACAACGTTCACAGACCACTGCAGTGTGACGCTGACTGCGAGGACACCGTTCACAGAGCACTGCAGTGTGACGCTGACTGCGAGGACACCGTTCACAGACCACTGCAGTGTGACGCTGACTGCGAGGACATCGTTCACAGACCACTGCAGTGTGACGCTGACTGTGGGACACCGTTCACAGAGCACTGCAGTGTGACACTGACTGCGAGGACACCGTTCACAGAGCACTGCAGTGTGACGCTGACTGCGAGGACACCGTTCACAGACCACTGCAGTGTGACACTAACTGCGAGGACACCGTTCACAGACCACTGCAGTGTGACACTGACTGCGAGGACACCGTTCACAGACCACTGCAGTGTGACGCTGACTGCGAGGACACGTTCACAGACCACTGCAGTGTGACGCTGACTGCGAGGACACCGTTCACAGACCACTGCAGTGTGACGCTGACTGCGAGGACACCGTTCAGACCACCGCAGTGTGACGCTGACTGTGGGACACCGTTCACAGAGCACTGCAGTGTGACGCTGACTGCGAGGACACCGTTCACAGACCACTGCAGTGTGACACTGACTGCGAGGACACCGTTCACAGACCACTGCAGTGAGACGCTGACTGCGAGGACACGGTTCACAGACCACTGCAGTGTGACACTGACTGCGAGGACACCGTTCACAGACCACTGCAGTGTGACACTGACTGCGAGGACACCGTTCACAGACCACTGCAGTGTGACGCTGACTGCGAGGACAGCTTTCACAGACCACTGCAGTGTGACGCTGACTGCGAGGACACCGTTCACAGACCACTGCAGTGTGACACTGACTGCGAGGACACCATTCACAGACCACTGCAGTGTGACACTGACTGCGAGGACACCGTTCACAGAGCACTGCAGTGTGACACTGACTGCGAGGACACCGTTCACAGACCACTGCAGTGTGACACTAACTTCGAGGACACCGTTCACAGACCACTGCAGTGTGACACTGACTGCGAGGACACCGTTCACAGACCACTGCAGTGTGACGCTGACTGCGAGGACACCGTTCACAGAGCACTGCAGTATGACGCTGACTGCGAGGACACCGTTCACAGACCACTGCAGTGTGACACTGACTGCGAGGACACCGTTCACAGACCACTGCAGTGTGACGCTGACTGCGAGGACACCGTTCACAGAGCACTGCAGTGTGACGCTGTCTGTGAGGACACGGTTCACAGACCACTGCATTGTGACACTGACTGCGAGGACACCGTTCACAGACCACTGCAGTTTGACACTGACTGCGAGGACACCGTTCACAGACCACTGCAGTGTGACACTGACTGCGAGGACACCGTTCACAGACCAGTGCAGTGTGACACTGACTGCGAGGACACCGTTCACAGACCACTGCAGTGTGACACTGACTGCGAGGACACCGTTCACAGACCACTGCAGTGTGACGCTGACTGCGAGGACACCGTTCACAGACCACTACAGTGTGACACTGACTGCGAGGACACCGTTCACAGACCACTGCAGTGTGACGCTGACTGCGAGGACACCGTTCAGACCACCGCAGTGTGACGCTGACTGTGGGACACCGTTCACAGAGCACTGCAGTGTGACGCTGACTGCGAGGACACCGTTCACAGACCACTGCAGTGTGACGCTGACTGCGAGGACACCGTTCACAGACCACTGCAGTGTGACACTGACTGCGAGGACACCGTTCACAGACCACTGCAGTGTGACGCTGACTGCGAGGACACCGTTCAGACCACCGCAGTGTGACGCTGACTGTGGGACACCGTTCACAGAGCACTGCAGTGTGACGCTGACTGCGAGGACACCGTTCACAGACCACTGCAGTGTGACACTGACTGCGAGGACACCGTTCACAGACCACTGCAGTGAGACGCTGACTGCGAGGACACGGTTCACAGACCACTGCAGTGTGACACTGACTGCGAGGACACCGTTCACAGACCACTGCAGTGTGACACTGACTGCGAGGACACCGTTCACAGACCACTGCAGTGTGACGCTGACTGCGAGGACAGCGTTCACAGACCACTGCAGTGTGACGCTGACTGCGAGGACACCGTTCACAGACCACTGCAGTGTGACGCTGACTGCGAGGACACCGTTCACAGAGCACTGCAGTGTGACACTGACTGCGAGGACACCGTTCACAGACCACTGCAGTGTGACGCTGACTGCGAGGACACCGTTCACAGACCACTGCAGTTTGACACTGACTGCGAGGACACCGTTCACAGACCAGTGCAGTGTGACACTGACTGCGAGGACACCGTTCACAGACCACTGCAGTGTGACACTGACTGCGAGGACACCGTTCACAGACCACTGCAGTGTGACGCTGACTGCGAGGACACCGTTCACAGACCACTACAGTGTGACACTGACTGCGAGGACACCGTTCACAGACCACTGCAGTGTGACGCTGACTGCGAGGACACCGTTCAGACCACCGCAGTGTGACGCTGACTGTGGGACACCGTTCACAGAGCACTGCAGTGTGACGCTGACTGCGAGGACACCGTTCACAGACCACTGCAGTGTGACGCTGACTGCGACGACACCGTTCACAGACCACTGCAGTGTGACACTAACTGCGAAGACACCGTTCACAGAGCACTGCAGTGTGACGCTGACTGCGAGGACACCGTTCACAGACCACTGCAGTGTGACGCTGACTGCGAGGACACCGTTCACAGACCACTGCAGTGTGACACTGACTGCGAGGACACCGTTCACAGACCACTGCAGTGTGACACTGACTGCGAGGACACCGTTCACAGACCACTGCAGTGTGACGCTGACTGCGAGGACACCGTTCACAGACCACTGCAGTGTGACGCTGACTGCGAGGACATCGTTCACAGACCACTGCAGTGTGACACTAACTGCGAGGACACCGTTCACAGACCACTGCAGTGTGACAATGACTGCGAGGACACCGTTCACAGACCACTGCAGTGTGACGCTGACTGCGAGGACACCGTTCACAGAGCACTGCAGTGTGACACTGACTGCGAGGACACCGTTCACAGAGCATTGCAGTGTAACACTGACTGCGAGGACACCGTTCACAGAGCATTGCAGTGTGACACTGACTGCGAGGACACCGTTTAAAGAGCATTGCAGTGTGACGCTGACTGCGTGGACACCGTTCACAGTGCACTGCAGTGTGACACTGACTGCGAGGACACCGTTCAGAGAGCACTGCAGAGTGACACTGACTGCGAGTCACCGTTCACAGACCACTGCAGTGTGACACTGACTGCGAGGACACCGTTCACAGAACACTGCAGTGTGACACTGACTGCGAGGACACCGTTCACAGACCACTGCAGTGTGACACTGACTGCGAGGACACCGTTCACAGAGCACTGCAGTGTGACACTGTCTGTGAGGACACCGTTCACAGAGCACTGCAGTGTGACACTGACTGCGAGGACACGGTTCACAGACCACTGCAGTGTGACACTGACTGCGAGGACACCGTTCACAGAGCACTGCAGTGTGACACTGACTGCGAGGACACCGTTCACAGACCACTGCAGTGTGACGCTGACTGCGAGGACACCGTTCACAGACCACTGCAGTGTGACGCTGACTGCGAGGACATCGTTCACAGACCACTGCAGTGTGACACTAACTTCGAGGACACCGTTCACAGACCACTGCAGTGTGACACTGACTGCGAGGACACCGTTCACAGACCACTGCAGTGTGACGCTGACTGCGAGGACATCGTTCACAGACCACTGCAGTGTGACACTAACTTCGAGGACACCGTTCACAGACCACTGCAGTGTGACACTGACTGCAAGGACACCGTTCACAGACCACTGCAGTGTGACACTGACTGCGAGGACACGGTTCACAGAGCACTGCAGTGTGACACTGACTGCGAGGACACCGTTCACAGACCACTGCAGTGTGACACTGACTGCGAGGACACCGTTCACAGACCACTGCAGTGTGACACTGACTGCGAGGACACCGTTCACAGACCACTGCAGTGTGACACTGACTGCGAGGACACCGTTCACAGACCACTGCAGTGTGACGCTGACTGCGAGGACAGCGTTCACAGACCACTGCAGTGTGACGCTGACTGCGAGGACACCGTTCACAGACCACTGCAGTGTGACGCTGACTGCGAGGACACCGTTCACAGAGCACTGCAGTGTGACACTGACTGCGAGGACACCATTCACAGACCACTGCAGTGTGACACTGACTGCGAGGACACCGTTCACAGAGCACTGCAGTGTGACACTGACTGCGAGGACACCGTTCACAGACCACTGCAGTGTGACACTGACTGCGAGGACACCGTTCACAGAGCACTGCAGTGTGACATTGACTGCGAGGACACCGTTCACAGACCACTGCAATGTGACACTGACTGCGAGGACACCGTTCAGAGAGCACTGCAGTGTGACACTGACTGCGAGGACACCGTTCACAGAGCACTGCAGTGTGACACTGACTGCGAGGACACCGTTCACAGACCACTGCAGTGTGACGCTGACTGCGAGGACACCGTTCACAGACCACTGCAGTGTGACGCTGACTGCGAGGACACCGTTCACAGACCACTGCAGTGTGACACTGACTGCGAGGACACCGTTCACAGAACACTGCAGTGTGACACTGACTGTGAGGACACCGTTCACAGACCACTGCACTGTGACGCTGACTGCGAGGACACCGTTCACAGACCAGTGCAGTGTGACACTGACTGCGAGGACACCGTTCACAGACCACTGCAGTGTGACACTGACTGCGAGGACACCGTTCACAGACCACTGCAGTGTGACGCTGACTGCGAGGACACCGTTCACAGACCACTGCAGTGTGACACTGACTGCGAGGACACCGTTCACAGACCATTGCAGTGTGACGCTGACTGCGAGGACACCGTTCAGACCACCGCAGTGTGACGCTGACTGTGGGACACCGTTCACAGACCACTGCAGTGTGACACTGACTGCGAGGACCCCGTTCACAGAGCACTGCAGTGTGACGCTGACTGCGAGGACACCGTTCACAGACCACTGCAGTGTGACACTGACTGCGAGGACACCGTTCACAGACCACTGCAGTGTGACGCTGACTGCGAGGACACCGTTCACAGACCAGTGCAGTGTGACACTGACTGTGGGACACCGTTCACAGAGCACTGCAGTGTGACGCTGACTGTGGGACACCGTTCACAGAGCACTGCAGTGTGACGCTGACTGCGAGGACACCGTTCACAGACCACTGCAGTGTGACACTGACTGCGAGGACACCGTTCACAGACCACTGCAGTGTGACGCTGACTGCGAGGACACCGTTCAGACCATCGCAGTGTGACGCTGACTGTGGGACACCGTTCACAGAGCACTGCAGTGTGACGCTGACTGCGAGGACACCGTTCAGACCACCGCAGTGTGACGCTGACTGTGGGACACCGTTCACAGAGCACTGCAGTGTGACACTGACTGCGAGGACACCGTTCACAGACCACTGCAGTGTGACGCTGACTGCGAGGACACGGTTCACAGACCACTGCAGTGTGACACTGACTGCGAGGACACCGTTCACAGAGCACTGCAGTGTGACACTGACTGCGAGGACACCGTTCACAGACCACTGCAGTGTGACACTGACTGCGAGGACACCGTTCACAGACCACTGCAGTGTGACGCTGACTGCGAGGACACCGTTCACAGACCACTGCAGTGTGACACTGACTGCGAGGACACCGTTCACAGACCACTGCAGTGTGACACTGACTGCGAGGACACCGTTCAGACCACCGCAGTGTGATGCTGACTGTGGGACACCGTTCACAGAGCACTGCAGTGTGACGCTGACTGCGAGGACACCGTTCACAGACCACTGCAGTGTGACACTGACTGCGAGGACACCGTTCACAGACCACTGCAGTGTGACGCTGACTGCGAGGACACGGTTCACAGACCACTGCAGTGTGACACTGACTGCGAGGACACCGTTCACAGACCACTGCAGTGTGACACTGACTGCGAGGACACCGTTCACAGACCACTGCAGTGTGATGCTGACTGCGAGGACAGCGTTCACAGACCACTGCAGTGTGACGCTGACTGCGAGGACACCGTTCACAGACCACTGCAGTGTGACACTGACTGCGAGGACACCGTTCACAGAGCACTGCAGTGTGACATTGACTGCGAGGACACCGTTCACAGACCACTGCAGTGTGACACTGACTGCGAGGACACCGTTCACAGACCACTGCAATGTGACACTGACTGCGAGGACACCGTTCAGAGAGCACTGCAGTGTGACACTGACTGCGAGGACACCGTTCACAGAGCACTGCAGTGTGACACTGACTGCGAGGACACCGTTCACAGACCACTGCAGTGTGACGCTGACTGCGAGGACACCGTTCACAGACCACTGCAGTGTGACGCTGACTGCGAGGACACCGTTCACAGACCACTGCAGTGTGACACTGACTGCGAGGACACCGTTCACAGAACACTGCAGTGTGACACTGACTGCGAGGACACCGTTCACAGACCACTGCAGTGTGACGCTGACTGCGAGGACACCGTTCACAGACCAGTGCAGTGTGACACTGACTGTGGGACACCGTTCACAGAGCACTGCAGTGTGACGCTGACTGTGGGACACCGTTCACAGAGCACTGCAGTGTGACGCTGACTGCGGGGACACAGTTCACAGACCACTGCAGTGTGACGCTGACTGTGGGACACCGTTCACAGACCACCGCAGTGTGACGCTGACTGTGAGGACACCGTTCACAGAGCACTGCAGTGTGACACTGACTGCGAGGACACCGTTCACAGAGCACTGCAGTGCGACGCTGACTGCGAGGACACCGTTCAGACCACCGCAGTGTGACGCTGACAGTGAGGACACCGTTCACAGAGCACTGCAGTGTGACGCTGACTGCGAGGACACCGTTCACAGACCAATGCAGTGTGACGCTGACTGCGAGGACACCGTTCACAGAGCACTGCAGTGTGATGCTGACTGTGAGGACACCGTTCACAGAGCACTGCAGTGTGACACTGACTGCGAGGACACCGTTCACAGACCACTGCAGTGTGACGCTGACTGCGAGGACACCGTTCATAGACCACTGCAGTGTGACGCTGACTGTGAGGACACCTTTCATAGAGCACTGCAGTGTGACACTGACTGCGAGGACACCGTTCACAGACCACTGCAGTGTGACACTGACTGCGAGGACACCGTTCACAGACCACTGCAGTGTGACGCTGACTGCGAGGACACCGTTCAGACCACCGCAGTGTGACGCTGACTGTGGGACACCGTTCACAGAGCATTGCAGTGTGATGCTGACTGCGAGGACACCGCTCACAGAGCATTGCAGTGTGATGCTGACTGCGAGGACACCGCTCACAGAGCACTGCAGTGTGACACTGACTGCGAGGACACCGTTCACAGACCACTGCATTGTGACGCTGACTGCGAGGACACCGTTCACAGAGCATTGCAGTGTGATGCTGACTGCGAGGACACCGCTCACAGAGCACTGCAGTGTGACACTGACTGCGAGGACACCGTTCACAGACCACTGCAGTGTGACACTGACCGCGAGGACACCGTTCACAGACCACTGCAGTGTGACACTGACTGCGAGGACACCATTCACAGACCACTGCAGTGTGACACTGACTGCGAGGACACCATTCACAGAACACTGCAGTGTGACACTGACTTTGAGGACACCGTTCACAGACCACTGCACTGTGACGCTGACTGCGAGGACACCGTTCACAGACCAGTGCAGTGTGACACTGACTGCGAGGACACCGTTCACAGACCACTGCAGTGTGACACTGACTGCGAGGACACCGTTCACAGACCACTGCAGTGTGACGCTGACTGCGAGGACACCGTTCACAGACCACTGCAGTGTGACACTGACTGCGAGGACACCGTTCACAGACCATTGCAGTGTGACGCTGACTGCGAGGACACCGTTCAGACCACCGCAGTGTGACGCTGACTGTGGGACACCGTTCACAGACCACTGCAGTGTGACACTGACTGCGAGGACCCCGTTCACAGAGCACTGCAGTGTGACGCTGACTGCGAGGACACCGTTCACAGACCACTGCAGTGTGACACTGACTGCGAGGACACCGTTCACAGACCACTGCAGTGTGACGCTGACTGCGAGGACACCGTTCACAGACCAGTGCAGTGTGACACTGACTGTGGGACACCGTTCACAGAGCACTGCAGTGTGACGCTGACTGTGGGACACCGTTCACAGAGCACTGCAGTGTGACACTGACTGCGAGGACACCGTTCACAGACCACTGCAGTGTGACGCTGACTGCGAGGACACCGTTCAGACCACCGCAGTGTGACGCTGACTGTGGGACACCGTTCACAGAGCACGGCAGTGTGACGCTGACTGCGAGGACACGGTTCACAGACCACTGCAGTGTGACACTGACTGCGAGGACACCGTTCACAGAGCACTGCAGTGTGACACTGACTGCGAGGACACCGTTCACAGACCACTGCAGTGTGACGCTGACTGCGAGGACATCGTTCACAGAGCACTGCAGTGCGACGCTGACTGCGAGGACACCGTTCACAGACCACTGCAGTGTGACACTGACTGCGAGGACACCGTTCACAGACCACTGCAGTGTGACGCTGACTGCGAGGACACCGTTCACAGAGCACTGCAGTGTGACGCTGACTGCGAGGACACCGTTCACAGACCACTGCAGTGTGACGCTGTCTGCGAGGACACCGTTCACAGACCACTGCAGTGTGACACTGATTGCGACGACACCGTTCACAGACCACTGCAGTGTGGCACTGACTGTGAGGACACCGTTCACAGACCACTGCAGTGTGACGCTGACTGCGAGGACATCGTTCACAGAGCACTGCAGTGTGACGCTGACTGCGAGGACACCGTTCACAGACCACTGCAGTGTGACACTAACTGCGAGGACACCGTTCACAGACCACTGCAGTGTGACACTGACTGCGAGGACACCGTTCACAGACCACTGCAGTGTGACGCTGACTGCGAGGACACCGTTCACAGACCACTGCAGTGTGACACTGACTGCGAGGACACCGTTCACAGACCACTGCAGTGTGACGCTGACTGCGAGGACACCGTTCACAGACCACTGCAGTGTGATGCTGACTGTGGGACACCGTTCACAGAGCACTGCAGTGTGACGCTGACTGCGAGGACACCGTTCACAGACCACTGCAGTGTGACACTGACTGCGAGGACACCGTTCACAGACCACTGCAGTGTGACGCTGACTGCGAGGACACGGTTCACAGACCACTGCAGTGTGACACTGACTGCGAGGACACCGTTCACAGACCACTGCAGTGTGACACTGACTGCGAGGACACCGTTCACAGACCACTGCAGTGTGATGCTGACTGCGAGGACAGCGTTCACAGACCACTGCAGTGTGACGCTGACTGCGAGGACACCGTTCACAGACCACTGCAGTGTGACGCTGACTGCGAGGACACCGTTCACAGAGCACTGCAGTGTGACACTGACTGCGAGGACACCATTCACAGACCACTGCAGTGTGACACTGACTGCGAGGACACCGTTCACAGAGCACTGCAGTGTGACACTGACTGCGAGGACACCGTTCACAGACCACTGCAGTGTGACACTGACTGCGAGGACACCGTTCACAGAGCACTGCAGTGTGACATTGACTGCGAGGACACCGTTCACAGACCACTGCAGTGTGACACTGACTGCGAGGACACCGTTCACAGACCACTGCAATGTGACACTGACTGCGAGGACACCGTTCAGAGAGCACTGCAGTGTGACACTGACTGCGAGGACACCGTTCACAGAGCACTGCAGTGTGACACTGACTGCGAGGACACCGTTCACAGACCACTGCAGTGTGACGCTGACTGCGAGGACACCGTTCACAGACCACTGCAGTGTGACGCTGACTGCGAGGACACCGTTCACAGACCACTGCAGTGTGACACTGACTGCGAGGACACCGTTCACAGAACACTGCAGTGTGACACTGACTGCGAGGACACCGTTCACAGACCAGTGCAGTGTGACACTGACTGCGAGGACACCGTTCACAGACCAGTGCAGTGTGACACTGACTGCGAGGACACCGTTCACAGACCACTGCAGTGTGACACTGACTGCGAGGACACCGTTCACAGACCACTGCAGTGTGACACTGACTGCGAGGACACCGTTCACAGACCACTGCAGTGTGACGCTGACTGCGAGGACACCGTTCAGACCACCGCAGTGTGACGCTGACTGTGGGACACCGTTCACAGACCACTGCAGTGTGACACTGACTGCGAGGACCCCGTTCACAGAGCACTGCAGTGTGACGCTGACTGCGAGGACACCGTTCACAGACCACTGCAGTGTGACACTGACTGCGAGGACACCGTTCACAGACCACTGCAGTGTGACGCTGACTGCGAGGACACCGTTCACAGACCAGTGCAGTGTGACACTGACTGTGGGACACCGTTCACAGAGCACTGCAGTGTGACGCTGACTGTGGGACACCGTTCACAGAGCACTGCAGTGTGACGCTGACTGCGGGGACACAGTTCACAGACCACTGCAGTGTGACGCTGACTGTGGGACACCGTTCACAGACCACCGCAGTGTGACGCTGACTGTGAGGACACCGTTCACAGAGCACTGCAGTGTGACACTGACTGCGAGGACACCGTTCACAGAGCACTGCAGTGCGACGCTGACTGCGAGGACACCGTTCAGACCACCGCAGTGTGACGCTGACAGTGAGGACACCGTTCACAGAGCACTGCAGTGTGACGCTGACTGCGAGGACACCGTTCACAGACCAATGCAGTGTGACGCTGACTGCGAGGACACCGTTCACAGAGCACTGCAGTGTGATGCTGACTGTGAGGACACCGTTCACAGAGCACTGCAGTGTGACACTGACTGCGAGGACACCGTTCACAGACCACTGCAGTGTGACGCTGACTGCGAGGACACCGTTCATAGACCACTGCAGTGTGACGCTGACTGTGAGGACACCTTTCATAGAGCACTGCAGTGTGACACTGACCGCGAGGACACCGTTCACAGACCACTGCAGTGTGACACTGACTGCGAGGACACCGTTCACAGACCACTGCAGTGTGACGCTGACTGCGAGGACACCGTTCACAGAGCATTGCAGTGTGATGCTGACTGCGAGGACACCGCTCACAGAGCACTGCAGTGTGACACTGACTGCGAGGACACCGTTCACAGACCACTGCAGTGTGACACTGACCGCGAGGACACCGTTCACAGACCACTGCAGTGTGACACTGACTGCGAGGACACCGTTCACTGAGCATTGCAGTGTGATGCTGACTGCGAGGACACCGTTCACAGAGCACTGCAGAGTGACACTGACTGCGAGTCACCGTTCACAGACCACTGCAGTGTGACACTGACTGCGAGGACACCATTCACAGACCACTGCAGTGTGACACTGACTGCGAGGACACCATTCACAGAACACTGCAGTGTGACACTGACTGCGAGGACACCGTTCACAGACCACTGCAGTGTGACACTGACTGCGAGGACACGGTTCACAGACCACTGCAGTGTGACACTGACTGCGAGGACACCGTTCACAGAGCACTGCAGTGTGACACTGACTGCGAGGACACCGTTCACAGACCACTGCAGTGTGACACTGACTGCGAGGACACCGTTCACAGAACACTGCAGTGTGACACTGACTGCGAGGACACCGTTCACAGACCAGTGCAGTGTGACACTGACTGCGAGGACACCGTTCACAGACCAGTGCAGTGTGACACTGACTGCGAGGACACCGTTCACAGACCACTGCAGTGTGACACTGACTGCGAGGACACCGTTCACAGACCACTGCAGTGTGACACTGACTGCGAGGACACCGTTCACAGACCACTGCAGTGTGACGCTGACTGCGAGGACACCGTTCAGACCACCGCAGTGTGACGCTGACTGTGGGACACCGTTCACAGACCACTGCAGTGTGACACTGACTGCGAGGACCCCGTTCACAGAGCACTGCAGTGTGACGCTGACTGCGAGGACACCGTTCACAGACCACTGCAGTGTGACACTGACTGCGAGGACACCGTTCACAGACCACTGCAGTGTGACGCTGACTGTGGGACAACGTTCACAGACCACCGCAGTGTGACGCTGACTGTGGGACAACGTTCACAGACCACTGCAGTGTGACACTGACTGCGAGGACCCCGTTCACAGAGCACTGCAGTGTGACGCTGACTGCGAGGACACCGTTCACAGACCACTGCAGTGTGACGCTGACTGCGAGGACACCGTTCAGACCACCGCAGTGTGACGCTGACTGTGGGACACCGTTCACAGACCACTGCAGTGTGACACTGACTGCGAGGACCCCGTTCACAGAGCACTGCAGTGTGACGCTGACTGCGAGGACCCCGTTCACAGAGCACTGCAGTGTGACGCTGACTGCGAGGACACCGTTCACAGAGCACTGCAGTGTGACACTGACTGCGAGGACACCGTTCACAGACCACTGCAGTGTGACGCTGACTGTGGGACACCGTTCACAGAGCACTGCAGTGTGACGCTGACTGCGAGGACACCGTTCACAGAGCACTGCAGTGTGACACTGACTGCGAGGACACCGTTCACAGACCACTGCAGTGTGACACTGACTGCGAGGACACCGTTCACAGACCACTGCAGTGTGACGCTGACTGCGAGGACACCGTTCACAGACCAGTGCAGTGTGACACTGACTGTGGGACACCGTTCACAGAGCACTGCAGTGTGACGCTGACTGTGGGACACCGTTCACAGAGCACTGCAGTGTGACGCTGACTGCGGGGACACAGTTCACAGACCACTGCAGTGTGACGCTGACTGTGGGACACCGTTCACAGACCACCGCAGTGTGACGCTGACTGTGAGGACACCGTTCACAGACCACCGCAGTGTGACACTGACTGCGAGGACACCGTTCACAGAGCACTGCAGTGCGACGCTGACTGCGAGGACACCGTTCAGACCACCGCAGTGTGACACTGACTGCGAGGACACCGTTCACAGAGCACTGCAGTGTGACACTGACTGCGAGGACACCGTTCACAGACCAATGCAGTGTGACGCTGACTGTGAGGACACCGTTCACAGAGCACTGCAGTGCGACGCTGACTGCGAGGACACCGTTCAGACCACCGCAGTGTGACGCTGACTGTGAGGACACCGTTCAGACCACCGCAGTGTGACGCTGACTGTGAGGACACCGTTCACAGAGCACTGCAGTGTGACGCTGACTGCGAGGACACCGTTCACAGAGCACTGCAGTGTGATGCTGACTGCGAGGACACCGTTCATAGACCACTGCAGTGTGACACTGACTGTGAGGACACCGTTCACAGAGCACTGCAGTGAGACACTGACTGCGAGGACACCGTTCACAGACCACTGCAGTGTGACGCTGACTGCGAGGACACCGTTCACAGACCACTGCAATGTGACACTGACTGCGAGGACACCGTTCAGAGAGCACTGCAGTGTGACACTGACTGCGAGGACACCATTCACAGACCACTGCAGTGTGACACTGACTGCGAGGACACCGTTCACAGACCACTGCAGTGTGACGCTGACTGCGAGGACACCGTTCACAGACCACTGCAGTGTGACGCTGACTGCGAGGACACCGTTCACAGACCACTGCAGTTTGACACTGACTGCGAGGACACCGTTCACAGAACACTGCAGTGTGACACTGACTGCGAGGACACCGTTCACAGACCAGTGCAGTGTGACACTGACTGCGAGGACACCGTTCACAGACCACTGCAGTGTGACACTGACTGCGAGGACACCGTTCACAGACCACTGCAGTGTGACACTGACTGCGAGGACACCGTTCACAGACCACTGCAGTGTGACGCTGACTGCGAGGACACCGTTCAGACCACCGCAGTGTGACGCTGACTGTGGGACACCGTTCACAGACCACTGCAGTGTGACACTGACTGCGAGGACCCCGTTCACAGAGCACTGCAGTGTGACGCTGACTGTGAGGACACCGTTCACAGAGCACTGCAGTGTGACGCTGACTGCGAGGACACCGTTCACAGAGCACTGCAGTGTGACACTGACTGCGAGGACACCGTTCACAGACCACTGCAGTGTGACGCTGACTGCGAGGACACCGTTCATAGACCACTGCAGTGTGACGCTGACTGTGAGGACACCTTTCATAGAGCACTGCAGTGTGACACTGACCGCGAGGACACCGTTCACAGACCACTGCAGTGTGACACTGACTGCGAGGACACCGTTCACAGACCACTGCAGTGTGATGCTGACTGCGAGGACACCGCTCACAGAGCACTGCAGTGTGACACTGACTGCGAGGACACCGTTCACAGACCACTGCAGTGTGACACTGACCGCGAGGACACCGTTCACAGACCACTGCAGTGTGACACTGACTGCGAGGACACCGTTCACTGAGCATTGCAGTGTGATGCTGACTGCGAGGACACCGTTCACAGAGCACTGCAGAGTGACACTGACTGCGAGTCACCGTTCACAGACCACTGCAGTGTGACACTGACTGCGAGGACACCATTCACAGACCACTGCAGTGTGACACTGACTGCGAGGACACCATTCACAGACCACTGCAGTGTGACACTGACTGCGAGGACACCGTTCACAGACCAGTGCAGTGTGACGCTGACTGCGAGGACACCGTTCACAGACCACTGCAGTGTGACACTGACTGCGAGGACACCGTTCACAGACCACTGCAGTGTGACACTGACTGCGAGGACACGGTTCACAGACCACTGCAGTGTGACACTGACTGCGAGGACACCGTTCACAGAGCACTGCAGTGTGACACTGACTGCGAGGACACCGTTCACAGACCACTGCAGTGTGACACTGACTGCGAGGACACCGTTCACAGAACACTGCAGTGTGACACTGACTGCGAGGACACCGTTCACAGACCAGTGCAGTGTGACACTGACTGCGAGGACACCGTTCACAGACCAGTGCAGTGTGACACTGACTGCGAGGACACCGTTCACAGACCACTGCAGTGTGACACTGACTGCGAGGACACCGTTCACAGACCACTGCAGTGTGACACTGACTGCGAGGACCCCGTTCACAGAGCACTGCAGTGTGACGCTGACTGCGAGGACACCGTTCACAGACCACTGCAGTGTGACGCTGACTGCGAGGACACCGTTCACAGAGCACTGCAGTGTGACGCTGACTGCGAGGACACCGTTCACAGACCACTGCAGTGTGACACTGACTGCGAGGACACCGTTCACAGACCACTGCAGTGTGACGCTGACTGCGAGGACACCGTTCACAGACCAGTGCAGTGTGACACTGACTGTGGGACACCGTTCACAGAGCACTGCAGTGTGACGCTGACTGTGGGACACCGTTCACAGAGCACTGCAGTGTGACGCTGACTGTGGGACACCGTTCACAGACCACCGCAGTGTGACGCTGACTGTGAGGACACCGTTCACAGAGCACTGCAGTGTGACACTGACTGCGAGGACACCGTTCACAGAGCACTGCAGTGCGACGCTGACTGCGAGGACACCGTTCAGACCACCGCAGTGTGACGCTGACAGTGAGGACACCGTTCACAGACCACTGCAGTGTGACGCTGACTGCGAGGACACCGTTCACAGACCAATGCAGTGTGACGCTGACTGCGAGGACACCGTTCACAGAGCACTGCAGTGTGATGCTGACTGTGAGGACACCGTTCACAGAGCACTGCAGTGTGACACTGACTGCGAGGACACCGTTCACAGACCACTGCAGTGTGACGCTGACTGCGAGGACACCGTTCACAGAGCATTGCAGTGTGATGCTGACTGCGAGGACACCGCTCACAGAGCACTGCAGTGTGACACTGACTGCGAGGACACCGTTCACAGACCACTGCAGTGTGACACTGACCGCGAGGACACCGTTCACAGACCACTGCAGTGTGACACTGACTGCGAGGACACCGTTCACTGAGCATTGCAGTGTGATGCTGACTGCGAGGACACCGTTCACAGAGCACTGCAGAGTGACACTGACTGCGAGTCACCGTTCACAGACCACTGCAGTGTGACACTGACTGCGAGGACACCATTCACAGACCACTGCAGTGTGACACTGACCGCGAGGACACCGTTCACAGACCACTGCAGTGTGACACTGACTGCGAGGACACCGTTCACAGACCAGTGCAGTGTGACACTGACTGCGAGGACACGGTTCACAGAGCACTGCAGTGTGACACTGACGGCGAGGACACCGTTCACAGAGCACTGCAGTGTGACACTGACTGCGAGGACACCGTTCACAGACCACTGCAGTGTGACACTGACTGCGAGGACACCGTTCACAGACCACTGCAGTGTGACACTGACTGCGAGGACACGGTTCACAGAGCACTGCAGTGTGACACTGACTGCGAGGACACCGTTCACAGACCACTGCAGTGTGACACTGACTGCAAGGACACGGTTCACAGAGCACTGCAGTGTGACACTGACTGCGAGGACACCGTTCACAGACCACTGCAGTGTGACACTGACTGCGAGGACACCATTCACAGACCACTGCAGTGTGACACTGACTGCGAGGACACCGTTCACAGACCAGTGCAGTGTGACGCTGACTGCGAGGACACCGTTCACAGACCACTGCAGTGTGACACTGACTGCGAGGACACCGTTCACAGACCACTGCAGTGTGACACTGACTGCGAGGACACGGTTCACAGACCACTGCAGTGTGACACTGACTGCGAGGACACCGTTCACAGAGCACTGCAGTGTGACACTGACTGCGAGGACACCGTTCACAGACCACTGCAGTGTGACACTGACTGCGAGGACACGGTTCACAGACCACTGCAGTGTGACGCGAGGACACCGTTCACAGAGCACTGCAGTGTGACACTGACTGCGAGGACACTGTTCACAGACCACTGCAATGTGACACTGACTGCGAGGACACTGTTCACAGACCACTGCAGTGTGACACTGACTGCGAGGACACTGTTCACAGACCACTGCAATGTGACACTGACTGCGAGGACACTGTTCACAGACCACTGCAGTGTGACACTGACTGCGAGGACAACGTTCACAGAGCACTGCAGTGTGACACTGACTGCGAGGACACCGTTCACAGACCACTGCAATGTGACGCTGACTGCGAGGACACCGTTCACAGACCACTGCAATGTGACACTGACTGCGAGGACACCGTTCACAGAGCATTGCAGTGTGACACTGACTCTGAGGACACCGTTCACAGACCACTGCTGTTTGACACTGACTGCGAGGACACTGTTCACAGACCACTGCAGTGTGACACTGACTGTGAGGACACCGTTCACAGACCACTGCAGTGTGACGCTGACTGCGAGGACACCGTTCACAGACCACTGCAGTGTGACACTGACTGCGAGGACACCGTTCACAGAGCATTGCAGTGTGACGCTGACTGCGAGGACACCGTTCACAGACCACTGCAGTGTGACACTGACTGTGAGGACACCGTTCACAGAGCACTGCAGTGTGACGCTGACTGCGAGGACACCGTTCACAGACCACTGCAGTGTGATACTGACTGCGAGGACACCCTTCACAGACCACTGCAGTGTGACACTGACTGCGACGACACCGTTCACAGAGCACTGCAATGTGACACTGACTGCGAGGACACCGTTCACAGACCACTGCAGTGTGACACTGACTGCGAGGACACGGTTCACAGACCACTGCAGTGTGACGCGAGGACACCATTCACAGAGCATTGCAGTTTGACGCTGACTGCGAGGACACTGTTCACAGAGCACTGCAGTGTGAGGCTAACTGCCAGGACATCATTCCCTGACCACTACAATATGACGCTGACTACGAGGACAGTGTTCCCAGATCTCTTCCCAGCGGTGCTAACTGCGATGACACTGTTCCCACACAGCATCACTGTAACATTGACTGAAAGGACTCCATTCCCAGACAGCGTCACTGCAACACAAACTGCATTGACACCGTTCCCAGACCACCTCACTGCGATCCTGACTGCAAAAACATTGTTCCCAGAATACTCCACCCCCTCACTCTCCAATGCCCTAAACAATGAATCTAAGCCAGACAGCACAAAGTTATGGGGCGGGATTCACCGATAATGGGGCTAAATGTTGATGCCGTTGTAAACGCTGGAGCATTTTACGACGGCGTCATCTGGCCGCTAGGAGCAGTGATCCTGTGCCGCACAGGGGGCCAGCAGGACACTGGAGTGTTTCTCGCAGCTCCAGCTGCTGATACGGGCGTCTGCACCGCTGGCGCGGATCCGCGCATGCTCGTGGGTTGCCGCTTCCGCACCGGCCCCCGGTCAACATGGCAGAGCCCTACAGGGGCCCGGCGTGGAGGAACATAGGCAACCCCCAGAATTAGCCTGCCCGCCAATCAGTAGCCCCCGATTGCGGGCGAGGCCCCCCCACCCCACCCCCCGGAGTCGGATTCCCCCCCCACCAGGACAGCCCCCGCTGCCAGAACGGCGAGAGCGACGCCGGTGGGACTCGGCCGAACTCGGCGAGCATTCGGCCCGTCGAGCGCGGAGAATTGGCGGGGGGCCACATTGAGCGGCCCTCGGCCGGCTCCGCGGCGACTGCAGCGCCATCATTGGCGCCGAATCTCTGGCGACGGAGCAGCATTGCGGGATTCGCGCTCACCTGGCGATTCTCTGACCCGGCACGGGATCAGAGAATTCCGCTCCCCCCGTTCCTGCAAATCGGACCAAGCAGTGACGTGGTGCCCAGTTTAAAATGCTGCCTAAACTGATTCCAAACCCTCAAATTAGCCATCACCACCGGGCTCAAAGAGAATTGAGCAGAGGAAAACGTGTGTGGTGCAGTTACCAGGGCTCTCAGGCTCAACCCTATGCACGACACCTCCTCTATCTGCTCCTATATAGAGTCCAGATCCTTGAACCACCCCCACACCTGATCGATATTTGCCACCCAGTAGTAGAACACAGGTTGGGAGGTGCCAACCCCCCGGACTACCTATTGATTTGCAAAAATGTCCTACAGTCCTGAGGAGTCTTACCAGCCCAAACAAAAGTAGATGTCAATTTATTAACCCTGAAAAAAAAAGACTTGGGGAGAAAAGACTGGGAGACGCCGTCTCACCAGCTCTGCCCAATATCTTGGTATATTCTGATGGCCCTCCAATCTGCAGTCTCGAGGGTCCTTTGCCCATCTCAGTACCCATTCCATTTCCAAGGGTCAATGAAACCTGACTATGATTACCCATGATGGCTCCCCACAGCCTCTGCCACTGTGACCTATGGGACTGGTACAACTCAGGAGGAGTCAGAAAGACCTCCATCCCCACCAACTTTCCAAACACCTTGAAAATATATGGCTGGATTCTCCGGTCGCCGACGCCGAAATCGCGTTCGGCTGTTTTCACGATGCTCCGCCCTCTCCAAAGCAGCGTATCGACGGCCTCAGGACAGTGCCTGAGGCCCGCCTTACGATGCTCCGCCCCCAACCGGCTGTGTTCCCGATGGCGTAGGACACGTGTGGTCTCAACCCATCGGGAACGCGGCGTGGCGGCTGCGGACTCAGTCCAGTGCCGCCACAGTTGGGGTAGGGCCGATCCGTGGGCAGGGGGGGACATTATTCAGGGCTGGGGACATTGTGGGTGGGGGGTCCTGGCACACAAGCTGGCCGAAGTGGGGGACTATTTTGCAGGTTGCGTCTGCGAGCGGCCGCCGCCATGTAGCACGGCACGACCGCTGCAGGCTGCCGCCATGCGCATGCGCGGCAGCGGACCCAGCAATTCTCTGGGGCATATCAGCAGCTAGAGCCGGGTGCTCTCCAATGCCGTCCTGCTAGCCTCCAGCAAAACGGGGAATCGGCGGCCATTTTGCGGCAGTTTTTTTTGTGTAAAATGGCACCAGTCCCACGCCAGCATAGGGACATAGCCCCAGAATCGGAGAATCCAGCCCTTAGTCTGTGGAGTTGGAGCCTTCCAGGCCATCCGGCACCCCATTATCCGTAGGTCCCGAGCGGGATATTACACTCCTTCCCTATAAAGTCTGAAGCACCTTCCCCCCGCCCCCCCCCCCCCCCCACCCCCCACCCCACCCCCCCGCCCCGACGAGTAATGAGACAGAGAAAGAGGTGCGGGTGGGGGGGGATGTCGGAGTCTCTTTAGCTCCGGTACGTCATCTTGGAGCTGATGCACCAAATTAGTCGGCATGTACCTCGCTGGTGAATGCCGTCCAAGACAGGAGTGTCGTGGCAGATGATCGTCAGGAGGCAGTTGAACTACGGAGTCGGCGTCCGAGACCTCAGAGGTCTGCGTCTCCATTTCGGAGTCGGAAGACACCATGTTGGGCATGTCTGCGTTGAGAGAGACTGGAGGTGTCACAGCAGGCTGGTTCGGCAATGGAGCCGGAAGATCCTGGACAGGCTTCTTTTGAGGCACTTCATGAGGAAGCAATCTCCATGCACGAATGTAATCCAAGTGCCATTTCATTCATTGACCTGGACCCGAACTTGGTAAGATCCTGGTCCTGTTTGACAGACAACAATCCCAGAGGGCCAGTGAGCACTGCCGTTGAAGTTACGAATGAATACCGCGTCGTCCGTGATACTGTTGGCCCAGAAGAAATTGCGCATTCATTCCTTGTATTGGTTCCAACCTTCAACACCGACGTGAAATGCATCTAACCGCCCAAACAGAGGCATGGTGATTCCAGTAAATCCAAACTTGGCTCCAGGAAATCAGGGATGTGGCTCAGCCAAATAGATTGCAGCATCGACAAAAAAAGTTTACTCGTCACCAGTTTAATAAGGACACGGGGAGTCCACAGCGAGTACAGTAAGAACAAAGTTCCATTTACAAGAACGATATGTACATTACCTGGTAGATCCCTACCAGGTTCTTCCCTGTTTGGTGCCTTACTGACCGACCTTATATGTAGTGGTTAATTGAGATACCCCACTCCTAGCGGGGAAGCTTGTACTCCACAGGAGTAAGACAAGCATTCCCACCCTGTAGGTCCCGTGTGAGATATTACTGAAAGTTCAGCCAGGTTGTATGTTTGGTGGCCTAATATGGACCAGGATGACTTCTGGTGGTGGTCATGGAGTGTGTGGTTCCACACAGGAAACTTCATCCAGGAGGAATTTTGACAGCAGAGGAAGGAGATGCACAGTGACTGGCCGACGGTGATTGTGGGAGCAGTCAAGTTACCACATCCCGTATTCACATTATTCCCAACTTTCCTGAAGTACAACTTAAAAATATACATTAAAAACCCACCAGCGACTTCCGGGTGCGGCAATGACCAGCTGAGTCGCACGTTTCGGCAGCTCCCGTTGGAACGGACTTTTGGGCTCTTGATAGGAGCCCCAACGGCAATTTAAATGGCAAAAACACTGTGCGGTAAACCAGAAGGGAATCCCCCCGGATACGCATGGATAAGGGAGAGGATAGCGGCCGGATTGCAGAGGATCCTCTGGAGCAGCAGCAAGGAAGGGAAGCTCAAAGCAAGATGGCGTCGGAAGGTGGCCGTTTGCTATGGGGCCCGGAGCAGCAAGAGTTCCTGCGGATCTAGCGGAGGCGCGGGGGGGGGGGGGGGGGTTAACTGGGTTGCTGCTGCTAAGGAGAAGGGGGAGCTGTTATGGGATGGGGTGGTCGAGTCGGGAGGGCACCGTCGGGGGGAAATACGGGTACGTGGGAACCGGGTGAGGAGCTGGGTTAAAAAAGGGGATGGCTAATCGACAAGGTGGGGGGGGTAAAGAGCCCCCCAACCCGGCTGATCACGTGGAACGTGAGAGGGCTGAACGGGCCGATTAAAAGGGCACGGGTACTCGCACACCTAAAGAAATTAAAGGCAGATGTGGTTATGTTGCAGGAGACGCATCTGAAACTGATAGACCAGGTCAGACTACGTAAAGGATGGGTGGGACAGGTGTTTCATTCGGGTTTAGATGCGAAGAATAGGGGGGTGGCTATCTTAGTGGGGAAACGGGTACTGTTTGAGGCAAAGACCATAGTGGCGGATAGTGGGGGTAGATATGTGATGGTGAGTGGCAGATTGCAAGGGGAGGCGGTGGTTCTGGTGAATGTATACGCCCCGAACTGGGATGATGCAAATTTTATGAGGCGTATGTTGGGACGTATCCCGGACCTGGAGGCGGGAAAGTTGGTAATGGGAGGAGACTTCAATACGGTGCTTGATCCAGGGCTGGACCGGTCGAGGTCCAGGACCGGGAGGAGGCCGGCAGCGGCCAGGGTGCTCAAGGACTTCATGGAGCAGATGGGAGGGGTAGACCCCTGGAGATTTAGTAGGCCTAGGAGTAAGGAGTTTTCATTTTTCTCCCATGTTCACAAAGTATACTCACGGATAGACTTTTTTGTCGTAGGAAGGGCACTGATTCTGAAGGTGGCAGGGACGGAATATACGGCCATAGCCATTACGGACCACGCTCCACATTGGGTAGACCTGGAGGTAGGAGAGGAAAAAGAACAGCACCCACTCTGGAGAATGGATATGGGCTTATTGGCGGATGAGGGGGTATGTTTAAGGGTGAGGGGGTGTATTGAAGGTACTTGGAGCTTAATGACAATGGGGAGGTTCAGGTGGGAGTGGTCTGGGAGGCGTTGAAGGCGGTGGTCAGAGGGGAACTGATATCCATAAGGGCACATAAAGGGAAGCAAGAGGGTAAAGAAAGGGAGCGATTGTTGAAAGAACTTTTGAGGGTGGACAGGCAATATGCAGAGGCACCGGAGGAGGGACTGTACAGGGAAAGACAAAGGTTACATGTGGAGTTTGACCTGCTGACCACGGGTAAGGCAGAGGCACAGTGGAGGAGGGCACAGGGTGTACAGTATGAGTATGGAGAGAAGGCGAGTCGGCTACTGGCCCACCAATTGAGGAAGAGGGGAGAAGCGAGGGAGATAGGTGGGGTGAGAGATGAGGAGGGAGAGATGGAACGGGTAGCGGAGAGAGTGAACGGGGTGTTCAAGGCATTCTATGAGAGGTTATATAAGGCTCAGCCCCCAGAAGGGAAGGAGGGAATGAGGTGTTTCCTGGATCAGCTGGGATTCCCAAAGGTGGAGGAGCAGGAGAGGGCGGGACTGGGAGCACAGATTGAGATGGAGGAGATGGTAAAAGGGATTGGGAGCATGCAAGCGGGGAAGGCCCCGGGACCGGACGGATTCCCGGTGGAATTTTATAGGAAATATATGGACCTACTGGCCCCGCTTTTGACGAGAACCTTTAATGAGGCCAGGGAAAGGGGGCAGTTGCCCCCGACTATGTCGGAGGCGACGATATCGCTCCTTTTGAAGAAGGATAAAGACCCGCTGCAGTGTGGGTCCTACAGGCCCATTTCCCTTTTAAATGTAGATGCTAAGCTCCTGGCCAAGGTGATGGCGACGAGGATAGAGGACTGTGTCCCGGGGGTGGTCCACGAGGATCAAACTGGGTTCGTTAAGGGGAGACAGCTGAACACGAACATACGGAGGTTGCTAGGGGTAATGATGATGCCCCCACCAGAGGGGGAGGCGGAGATAGTGGTGGCGATGGACGCCGAGAAAGCATTTGACAGAGTGGAGTGGGATTATCTGTGGGAGATGCTGAGGAGATTTGGTTTTGGAGAAGGGTTTATTGGATGGGTACAGCTGCTGTACAGGGCCCCGGTGGCGAGTGTGATCACGAACAGGCAGAGGTCTGACTACTTCCGTCTTCATAGAGGGACGAGGCAGGGGTGTCCCCTGTCTCCGTTACTGTTTGCATTGGCGATTGAGCCCCTGGCCATAGCACTGAGGGGCTCCAGGAAGTGGAGGGGAGTACTCAGGGGAGGAGAAGAACACCGGGTATCTTTGTATGCAGATGATTTATTGCTGTATGTTGCGGACCCAGTGGAGGGGATGCCTGAGATAATGCAGACACTCAGGGAGTTTGGGGAATTTTCGGAGTACAAATTGAATATGGGGAAGAGTGAGTTGTTTGTGGTGCATCCGGGGGAGCAGAGCAGGGGAATAGATGATTTACCGCTGAGGAAGGTAATAAGAGATTTCAGGTACTTAGGGATTCAGATAGCCAGGAGATTGGGAACCTTACATAGGCTTAATTTAACAAGATTGGTGGAACAGATGGAGGAGGATTTTAAGAGATGGGACATGGTGCCCCTGTCACTGGTGGGTAGGGTGCAGGCGGTCAAAATGGTAGTCCTCCCGAGATTCCTTTTTGTGTTTCAGTGCCTTCCGGTGATGGTCACGAAGGCTTTTTTCAAGAAAATTGAGAAAAGTGTCATGAGTTTTGTGTGGGCCGGGAAGACCCCGAGAGTGAGGAGGGGGTTCTTGCAGCGTAGCAGGGATAGGGGGGGGCTGGCACTACCGAGCCTAAGTGAATACTACTGGGCCGCCAATATCTCAATGGTGTGTAAGGGGATGGGAGAAGGGGAGGGAGCGGCGTGGAAGAGATTGGAGATGGCGTCCTGCAAAGGAACCAGCCTACAAGCACTGGTGACGGTGCCGTTGCCGTTCTCCCCGAAGAAATACACAAGTCCAGTGGTGGTGGCAACGCTAAAGATTTGGGGGCAGTGGAGACGACATAGGGGAAGGACGGGAGCCTCGGTGTGGTCCCCGATAAGAAATAATCATAGGTTTGTCCAGGGCAGAATAGATGGGGGATTTGGAGCATGGCAGAGAGCTGGGGTTGTGCAACTGAGAGATCTGTTCGTAGACGGGACGTTTGCGAGTCTGGGAGCGCTGACGGAAAAATATGGGTTGCCCCAAGGGAATGCATTTCGGTACATGCAACTGAGGGCATTTGCGAGGCAACAGGTGAGGGAATTCCCGCAGCTCCCGACGCAGGAGATTCAAGATAGAGTGATCTCAGGGACATGGGTGGGGGATGGTAGGGTGTCGGATATATACAGGGAAATGAGGGACGAGGGGGAGATCATGGTGGATGAGCTGAAGGGGAAATGGGAAGAAGAGCTGGGGGAAGAGATTGAGGAGGGGCTGTGGGCTGATGCCCTACGTGGGGTAAACTCGTCGTCCTCGTGCGCCAGGCTAAGCCTGATACAATTCAAGGTTTTGCACAGGGCGCATATGACTGGAGCAAGGCTCAGTAAATTTTTCGGGGTAGAGGATACGTGTGGGAGATGCTCAAGAAGCCCAGCGACCCACACCCACATGTTTTGGTCATGCCCGGCATTGCAGGGGTTCTGGGTGGGGGTGGCAAAGGTGCTTTCGAAGGTGGTGGGGGTCCGGGTCGAGCCAGGCTGGGGGTTGGCTATATTTGGGGTTGCAGAAGAGCCAGGAGTGCAGGAGGCGAAAGAGGCTGATGCCTTGGCCTTTGCGTCCCTAGTAGCCCGGCGAAGGATATTGCTTATGTGGAAGGAAGCCAAACCCCTGGGCGTGGAGACCTGGATAAATGACATGGCAGGGTTTATAAAACTAGAACGGATAAAGTTTGCATTAAGGGGTTCGGCTCAAGGGTTCACCAGGCGGTGGCAACCGTTCATTGACTACCTCGCAGATTTATAGATATTTGTACTTGGTTATGTATATTGGATTGTTTGATTTTATCTCTGGAGAGTTATTATTTTTGTTATGGCAGTTGCCACTTAGTTTATATATTATTTATTTATTTGTTAAAACGGTCACTGTTATATATATATATTGTTTTATTGTTGTAAAAAGGTAAACCTTTGTATTTTTTTGTTTGACCGGAAAAAATTTGAATATATATATTTTTTTAAAAACCCACCAGCTATTTCCCTTTAATACAATACCGACACTTCAAGAAATGTAATTGATTCGTAGTGAAGCATTTGGACATCCTATGATTAGGCATCATGTAAATTAAAGTTCTTTCACCTAATTAATTAATTCACCTTTAGAATTAGGAATTGAACTGGATTGCTCCACTAACATTTCCTCTCCACCTCCACTGGAGTTACAAAAGTAACTTCAATACCAAAACCTTCTAGAATCTCTACATGGTGTTTTAATAACTTTAAATAGCGTGAAGATTGTTGATATGTTGTGAAATACAGCAATATATAATAAAAACATACATGGAGCACAACAGAATTGTGAATACAGCTGAATTGAATTTAAAAATAGATGAATTTAATTGAAAAGTACAATTTTGCACAGTAATAAACCAAACTAATGAGCACATTTCTAATTTTGACTGTTACAATTGCTATTCCTGCTCATAGCTATTTCTCAAATTATAAAATCTTTGACTTTACATGTAACAAAAGTAAATAGAAAAATAAATATGCAATTGTACACACAATACTATGGCAGACACTATATGCATTTCTATATACAAAATAGTTTTAAGAAAAGTCAATATTTGCATTGATTGTTCAAATAAAATAAAATTTCACACAGCTTTATTCACGTTCCTATTTTGTACATGTAACAACAATGTACCATCTTTCAAATAATCATATGGCATAGAAGGCCATTCAACCCACTAAGTCTGTGTCAGCCCATTGGCAGAGCTGCATGGTTTGTCCCATTCTTGTGCTCTTTCTCTAGTGTCTTTTAAATGTTTCCTATTCATATATTTATCTAATATTCTTTTGAATGTTATTATGGAATCTGGTTCCACCATTCTTTTAGGCAGTTTGTTCCAGATCACATGATTTTCTGTATAAAAAATAAATTCCTATGGTTCTTTTACCATAAACCTTAAATTTGCGTCCGATTGTTACCAACCCTTCTGCCGTTGGATAAAGGTCTCCTCATCTACCTGCCAAAGGCTTTCATGATTCTGAACGCCTTTGCTAAATCTCCTTTTTGCCTCCTTTGCCTAAAGTGGAACAACCTTAGCTTCCCCAGTCTCCCTAATTAGCTGAAGTTCCCCATCCTTGGTACCCTTCTAGTAAATCTTTTCTACTCTTCTCTGAGACAGTCACATCTTTCCAAAAGGGTGGTGTTCAGAATTGAACAGAACACTCTAGCGGAGAATGTTAAATACAAGTCATTGGTTGGCAGCTAGTATAGGGAACTTGATATGAATTAAGATATGCACAGCAGATTTTTAGATGAGCTGAAGTTTGTGATGGATGGAAGATGGGAGGTTTGATAATACATCACAGGGAGGGGGCAGTGTAGCAGGAGTGGGAAGCCATGCTAGTATTTCCCATCCACAGTGCAGAGGTGTCAAGGTCAATTAATTGTAGCATGCAAATGCTGCCCTAGTTTACATCTGTTAACTCAGCACAAATATGGAATAAAACCCAAAACATTCTTGTCTGTATCATTTAGCTACGCTCTGCACTTATTCAATGCAAATTAATAAATTGGAGAGTTGAGCTGCCACTTAACATAAAACGCTCTTGCACTTTTTTTACAACATTCTTCAACTTTGCTGTTCTCAATATATACAGGATCTTCTCCAGTAGGTGGTCTTCCTTGATACCTTCCTTCCATTTCAGTAGAAGGGGATGTAACGTTTCATGCATCATATGCTTGTTATGTGTTCTCAATTGTTTGCTAACTTTCTTTGCCTCTTCAATCTGAAGTAAATTAAAAAATCTCATCAGCTTCTTCAGTGGAATCTTCTGATATGCCACAAACTGAATAATGGCTTCATTGTAGGTCGAGACAACTGTTGAGAGAAAGGAAAACATTTTATAATGCAACATTTTATTAGGTGGGCTAAATTGGTGCTTGGGTTTCTGTTGGAGGTTTGGGATATTGCTATTTGCCTCATATTTTTAGTCACAGTAAAACTTCTTGTTATTTTCCTTCTCGGCACAAAATGCATTGAAAACTCAAAATAAGGACCTGACTGAATCTTACACTCAGCTTCATAAACAGCTTATACGTGAGAATAGTTACTAATATAATATATTGTTTATGGGTGGCAAAACAATTCTCACGTGAAATGGTTAAAGTAAATTTTGGAGCTATAGTTTTATATATTAATTTGATTCTCCGGCTTCTCGTCCGCGTGTTTCCCGGTGGCAGGAGGCGGCACGCCGTTTGCTGGTGCCAGAATTCTCCATTCCCGCCGCTGTCAATGGGAATTTCCATTGAAGCCATCGGGAAACCTGTGTGCAGGGGTGCGCTGCTGATGGGACCAGGGAATCTCCCTACCAGCGAACGGCCGCAGAATTCCAACCATAATCCTTCGGGGACGAAGAGAAAAAGTTATATCACTCTCTGTCGTGAAAATCATAATAAAGACAAATTCCTCGAGGTTCGATTTAAGGAAATTTATTTACACAAATATACTTGTGGAGAGAGAGTGTTTGAGCTGCAAAGCCAAGGCACTGCACTCTGAGTTATGCAGTCAAAAACTATTATATTTATAGGTTGAAATAAACAACTTTGAAGAGATAAAGCTTGGGAACATACGCAAGAGGAAATATGAATGTTTTGCCCTTGGTTTAAAAACAATTCGAGTATGCATTTTGTTGTCCTTCGGAAGAACAACTTATTATCATAATAAGGCCAGTACCACATACTAAGCAGTATTTGGTTTACATTACTTGACCTCATTAACTTCCCTTCCACACTCTCTTTTATTTTTTCTGCCCCCTCACTGGCCCCCATGAACCCAGTTACCAGTCTGGATGATATGATCTGCTGTATTTAAAGAACTAGAGTTCATTTGGTAAAACGTGCTTCTGAGTCAAAAGGTTGTGGGTTCAAGCCGCATCCAAGTGACTTGAGGACAATATTCAGGCTCCAATGCAATACCGAGCGAATGCGGCCAGTGGTGTCATTGTTCAGACAAGATCATAAATAAAGATTCCCATCTGCCCCCTCAGATAACCATCAAAACCCATGGCATTGCTTCAAAAAAGAGCAGGGAAGTTGTCCCCAGTATCCTGACTTGTAATCCCTCTAACCAGCATCACTATAACAGATTACCTACTCATTATCATGTCGTTGTTGCTTTTGGGAGCTTCATGTGTGCAAGTTGACTGGCTTTGTTTTAAATTATAGCAGTGACTACATTTCAAGAGAATTTTGTTGTAAAATATTTGGAATGTCTTGAGGTCATAAAAGGCACTGAATAAATCATAGAATTTATCATAGAATTTACAGTGCAGAAGGAGGCCATTCGGCCCATCGAGTCTGCACCGGCTCCTGGAAAGAGCACCCCACCCAAGGTCAACACCTCCACCCTATCCCCACAACCCAGCAACCCCACCCAACACTAAGGGCAATTTTGGACACTAAGGGCAATTTATCATGGCCAATCCACCTAACCTGCACATCTTTGGACTGTGGGAGGAAACCGGAGCACCCGGAGGAAACCCACGCACACACGGGGAGGATGTGCAGACTCCACACAGACAGTGACCCAAGCCGGAATCGAACCTGGGACCCTGGAGCTGTGAAGCAATTGTGCTATCCACGATGCTACCGTGCTGCCCTAATGCAAGTCTTTGTTTTATTAGTGCCAGCAGTTTTCAATCCCATTTAAAATAAATCACCAGCATTAAAGTAATCTGGAGCCCTCCAGCTGTCCAGAACATACGAGGGTTGGAAATCACCCAATCAATAACACTATTGGCTGACGGAGTAGAGAATCCCCAAATCTGTTTTCCATTCCAGACAGAGAGGCATACAGAATCTATTTGGACCTTGCATAGTAGCTGCTGAAGAGCAGAATGCAGTAAAGAACCCCAATGAGTTAGGAAACTAAATCCCCAAACATTTCATGTAATATATTGGTTATTTAGACAATATCCCATTAGAGTTGATTACTTTACACACCTGAATCATCCAGAGATCCACCACCATTGTATTTCTGCCAGGAAGTACACAGGGTGTTGTGATATCGATTACCTGGGACATTAATCTCTAAGCCGTCTTTCGTGCAGTTTGTGTGTACAGAACAAGGCTCTGAACTGGAGATTCTGAGAGAAAAATGGCCACGGGTACATGGCTCACAGTTTGTATCACTGTATGGGGTTCCTGGAAAATACCAAATTCACAGATGTTAAGCACAGGGTAAATATCCACTTATATTGTTACAAATAAAGCAGTATGTCGTACATTTTTCACGAAGTGGAATTTAGGCATTTTTTTGTTTCAGGTTGATAAGAAACAGGATTGTGGTTTTTGATGAATTTGGGAAGACCATTAGTAGTTACATTGGGTATAACAAAACAGAAAGATATTGTGGAACTTTTGTTTGAATACAATACCCTATTTTCTAATCCATTAAAATAAATAAACCCATTCACAGAAAAATTTGGATTTTTAGATAAATTCAAATTTTAAGTAAAGTCCAATGATTATCTCAACAGATCCTTGCTAACTAATTAATTTATCACTGACTCTATTTTATCATCCAAGAAGGGTTCCACAGCATCCACAACAAAGTATTTAGTAAGGCTTCAGTAAGGGACAAGACTTTCTCACCACATTAGTTACATGCTTGGCCAGCAGGTTCATATTGAGTTCCAAACCTATATCATCAAATAACGTGTTAGTCTCAACTGTTTTTTGTGCTGGCCGTGTTAAACTTTTCAATCAAACAATCTTTTGCTTGTCCATTGCATGCTGTAGAGAATCCTTGGGAGCCCATTCTTAATGCTTTCTTGCTAGTTAGCAAACACTAAATTAAAAGCTTTGGCTGACTGTGAAGTTGTTTTTAATTTGTTCACTTATCCTGCTTTTATTCCTATTGTGATCTGCTCTCGGTAGGGATGGTTGACAAGATGGGAAATTGTGGTTTGGAACTTGGTTGACCAAATGTTTTGTTGGCCTGAAAGGCGTAAAAGAGGTCAATTTGTCAAAAACAGAACCTCAGCAAACTTCACACTAACACATAGGGAGGAGGTGATGTTGAGTTAATTCAGAGGCCCTGCCTATTGCTCTGGGGACACGGGCGCTCAAATCCATTGTGGCAGCTGATGGAATTTAAATTTAATAAATAAATCTGGAATTGGAAGCTGCTCTCAGTAATGGTGACTACAAAACTATAATTGATTGCCACAAAACCCATCTTGTTCAATAATGTCCTTTAGTGAAGGGAATCTGCCATCCTCAACTGGTTCGACTACATATGGCCCCAGACTCACAGAAAATGCTGTTGGCTCTAACTTTCTTCTGTAGTGGCCTAGCAAGCACTTCAACTAGAAGGCAACGCACTACTGCCTTATCAAAGGCAATTATGAATTGGCAACAAATGTTGGCCTTGCCAGTCACACCCACATCCATAAGAGAATAACAAAATTGTATCAAAGACTAAATTAAGAAGTCTTACAACACCAGGTTAAAGTCCAACAGGTTTGTTTCGAATCACTAGCTTTCGGAGCGCTGCTCCTACCTCAGGTGAATGAAGAGGTATGTTCCAGAAACATATATATAGACAAATTCAAAGATGCCAGACAATGCTTAGAATGCGAGCATTAGCAGGTGATTAAATCTTTACAGATCCAGAGATGGGGTAACCCCAGGTTAAAGAGGTGTGAATTGTGTCAAGCCAGGACAGTTGGTAGGATTTCGCAGACCAGATGGTGGGGGATGAATGTAATGCGACATGAATCCCAGGTCCCGGTTGAGGCCGCACTCATGTGTACGGAACTTGGCTATAGGTTTCTGCTCGGCGATTCTGCGTTGTTGCGTGTCGTGAAGGCCGCCTTGGAGAACGCTTACCCGAAGAGATTGCCATGGCAATCTCTGCAAGACGTGCCAGATCATCGACATGGATACCACCATTACACGTGAGAACACCACACACCAGGTACGCGGTACATACTTGTGCGACTTGGCCAACGTTGTCTACCTGATTCGCTGCAGGAAAGGATGTCCCGAAGCGTGGTACATTGGCGAGACCATGCAGACGCTGCGACAACGAATGAAGACATCGCGCGACAATCACCAGGCAGGAATGTCCCCTTCCAGTCGGGGAACACTTCAGCAGTCAAGGGCATTCAGCCTCTGATCTTCGGGTAAGCGTTCTCCAAGGCGGCCTTCACGACGTGCGACAACGCAGAATCACCGAACAAAAACTTATAGCCAAGTTCCGCACACATGAGTGCGGCCTCAACCGGGACCTGGGATTCATGTCACACTACATTCATCCCCCACCATCTGGCCTGCGAAATCCTACCAACTGTCCTGGCTTGACACAATTCACACCTCTTTAACCTGGGGTTACCCCATCTCTGGATCTGTAAAGATTTAATCACCTGCTAATGCTCGCATTCCAAGCATTTTCTGGCATCTTTGAATTTGTCTATATATGTGTTTCTGGAACATACCTCTTCATTCACCTGCGGAAGGAGCAGCGCTCCGAAAGCTAGTGATTCGAAACAAGCCTGTTGGACTTTAACCTGGTGTTGTAAGACTTCTTACTGTGCTCACCCCAGTCCAACGCCGGCATCTCCACATCAAAAGACTAAAGGATAGCTTTTCTCATTTTTTAAAAACTCACATTTTAATGAAAACAATTATACTTCTGCCAATTTATGTAATTATCTTTAAGATATATAGTTTTGATATTATAACAGAAAAATAATAGAATCATAATTCCTGAAAACAAACTACATAGTCAAGGCAACAGATGATAATGCAAATTCTGCACAGCAAAAATATTAAACTTACCCATTTTAATTACACCAGCACCATACGGGCAGCTGGAGTGTTTTAGGCAGAATTCAAACTCCAAATAATAGCCAGCCTTGCATTCACACACTCTATTGTGTGTAGAATTACACTGGTGCTTTTCATACTGGTGGTCTCCACAGAAGACATTACAGTAGCGACATTTCTGAAGGTAGTTCCAGTATTGCGTATAATGCAAATCTGGGCAGTGTTCACATATTGTTGGTTGGACACCAGTACAGTGTTCCTTCACAAATGTTCCAGGTGGACACTTCTCACATGTCACCACCTGACCAGTGATTGCATCCCTTCTTTCGTAAGTCGGCTTGACGTTGACTGGTTCAATCCAACTTGAAACATTTTCTATTAGTATAATAATGATCAGGTACTGTTGGGGAAACAGCAAGAAAAAAATAAGGATGAAATGTGATGTAAACAGTCTCTCATTACTATTCTGTACATCAGCTCTGAAATAATCTTGCACAAACACTCATTCTAGATGCCGATAACTGGAAATGATATGGTATTAAAATGCATGAGGCGCTTGTGCACTCACAGGGCAAACACAGACGATGGCAAGTATTAGAAAAACATGCCTTAAAATTGCACTTTATAAAATAATTAAACCATGTGTTCAAATTCTGTAGTGTTAGCTTATATCTGTACAAGTTCAAACATTTTCTTTTAGATTCCAAGTGAACCCTTGCAACCTAGGTTTGTATACAGGCTTCCAACTGCATGAAACTATATTATACTAGTCATAACAAGTATAAATTAGTAAGACCTCTCTCACCATACGGTCTTACATCTTCTCACTATTGTGGTGTAGCAGGAGGTCATCGTGATGCTCGCACCGTTCATGGGCAGGGCACTAAAGCTATTGACCGGATGCTGCGGAGGAATGATGATGACTTGCAGTGAGGACAGTGCAATACTCTTCCTTTCCTCTGCGAACATCTGACTCCTGCCTGACAAGAGAGCTGAGCGTGACCAGTCACTGAACGAGGTGATCAAGGGGCATCGAGAGGCTGAACGAAACATCTCAGCTGCTACTGCCTCCTCCGAGGTCAGGGGTCCCGGTATGTTTCTCCACTGCCTGATGGGGTGGACATCTCTCACACGTTTGCAGCCGATGGCATCCTCATTACTAAAGAATGCTGGCAGACAAGAGGGGCCTGAGCATGCTCTGGGAGGGGTATGGGGGGGGGGGGGGGGTTGCGAGGTGCAAGCCTGCCCTGGGGTGCTGTTATGGGGCGGGGGGGGGGGGGGGGGGGGACGTCATTAATGTAGGTGATGGGAGAGACATTGTGCTGCAATTCGCTCACTGCAGAGGGAGGAAGCGCCGTGTTTGTGCAAGGGTTGGCGGAGCACTGTGCCATGACATGACAGAGTGGTAGCTCTTTATGGGTAATCAACATGAATTTTAATACAAACTAGTCATCACAATGGTGACTTTACTCCACAAGTGCCTAGGGTCACCCGTGTCCACTAGGCAGCTATCTGTTCTTAGCCTTCCTCACCCTCCCGCTATATCTAATTGTATCCCCAGCACCACAGCTGAGGAAGTGGCGGCCTGCTGACTTTCACATCCTGTTGCCGGAGATGAACTTGGTGGGCACACTCTGGAGGGCCAGGACCTTGAGGGTCCACGCCTGCTTTCGGCCAGCATGGGTGTGGCAATGTTACCTTCGTCAGTGTGCAGGGCTGGAGGTGTGCCGCCCATGTGGAGGGGAGGAGGGGCGGGGGTGTCAGAATAGCTGCACATTCCCAGGGTCTCCTCGGTGGAAGGTCCCGGGCCACACTCCTGCCGATCCTCGTCCCTTCGGGTACCCCTGGGCTCCTCCGCGGGATAGAGGGGCAATTGCCTGGTGCAGTCTTTCTGGGAGCAGCCCCTGCTACTGGACTTGGATCAAGTGCTGGGGAGATCGTTAAATGGTGGGCCCCACTGATTGGAGCCATTATGTCGTGGCGGGGTGAATGAATCAGAGGCAGGCATGAAACCCATCGAGCAAACTTTTTGGATGAAAGAGGGGCAGGATTCTCCAACCCCCCGCTGGGGGCTGGCATGAATCCCGCCCCCGCCGGTTGACGAATTCTCCGGCACCGGATATTTGGCGGGGGCGGGAATCGCGCCGGTCGGCGGGCCACCCCCCGATGATTCTCCGGCCCATGATGGGCCGACATCCCGCTGCTGGAATGCCTGTCCTGCCTGTGAGAATCAAACCACCTCTCACCCCGGCGGGACTAGGTGGCGCAGGCGGGCTCCGGGGTCCTGGGTAGGGGGGGGGGGGCGTGGAGCAATCTGGACCCGGGGGGTGCCCCCACGGTGACCTGGCCCGCGACCGGGGCCCACCGATCCGCGGGCGGCCTGTGCCGTGGGGACACTCTTTTCTCTCCCCCTTGGCCACAGTCTTCACCACGGCCAACGCGGAAGAGACAGCCCCCTTGCGCATGCGCGGGGATGACGTCAGCAGCCGCTGATGCTCCCACGCATGCAAGGACTTCCACCGCCCGGCGGAGTCTTTTCGGCCCCAGCTGGCGTGGCGCCAAAGGCCTTTCCTGCAGGTGGGCGGCGCGCCAACCACTCCGGCGCGGGCCTAGCCCCTCAAGGTGAGGGCTTGGCCCCTAAAGGTGCGGAGAAATCCACACCTTTGGGGCAGCCCGACGCCGGAGTGGTTCCCGCCACACCATCCCGCCGGGAGCCCCCACCCTGCCGGGTAGGGGAGAATCCCGGCTGAGGCTGAATATACGGCAACTCTCCTCGTTGACGATGCCAGCGAGGGTCCCTCCGGTTTTTTCGCCAGGACACTTTGAACAAGTATCAGGGAATTTCACCCATTCATAGAATCACAGAATTTACAGTTCAGAAGGAGGTCATTCGGCCCATCGAGTCTGCACCGGCCCTTGCGAAGAGCACCCTACCTAAGCACACACCTCCACTCTATCCCCGTAATCCTACCGAACCTTTTTTGGACACGAAGGCAATTACGCATGGTCAATTCACCTAACCTGCACATCTTTGGACTGTGGGAGGAAACGGGAGCACCCGGAGGAAACCCAGGCAGACACAAGGAGAATGTGCAGACTCCACACAGACAGTGACCCAATCCGAGAATTGAACCTGGGACCCTGGCGCTGTGAAGCAACAGTTCTTTTTAAAAAAAATGTAGATTACCCAATTATTATTTTTTTTCCATTTAAGGGGCAATTTAGCGTGGCCAATCCACCTAACCTGCACATAATAATAATTGCTTATTGTGACAAGTAGGCTTCGATGAAGTTACTGTGAAAAGCCCCTAGTCGCCACATTCCGGTGCCTGTTCGGGGAGGCCGGTACGGTAATTGAACCCGCGCTGCTGGCCTTGTTCTGCATTACATGCCAGCTGTTTAGCCCACTGTGCTAAACGAGCCTTTCTTTGGGTTGTGGGGGTAAAACCCATGCAGATATGGGGAGAATGTGCAAACTCCACACGGACAGTGACACAGAGCCGAGATTCGAACCGGGGTCCTCAGCGCCGTAGTCCCAGTGCTAACCAGTTGTGGTGATACACCACTGTACTTCCCTACCATTGTACATAGTATATAATAGTTGTGTGTAACGTGGCCCTGTAATACTGTGTATTGTACTGTAGCTCTGTAGAGGTTCGGTCACCGGTAGGTAACCCAACCTGGCCACGGAGAGCTCCGCCTTAGCCACTCCCCCGGGAGTTAAGTATAAGAACCCACTTCTGGGACCGGCCCCATTCTGTCTGGGGTTGTCTGTGTCAGGTAAGCCTCCCATGTAATATATTAAAGCCTGAGTTAAAGTCTCACATGTCTTTGTGGTTCTTGACGCTTAGTGCATCACCAGTGAATCCACGTGCCACCCGCGAAGCAGCAGTTCTAACCACTGTGCTACCATGACGCCCCCGTGATTCAATCACAATTGGTATCTCTGCACACTGAGCCCTGGGATAAAATCCTGAATAATTTAGTACTTACAGCACAGTTCAGCATTATGCAGTTGCCCTTTTAAAAAGATGATTAAAGGATCACCCAGTTCAGTTGTGAACAGGGCAGCCCGTTTTCTTTCTGCAATATGTGCACAAATTTCTAAACATCTGATAAGAATCCCACGGTGTTGATACTGTGACATGTTATAAATGTACGAGATGAGGAAATAGGTCGTTACAGCATAAAGCAAATATTGCTGCTGATTCAGAGCTGATCCCAATTGCTCAGTTGAGGAGCCCTTCTTTTAACCCACCTATGCCACTGCAGGCAGCGAGCAGTACAATGGGGAGGCACATGGGAGAGTTCAATACCTGATACACCACGCCAAGTGCATCAGAGACTGTGCATGCCGGGTTTCGAGCAATGGTCTTCGAATTGGCCGGAGTGCAACTACACAGATTTATTTTTTACAGTGCAAGCGACCATTGGCGCAAAGAGTCTGACTTCTAAAAGAAATACCGTGTCCCGATGTTAAAAAGCCCGAAACATTTAACCAGCAAGAAGACTGACAATTAGCGGCTGGGACTGCTAACCGATCTGTCTGTGCCTGTGCACAGTGTTCACTCTGCTGCACCTTGAAGGAGGTTTAATCCTGCCTGCACCGGACTGGAACTATAGCAACTGTTTCTAACCCCATCGATGCTACCAGGCCTCGCAGCTTATTCTTAAACACGGATTTCCAGAACCGGCGGTAATTGTTTTTGTGCCGACAACATAGATTCTCTTAATAATTGAGAGCCCATTCATCTGCTTACCTTGAAGATCATGGTGAATTTCCTCTGGTCTAGTCCAGACATCTGGGCTTCCTTCAGACACGGTATCTTTATTTATGAGCACAGATGCCGGACGCATGACTCACTCAGGAGTTCCCTGAAAGCCTCACGTTTGAAAAAAATGTCGATGGACAGGTTTGATCATTTGTGTAATAGGAAGAGGGAAGTTCGGCTGTGTCATAGGACGAGTGGAATTTCCCCCCTTCCTTAAGGTCGGGGGGGGGGGGGGGGGGAATCATCTTTATGGGAAATGTCTTCCTTAATTGTTTCCTAGATGATCAGAAAAACAACGCTCTGGTTATATTGCTTGCCAAACGAATGGGTGGCGGTTTCTGGTGGGGGAGTCCAGTTCTTGGAATGTCATTTTGTCGTCTATGTAAATGCGAAGGATTGGTAAAAATTTCACTCTCATGGGCTGTTCAGTCATTCAACAAGTGGCAAAATGTTTCCTAAAGGCATTCGACTTTCCTCACTTTGTTGTCAGCTTGTCTGGGTTGGAATAATGTTGTATCTATCAATTAAGAGTCCTGGGGCGCGATATAATGGCCACGCCACGCTTGAGCGAGAGCGGGACGCGGCCGTTAGATCGCAGGACGGGCCAAAATCGGGAACAGCACTGGGCGGCGATCGGTTTGCGATCTCACCGGCCTGATCCCGTTGGCAAAATGAGGAGCCCGCTCCTGCCGTGGCGAGATACCAATAATCACCACTTAAGGCCAATCTACATACGATTAACGGGAACGGCCCCTATCTAACGGCCTCCCATGACCTAACTTCTTTCCAGCAAGTGGTTACGTGGGAGTCGATTGGTACACCTTTTTAAAAACGTGAAGCTGGCAAAATGTCTGCAGTGAGGATCCGAGGAGGAATGTTGCCATCTTTGCTCCCGGGCAATGAGCCCGGGGGCACTGGGTTTGCTGCCCCAGGTGCGTGCTCGGGGTGAGTGATAGGGTACCAGCAATGGCCCAGGGTGTACAAGCGTCGCTCAACTTTCAAGCAGATGACGGACAGCGTGTGCCGCAGGAGGCTCCTTCTCAACAAGGGCATCATGCGGCACCTGTGCCATGTCCTTGTGGACTTGGTACCACGTGGAGGAGGAGATCAGCTTCCGGTGGCCGTCAAGGTCACTGCAGCCCTGAACTTCTGCGCCTCAGGGTCATTCCAGGGCACGAGTGGGGACTTGTGTGGCATTTCACAAGCTTCAGTCCACAAGTGCATTTGTGAGGTCCCGGATGCTCTGTTTGCCCAAGCAACTAACTATATAAACTTTGACATGGATAAGGCCCAACAAGATGTCCGGGCAGCAGGATTCTCTGCCATCGCTGGGATGCCCAGGTCCAGGGGTGATAGATGGTACACATGTCGCCTTGCGCGCACCAGGCCATCAAGGACCACCCTGCATCAACAGGAAGGGGTTCTACTCCCTGAATATCCAACAAGCGTGCGACCACCAGATGAAGATCATACACATGTGTACATGCTTACCAGTGAGAGTGCACAAAAGCTACATCCTGGGGCAGTCAGACATCCCTGGCCTCTTCAGGGACCACCCCAGGATGGCCAGTTGGCTCTTGAGGGAAAAGGGATATCCACTGAGGACCTGGCTAATGATGCCAGTACGGAGGGCAACGACCGATTTGGAAGCACGATACGAGGACTCTGTGGTCACCCAGGCTGTCATTGAGTGGTGCATTGGACTCCTCAAAATGCTGTTCTGATATCTCGAATGCTCCCGTAGTGCACTGCAATACACCTCACAGAGGGTCGCCCGCTTCATGGTCTGTTGTGCCCTCCACAACCAGGCACAGCAGCGGGGCGATGTGCTGGAGGTGGAGGAATATGCGGCCACCTCTGAGGAGGAGTGTGCAGTTTGCACATTCTCCCCATGTCTGCATGGGTTTCACACCCACAACCCAAAGATGTGATTAGGTTAGGTGGATTGGCCATGCTAAATTGCCCCTTAATTGGAAAAACAAAAAATTATTGGGTACTCTAAATTTATTTTATAAAGATAATGGTGACAATAGATTCTGCAATGCACCTGACTTGTAAAATAGATCTGCTCTCATTCAGAAGTGATTAGTACTACCCTATGGTCTACATTAAAGGACTTGGTCCTCTGAGAAGTTCTTTCAAAAAGAAAAAATATTTGTATATTTTTTACAACAAAAACAGAAAATGCTGGACAATCTCAGCAGGTCTGACAGCATCTGTGGAGAGAGAAGGGAGCCAACGTTTAGAGTGGACAACTCTTTGTCAAAGCTTTGTATACGTTTCAGTATATATACAAAGTATATTTTTAATTTTGTTTCAGACTAAAGTGCTTTTACCTTTTTTTCACACTGTTCATTCTGCTAGCAATTTATTGTTCTTTTTTTTCCCATCGACACTGCTGACATCACATTTTCTGCCAATGCTTTTGGGGTCCACTGCGAATGAATGGCTTGTGTTTATTGTGTGCATTCTTAACTTGAGGTACTTGCGTCAGTAGAGGGAGTCAGACAATAAAATAGTTACATTCCAACAGTGTGTGCAGACCTGGGTGTTTTTTTTCACGCAAGGACTTTACAATGGCCACAAGGATGTGTCTGATGTGTTACTCTGTCTGACAGAACCAGACTAGCTCTTACCACGTGCTGGAGGTGTGATACTGTACATTCACCCTGACTCACTCTGTAGATGTTCGTCAGTGGAAAGAGGCAGAGTGTGAGTGCCTCGTGCCTTTTATAGTGACTGTCCTGCCTGCTCATTGTTCATGTCCTGTTCTCTGTGTTCATCAGCTGCCTGTCTGTATATCATTATCTGCACGTCTGCATATCATGACAGTGTCCAGACTGCTTTGTGGTAAATCTTCAGCGATCAGCAGATGCTTTGTGAGTTAAATATTTTGTTAAATGATTCAGGCAAAATACTTCTTGAGGTGATTTTGATGTGGAACATACATGGTGATCAGTGGGCGAAATTCTCCGTTATCGGCGCAAAGTCCGCCGACCGGCGGCAAAAACGGCGCAAATCCCACCTGCATCACGCCACCCCAAACGTCGCAAAGTCTCCGGCCCGGAATGGGCTAGCAGCGACGTGACGCTATCCGCGCTGGCTCACGTGGTTCACGCCGTGCGGCGTCATACACGCCGCACGGCGTGACGGCTCATAAGGACGCGCTGCTCCCCCCCACCCGACCAGAACACCCGACCGGATGGCCGCCCGCCGCTCAGCCCCGAGGTTCCAGTCTCGTGACATTGAGGCGCTCCTGGACGCAGTGGAGCAGAGGAGGGAGGCCCTGTATCCCGGACACGGCCGCAGAGTTGCCCCACGCCACAGCCGGCGTCTGTGGAGGGAGGTGGCAGAGGCCGTCACCGCTGTGGCCCTGACACCACGGACAGGCACCCAGTGCCACAAGGTGAACGACCTCGTCAGAGCAGCCAGGGTGAGCCTCCCCCTCCACCTGCCTGATATCCATATCCCCCTCCCCCATATCCCCCCTCCCCCATATCCTCCCTCCCCCATATCCCCCCTCCCCCATATCCCCCCTCCCCCATATCCGCCTTCCCCCATTTCCCCAAGTGAATCCAGCCCTAACCTTAACCTCTGCAATACACGCGCAACCGATGGCGTGCTTTCATATACCTGCCTAACAGTGTTGCCTTGTACCCCTGCCACCACCCCCCCCCCCCCCACCCCACACAGGAGAAACGCGCACACAACACCAGGGAGCATGTGAGGACTGGAGGAGGCCCCGCTGATGAGAGGCCACTGACCAAACATGAGGAAAGGGCCCTGGAACTGGCTGGCGGACCTGAGGACCGGGAGGTTGCTGATGCAGAGGTCGGGGGCCCACCAGTAAGTGAGCCACCGACAGCCCGTCCCCATATCCCCCCTCCCCTATATCCCATATCCCCCTCCCCCATATCCCCCCTCCCCTATATACCCCTCCCCCATATCACCTGATCACTGCCTGCGTGTCTAACCATGCATGCTTCATTGTGTATCGCAGGAGCAAATGTCGAGGCACCCATCCCCGCAGATGCCGACCGCCCACATGATGCCTCTCGGAGACTATGGGAGACGGAGAGACCCGGACCCTCTGGCATGCGACGCCCGCAGGATGCCCCTCGGAGACCACTGGAGACGGAGAGACCCGGACCCTCTGGCATGCGACGCCCGCACGATGTCCCTCGGAGACCACTGGAGATGGAGAGACCTGGAGCAACAGGGAGTCGACGCCCCCGTCTCGTGCGGGTGCGACGACGCAGGCGTGTGCCACCCAGCGACGAGAGGGGCAGCCACAGGCCCCCATCACAGCCGAGCCACGAAACCACTACCCAGGACACCACTACCCAGGACACCCCTACCCAGGACACCACTACGCAGGAAACTGAAATACAGGACAGTGACACAGATTGGATGGGCGGAGACGAACTGCCACCCCAAAGTGCCATGGACTCACGAGTGGGACGATGCGCACGACACAATGCCACTACTGTCACCAACACCCTACAACATTGCAGAAACACTCACCTCGGTTGGGCACTTTAGTGATGAGGCATCTGGTACACTCACTGGTGCGCACAACACAGCCGTCCCGGTACAGCAGGTGGAGGTAGGAGCAGCAGAGGGGCCGGGCGGTCGGAGGGCAGCCCAGCCCAAGCGAACATCTGCCGCCCAGATGGATCCCGTGTTCCTGGAGTTACCACACCCACACATAGATCCGATGCAACCGCCGAACCTGAGACGAGCGAAGAGGGTGACGGCCGGCTTGCGGCGGCTGCAGTCGCAGGTGGAGGAGTCCACCCGCGTCCAGGAGCTGGGAGTGGTGCCGGTCATGCATGCCACCCAGGCCGACACCGCACGGGTGGCGTCCGCGGTGGAGGCAATGGGTGCGACGGTGTCAGACATGGGGAACGGTTTGCGAGGCCTGGGGCTTTCCGTGCAGGCGGCGTCTGTGGCCCAGGACATGGCTGCCCTCTCACAGGAGGCCATGAGCCAGCGGCAGATGGCAGAGGCGCTCAACGCCATGGCCCAGTCTCAGCAGGCCATGGCCCAGTCTCAACAGTCCATGGCCCAGTCTCTGCAGGCCATGTCCCAGTCTCAGCAGGCCATCGCTGAGGGCATCGGCGCCATTGCCCATGTGCGAGCCGGCGTCGCACAGTCACAGACAGGGTTTGCCCATCCCCTGAGCTCCATGGCTGCAAACCTGCAGACCCCTGTCGATACCAGCTCGGGCCTCCAGGACTGGCAGCGCCAGATGTCGGGGGGGCGTCGGATGGCCAGTCCGTTCGCATCCCCCACCCATGTAGAGGTCTGGGGGCCATCGGGCACCCCGAGGGAGGAGGAGGTGCTGTGGTCCGTCCCGGGTCCCCCTGTAGGGGAGGTCCCGGAACAACGCGACACCTCGGACCACCCCCCCCACTTCCGTCCCAGGTGCATCGGGTGGGCAACGGGCAGGACAGGCTGGCAGCTCGCCATCCCAGTCGCCCGGGCCAGGCTGCCCGGGCCGCAGCCTGGCCCATCTAGGCCAGGACGCCCCAGGAAACGGCCGCCAAAGGGATCCCGTGTCAGAGGGCAGGAATCACAGGAGTCCACCTCCAGTTCTGCTGTACCGTCTGGGGAACCACGTAGACGTAGTCATAGGGTCTGTAAGGCCAAACAATTAGACACTGAGTAAGTTGGCACGGGTGCAGGGCACAGATGAGTTTTAGGGGCTAAAGCACGTGCATGAACTCCTTTGGTTATTAAAGTCAATGTTACACCTACAGAAGATGACTTTGTGCTCTGTCCAAAGTGTGCGGGGGTGTCATGTACGTTGAGCGCAAGTGTGTGTGTGAGGGGTGGTCTTACCTCAGCCCCAGGTGAGTCTGCCCCCTTCCCCCTGGGCCGCCATCAACATCCCCCCGGGCAGAGGACGGGACCGTGCGCTGCAGTGTCACAGCCGCATGCAGGGATGGTCCGGGTGGATGGTGGTACTGTGGCCATGGGTCAGACATAGTCCAACGATGTGGAGCCAGGAGCTCATCGCAGGGCGGGTTGTCCGTGGCCTGCAATAGACACGCGTCCACCGGCAACTGTGTGAGCCCGGCCGTTGTGCCGCAGGTGGATCGGCAATGGGGGGGGGGGGTTGGTGTGCATGCGGGTGGGGTGGGTGGGGTTGGGGAGGGGGGTGAGGGTGCTGGGTGGGTGGATGGGTGGGGGGTATGGGTGGTCGGCTGTTGCCATGGTGTGCGGTCTGTGGCCATACTACCCGATTCCCACGCCCATCTAGTCAGTGAAGCGGGCGGCTATCAGCCTGTCCCGTGCCCGCTGGCCCAGCCGGTAATGGTGGACAGCCACCCGCCCACGTCTAGCCCATCTGCCCTGACCATTGCCCCCATCCCCCTCATCTGGGGAGGACTGCGCCGCTTCCTGCTGCTCCTCCACTCCGCCCTCCTCTGCCTGCGGCACATCGCCCCTCTGCTGGGCTATGTTGTGCAGGACGCAGCAGACCACAATGATGCTGCCGACCCTATCTGACCGATACTGGAGGGCGCCCCCAGAGAGGTCCAGGCACCTAAAACGCATCTTCAGCACGCCAAAGCACCTCTCTATCATCCCCTTGTCACTACATGGGCATCATTGTAGCGGTTCTCTGCCTCATTGCGTGGCCTCCGTATAGGCGTCATCAGCCACGATCGCAATGGGTAGCCACTGTTGCCCAGCAACCAGCCCCTCAGCCGGGGATGGCGTCCCTCGTACATGCCGGGGATGTATGACCGCGACAACATGTATGAGTCGTGTACACTGCCCGGGTACCGGGCGCAGACATGCAGGATCATCATGCGGTGGTCGCAGACCACCTGTATGTTCATCGAATAGGTCCCCTTCCTATTGGTGAACACGGCCCTGTTATCTGCAAGTGGCCACATGGCGACGTGCATCCCATCAATCGCGCCATGGACCATAGGGAACCCGGCCACGGCAGAGAAGCCCACGGCCCGGGCATCTTGGCTAGCCCGGTCCACAGGGAAGCGGATGTAGCGGTGCGCCATGGCATATAGGGTGTCTGTCACTGCCCGGATGCACCGGTTCACCGATGTCTGCGATATGCCGGACAGGTCCCCACTCGGTTCCTGGAATGACCCCGTTGCATAAAAGTTCAGGGCCACCGTAACCTTGACGGACACAAGGAGAGGGTGTCCCCCCGCCAGTGCCACGCGGTGACAGGTGTGCCAGCAGTTTCCCGGCTCATCCGGAGTCTCCTTCTGCATTCCCGGTCCGTGAGGTCCTGGTATGACTGCCGGGGCCGGTACACACGGGGCGCCCTCGGGTGCCTCCGTTGCCGTGGGGCTGCGACATCCTCCTCCCCCTCCTCGTCCTGTCGGTCAGGTGTCCCTCCAGCCTGATCGGCTGCCGCCTGCCCCTCTGCGGCAGCCTGCGCCGCCTCTCTGGCACGCTCCTCCTCCTCATCAAGGGCAACATGGGCATTAGCGGCTGCCGCCACGGCGGCCAACATCGCTGGCTGATCGGAAAACATGACGGCCTGGGGCGGGGGGGGGGGGGAACGACGACATGTCATCATTGCCCATACCCCCTCCTCCCCCCAGCTAGGTGGCATGGACCGCATGGGTCCGACTGTTGGAGGCTGGCACCTGGCCAGGTGGACCAACTCACTTGCCCCACCCCCATGTCCCTCCCCGGCACGGACCACCCCCCCCCCCATCCCCGGCACGGACCCCATCCTCCTCCCCGGCACGGACCCCCCCCCACATCACCCCTCCCCGGCACGGACCCCATCCTCCTCCCCGGCACGGACCCACCCCCCCATCCCCCTCCCCGGCACGGACCCCATCCTCCTCCCCAGCACGGACCCCCCCCCCATCACCCCGGCACGGACCCCATCCTCCTCCCCGGCACGGACCCCATCCTCCTCCCCAGCACGGACCCCCCCCCCCATCACCCCGGCACGGACCCCATCCTCCTCCCCGGCACGGACCCCATCCTCCTCCCCGGCAAAGACCCATCCCCGGCACGGACCCCATCCTCCTCCCCGGCACGTACCCCATCCTCCTCCCCGGCACGGACCCCCCATCCCCCCTCCCCGGCACGGACCCCATCCTCCTCCCCGGCACGGACCCATCCCCCTCCCCGGCACGGACCCCATCCTCCTCCCCGGCACGGACCCCATCCTCCTCCTCGGCACGGACCCCCCCCCCCCCCCTCCCCGGCACGGACCCCATCCTCCTCCCCGGCACGGACCCCCCCATCTTCCTCCCCGGCACGGACCCCCCCATCCTCCTCCTCGGCACGGACCCCCCCATCCCCCTCCCCGGCACGGACCCCCCCCATCCTCCTCCCCGGCACGGACCCCATCCTCCTCCCCGGCACGGACCCCCCCATCCCCCCTCCCCGGCACTCATCCTCCCGTCCCCGGCACTCACCCCCCCTCCCGGCACTCCCCCGGAGCCCAGCCCACTCTAACCACCCCCCCGCCGCACACACACACACACACAAAACCCTATACATACCTCTCCCCCACACATTCAGACTGCGGCCACGCCATCGCCTCTCCAGCGGCCAACCCCCCAGGCCGTCACCCACCTCCACGCTGGTCGGCGTAAACCTTGAGCACTGGTTGACGCCGATTGAAAGGTGGTTTGATTTACGCCGACGTGACCCGTCATCGCGTCGGCGGGACTTCGGCCCATCCGGATGGGAGAACATCGGCAGCCCCAAAATCGATTGCCTTGCGCCCACGCGTGCCATTCTCCGAGGTGTGCGGCGCCATTGACGCCCCGCCGACTTTTCTCCCTTCGGAGACTTTGGCGGGCGCGGAATTCACGGCAGCCAACGGCCATTCTCCGACCCGCTGGGGGGGTCGGAGAATCTCGCCCAGTGTCTCTGAAGGAATTCTTTGCAGGATGAAATTTAATTTGCAGGCTGCAGCAATGAGCTTATTTCCTAGATTCCATCTGTGGAATGAGACGAATCAGCAGTGTGGTTAGGTTTTACAAGCACACAAAGGCACCATGTAAATGAGGTGTTTCTTTTCATTGCCGAGCCCTGACCCCCAGTTCGCAGTGGTGGAGGTCCAGATTAAATGGAGAATTTGGCAACAATCAGTTCTGCAGACGGAAGCTTCTGCAAACACAGAATTTGTAATGTGCGCTTGACCCATAAACACAATCTCAAATATTTGACCACAAACTGTTGCTACACTGCTGGTGTTGTCGATGCTCAGTCTATCACATTTTAACATAAGCTCCAAACCATCAATTTTTCTCCCACGAAGATAAAAGCAAATTACTGCGGATGATGCAATCTGAAACACAAACAGAAAATACTGGACAATCTCAGCAGGTCTGACAGCATCTGTGGAGAGAGAAGGGAGGTAACGTTTCAAGTCTGTAACTCCGGTGTGTGCTGGGCTTCACAGGAACATTGCGGGAGGCCAAGGATAGACATGTGGATGTGAGAGCAGGACGGTGAGTTGAAGTGGCAAGCGACAGGAAGGCCGGGGAGGGGTGATGGGGGGGGGGGGGGGGGGGGGTCCGTGCCGGGGAGGAGGATGGGGTCCGTGCCGGGAGGGGGATGGGGGGGGTGGTGGTCCGTGCCGGGGAGGGGGATGGGGGTGGGGCAAGTGAGTTGGTCCACCTGAAGGTTCTGCAAAGCGGTCGCCCAGCCTGCGTTTAGTCTCTCCAATGTAGAGTAGACCATATTGGGAACTGCAAATGCAATGGACCAGATTGAAGGAGGTGCATGTGAAGCGCTGCCACACTTGAAAACAGTGTTTAGGTCCTGGGATGGTGAGCAGGGAGGAGGTAAAGAGGCAAGTGTTCCATCTTCGGTGATTGCATGGGAAGTTGCCGTGGTAAGAGGGTGAAGTGTTGGGGGTGATGGAGGAGTGGACCAGGGTGTCCCAGAGGGAACGGTCCCTGCGAAATGTTGACAGGGGGAGTGAGGGGAAGATGTGTTCGTTGGTGGCATTATCCTGGAGCTGGCAGAGGATGATTCTTTGGAGGCTGGTGGGGTGAAAATTGTGGACAAAGGGGATCCCATCCTAGTTCTGGGAGGGAGGGGAAGGGGTGAGAGCAGAGGTGGGTCAGACACAGTCGAGAGCCCTGCCGACCACAATGGATGGGAAACCACGATTGCCAGCAGCACCATTTTGGAAAGCGGCATCATTGAAACAAATGCGATGGAAGCGAAGGAACTGAGAGAATGGGATGGAGTCCTTATTGCATGTGGGGTGTGAAAGGCTGTAGTCGAGGTAGCTGTGGGAGTCAGTGGGTTTGTAATGGATACCAGTAGACAGTCTTTCCCCAGAAATTGTTCTTCCACATTAGCAGAACTGCCTGTGACGTGTTGAAGGCTCAATTTTCAATTGAGCTACAATCATCAATTACAGATGACAGGGAAAAAAGGGATTACCTCTCCACTATGGAGCTGGCAAATTGGAAATTGTTTCATTTAGGTACTTGCACAAGACCACTTCGACTTAACAAATAATGCACTAACAATCGCATGGACCAATTGATCAACATTGCGGCAACTAGCAACTGAATGCAACTTTGGTGATATTGAAGGTGTCAAACAGAAAATTAAAACACAAATAATTGAAGACTGTCTCGCTAGTCAACTACACAGAAAAGCATTCGAGAAAGACGGAAAGCTGTCAGAGCTGCTGGAGTTAGCACGAGCACTATAGCTTTCAGAATCCAGACTATTGAATTTGGGTGCCAACAGAAACTCCCGCACTCCAAGTTTAACTTCTGTGAACCGTTTTAGTCGCTCACGTGAAAGGCAACCACCTCGAAGCAGCAGAAGAAGCATCTCAAACAGAATTGTGATGGGCCCAAGCAAGCTTTCCACTTTGGCAGTGCTTATCCAGACAGAACAGAATGTTCTGCTGCGGCCAAACTGTGTAAAGCTTGTAGACTTCACTTACTCACATATGTTGCTCATTTTTAAAAAAACAGCGGTTCAAACCAATACCACCAAAAGGCTACCATGTATGTGTACATATGTGGTTAGCACTGTTGCTACACAGTGCCAGGGTCCCAGGTTCGATTCCTGGCTTGGATCACGGTCTGTGCGGAGTCTGCACATTCTCCCTGTGTCTGCGTGGGTTTCCTCCGGGTGCTCCGGTTTCCTCACGCAAGTCCCGAAAGACGCGCTATTAGGTAATTTGGACGTTCTGACTTCTCCCTCCGTGTACCCGAACAGGCGCTGGAATGTGGCGACGAGGGGCTTTTCACAGTAACCTCATTACAGTATTAATGTCAGCCTACTTGTGACAATAAAGACTATTATTATTATATTACTACAGCAAAAAGATGATTGTAGCCAATATAGAGTTGGATCAATGTACTTTTGTGCCCTCATTCGGATGTTGCAATCAGCCCCGTGAGTCACAGGAGCATCTACCTACAAAAAGGGAGACAAAACATTCAATGAGCTTCAAAGCTACCTAATTCACTGCACAGTAAGAAGTCTTACAACACCAGGTTAAAGTCCAACAGGTTTGTTTCAAATCACTAGCTTTCGGAGCGCAGCTCCTTCCTCAGGTGAAGGAAAGCTGTGCTCCGAAATCTAGTGGTTCGAAACAAACCTGTTGGGACTTGAACCTGGTGCTGTAAGACTTCATACTGTGCCCTCCCCAGTCCAACGCCGGCATCTCCACATCATGGCTACCAATCCTCTGTGAACCAGGGAATATGAAGAAATTCTCTTTGAACAGTGACAAGTCACTGAAATATCAGCCCCATTAAAATATCAAATTCTGTGACTTACTTGGAGAATGTAAATGACACACTTTCAGTTGCCACGCAACAGTAGATTTGCACATGATATGTAGCACGTATGTGATCCAACAACATTCCTGCATTATATATGAACTTCACTGATATAGAAATGGAAAGATGTGACATGCAAGCTGCACGTTTGTACCCAGTCACATGTTGTAAATTCCATGTTAGAAAGCAGAGAAGGAATGTTACTGCTTAATTGACCTTGACATCTTTCAGAAAGTTGGGACATGAGCCTATCCCTTGGGCCTCACCTAATCCTGGAACTCCCTCCCTAACAGCACTCTTGAGTGTACCTACACCACATGGGCTGCAGCGGTTCATGAAAACAGCTCATTATCACATTCTCAACTAGGGATGGGCAATAAATGCTACCTTAGCCAGCAAAGCTCAACCCCTTAAATGAATATTTTTGCATGATTCACTCTGCACATCAGGGACTGCAAGGCTTGATGAATATCAGTGATGGCATGCTCACCCAAAATTGCACTGAAAATGAACTTGAATCGCTTCTCGGTCTTTTGGCTAAGATCAAGTGTAGTATCTGCTCTGCCTTTCGGCTCAGATCTGTTATGTCTCGCTTGTGGGGACCATGAATTAGATTCAATTTGAATTTCAATTGGTTTTTGGAGCAGGGAAGGAGCTGGATTAGGGGTTTGCCCCTGTCCACACTCTCAGCCCTGGCTTTGTAACTCTGAAAAAGTAATTAAAAGAAAATGAACTTGAGACAAGTTTATATGCATGTCAAAAATGTCTTCGGGAATGTAATCTCAGCCCGAACAAAGACAAATGCTTCTTCAATGAAATCAGAATTAAATTCTATGATCATGTGCTCAGCACCTAAAGATTAGAACTTGATCCATAAAGAGTTGAAGCCATTACAAATGCTTTGGATCCGACAAATGTGTGGAGTCTGCTGGGGCACATTATGTACCATAGTCGCTTCATTATGACCTTCCAACCTTATCTACCCCTATGTCACCTGACAAAAGAGCCCATCAAGTAGTAATGGACTAAATTGCACAAGTAGGTTGTACATTGGATCAAATAGTGGTTGCCAGCAAGTTGCATAAATGCTTACTTCAATCCTGAGAAAATCACTCAGCTCGTTGTGGATGTCAGCCTGGTTGGCTCGGTGCAATTCTCGTGTCGAAAGACAAGGCCGATAACCCAATTGATGTAATGGCAAACTGATCACTAATGTCCACAGAACAATGTTACTCGTACAAATAGAGGGAAGCATTTGAATCAGCTTTGGTATCTTACACTTTCATCTGTACTTTTATGCAAGTGGCTTTGAAGTAATAACCAATCATAGACTACTGGCACGCTTGTTCATTAATCCATATAATAAACCACCTGCTCAAATAGAGAGCTGGATACTCAAACTATGAGCGAATGAGTTCCATGTTGAGTATCAGCCAGGCAGGCTCAACCCAAAGGATTTGTTTTCACAACCTCCTTTTCCGGAAGTTAGTGCGACTGGTCACGAAGATAATGCTGCCAGTAAGCACACCTTCGGAGTGTTTCTTTACGCTTCTGACCAAGAACTGAAGGTTGTGTATAAGTCATTCGAAAAATTAGGTGGTTGCCTGAATGGAAAAGAGGGGGGAGAAAAATGAATACTGTGACATTTTATTCCAAAGATGTATCCGCTGATGATTGAAATAAGTTATTGGAAAATAGAAAGTTGTTGGAAAATAGATTCACTTAACTGGGGAAACTTGAGCAGCTGGTGGAAGAGCTTTAAGAGAGAAAACTCAAGCCCCCAGGCTTCTCACAGGGGTAGGGAAATTGGGGGAAATTGACAGTTGAAGTATTCAATGGATCCCAACCATTATTGTTTTTTGGAAACTGTGGAGATAAGTTACTGAACAAATTCGCAAGAGTCTGTTGATGAACTTTTAATACAAAGAATAGAATATTTATTAAACAAGAAAAACAAACTATGCCATACCAGACAAAAAAAGTTAGAAAGATCGCGATAAAAACACAGAAAAAAATTCAAATATTTTCTATTCCTTCACCGCAGCCACATCTTTACATACCCATACAAATTCAGAAAGATAAAACAATTTACAATATCTATCTTATATTCCAATATTCAGGTTAAGTATGCAGTACATGTGAACCAACAGGTGAACTCTGGATATATACGTCACATCCAAAGTAAATGACAGATGCGACGATCAAAGCAGATTTCTTGACAACCGATCCAGGGTCAGTTATGCAGAGCGACACCAACAGTGCGAGTTCAATTCCTGGACCGGCTGAGTTATCCATGAAGGCCCTGCCTTCTCAACCTCGCCTGAGGTGTGGTGACCCTCAAGTTAAATCACCACCAGTCAGCTCTCAAAGGGGAGAACAGCCTACGGTCCTTTGGGATTGTGGCGATATTTACATTTACACTATGAGCCAACTGGTCTCACTGAAACGCTATCTTTCCCCCAAGGGTTTTCCAATCTCCACATTTGAAGAGCTCGGCCTGGAATTCTCGCCAAACGTTGATCACACTCTGATGGTTTAAACAAAGACCCAGGGTTTCAGCCTTTGATCTCCTTTCAGCTAGATCGTCTCAAACGCTCAAGCTTCACCTTCCAAGCACAATTTCAGATCTTTGGCCGTACTAAGCAGAACACCATTGCTTCAAACAGTTCTTTTAGGAATTAGGAGCAGAAGTAAGCAATTCAACCCTGCTCTGTCTTTGCTCTTATTTTGCCTCTTTTTGCTTCTTCTTTTGCTCTTATTTATTTATTTTAAAAAAAATTTTTTATTAAGGTTTTCATAAAATATCAATAACAAAATGTAAAAGGAACCCAACAGGGTGAAGTACAAAACACAGTCTAGAAAAGCAACCCTCCATACCCCCCTCCCCCTGTACATAAATAATAAATTAACATTAACACCCCGACTTAACACAACAGGTATATACACCCCCTCAGACCCTCCAGTGTAAATAACAAAAACGAAAATAAGGTAAACCCCCCCCCCCCCCCCGAGTTGCTGCTGCCATTGACCAATGTGTACCGTTCTACCAGGAGGTCCAAGAACAGTTGCCACCGCCTGAAGAACCCTTGTACCGACCCTCTCAAAGCGAATTTCACCCTCTCCAACTTAATAAACCCCGTCATATCGTTGATCCAGGATTCCACGCTTGGGGGCCTCGCATCCCTCCACTGAAGAAGAATCCTTCGCCAGGCGACCAGGGACGCAAAGGCCAGAATACCGGCCTCTTTCGCCTCCTGCACTCCCGGCTCCTCTACGACCCCAAATATTGCGAGCCCCCAGCCCAGTTTGACCCAGGATCCTACCACCCTCGACACCGTCCTCGCTACGCCCTTCCAAAATTCCTCCAGCGCTGGGCACGCCCAGAACATATGGGTGTGATTTGCTGGGCTCCCTGAGCACCTAACACACCTGTCCTAACCCCCAAAAAACGGGCTCATCCTTATCCCGGTCATGTGTGCCCTGTGCAGCACCTGAAACTGTATGAGGCTGAGCCTCGCGCACGATGAGGAAGAGTTCACCCTCCCTAGGGCATCTGCCCACGTCCCTTCCTCAATCTCCTCTCCCAACTCCTCCTCCCAGTTACCTTTCACCTCCACCACCGAGGCCTCCTCCTCCTCCTGCATCACCTGGTAAGTTTCCGAGATCTTCCCCACTCTCCCCCCCCCCCGAGAGTACCCTGTCCTGTACTGTGTGTGGCAGCAGCCGTGGGAATTCCACCAGCTGCCGCCTGGCAAACGCCCTTTCTTGTAAGTACCTGAAGATGTTCCCCGGGGGGAGCCCGTACTTCTCCTCCAGCTCACCCAGGCTCGCGAGCTTCCCGTCCACAAACAGGACCCCCAACCTTCGTATCCCTGCCCTGTGCCACCCCAAAAACCCTCCATCTGTTCTCCCTGGGACAAACCGGTGGTTCCCCCGTATTGGTGTCCACACCGAGGCCCCAACTTTCCCCCTGTGCCGCCTCCACTGCCCTCAGACTTTGAGGGCAGCCGCCACCACCGGGCTCGTGGTATACCTCCTTGGAGGGAACGGCAGCGGCGCCGTTGCCAGAGTCCCCAGACTCGTGCCCACACACGACGCCGTCTCCAGCCTCTTCCATACAGCCCCCTTCCCCTCCATCACCCACTTGCGCACCGTCGTCGCATTGGCAGCCCAGTAGTACCCACAGAGGTTGGGCAGCGCCAGCCCCCCCTATCTCTACTACGCTCCAGGAACACCCTTCTCACCCTCGGAGTCCCTCGTTCCCACACAAACCCCATTATACTCCTGTTGACCCGCCTAAAGAAGGCCTTCGGGATAAACACGGGGAGGCACTGGAACAGGAACAAAAACCTTGGGATCACCATCATTTTGACTGACTGCACCCTACCCGCCAAGGACAGCGGCAACGCGTCCCACCTCTTGAACTCCTCCTCCATTTGCTCCACCAGCCTTGTGAAATTAAGCCTATGCAGGGCCCCCCAGCTCCTGGCCACCTGGATCCCCAAATACCTGAAGCTCCTCTCCGCCCTTTTTAGTGGGAGCTCGCCAATCCCCCTCTCCTGGTCTTCTGGGTGAACCACAAACAGCTCGCTCTTCCCCATGTTGAGCTTGTACCCTGAAAAATCCCCGAAATCCCCAAGGATCCTCATTACCTCCGGCATTCCCCCCACCGGGTCCGCCACACATTGCAGCAAGTCGTCCGCATAGAGCGACACCCTATGCTCCTCCCCACCCCGCACCAGCCCCCTCCAGTTCCTCGACTCTCTCAGTGCCATAGCCAGGGGTTCAATCGCCAGTGCGAGTGGCAGGGGGGACAGGGGACACCCCTGCCTCGTCCCTCGCTGCAATCGAAAGTACTCGGACCTCCTCCTGTTTGTGGCCACACACGCCATCGGGACCTCATACAACAGCCTAACCCACCTGACAAACCCCTCCCCAAACCCAATCCTCTTCAGCACCTCCCACAGGTACCACCACTCTACCCTATCGAAGGCTTTCTCAGCGTCCATCGCCACCACTATCTCCACCTCCCCTTCCCTCGCCAGCATCATGATAACGTTCAAAATCCTCCGCACATTCACATTCAACTGCCTCCCCTTCACAAACCCAGTCTGGTCTTCGTGGATGATCTGCGGCACACAATCCTCAATCCTCGTGGCTAAGGGCTTCGCCAGCACCTTGGCATCTACATTTAGCAACGAAATCGGTCTGTAAGACCCACACTGCAGGGGATCCTTGTCCCGTTTCAGGATCAAGGAGATCAGTGCCCGGGACATCGTCGGGGGCAAAGCCCCCCCCCTGCCTCATTGAAGGTCCTAACTGGCAACGGGCCCAACAGGTCCATATATTTTTTATAGAATTCGACCCCGGTGCCTTCCCCGACTGCATGCTTCCTATCCCTTTGGTCAGCTCCTCCAGCCCAATCGGGGCCCCCAATCTCGCCACCAGTCCCTCCTCCACCTTCGGAAACCTCAATTGGTCCAGGAAGCGGCCCATCCCTCCCTCCTCCCGTGGGGGCTCGGACCGGTACAATTCCTCATAAAAGTCCCTGAAGACCTCATTGATGCCAACCCCACTCCGCACCACACTCCCTCCCCTATCCTTAACTCCCCCGATCTTCCTAGCTGCATCCCGCTTCCGAAGCTGATGCGCCAGCATCCGGCTTGCCTTTTCCCCATACTCGTAAATCGCCCCCTGGGCCTTCTCCACTGCACCTCCGCCTTCTTGGTGGTCACCAGGTCGAATTCGGCCTGGAGGCTGCGCCTCTTCCTCAACAATCCTTCCTCGGGCACCTCCGCATCCCTCCTGTCTACCCTCAACATCTCCCCCACCAACCTCTCCCTCGCCCCCCGCTCCCTCCTCTCCTTGTGGGCCCTAATGGAGATCAGCTCTCCCCAAACCACCGCCTTCAGCGCCTCCCATACCATCCCACTCGGACCTCCCCATTATCGTTGGCCTCCAGGTACCTCTCTATACTTCCTTGGACCCGATCGCTCACCTCCTCGTCCGCCAACAGCCCCACCTCCAAGCGCCACAACGGGCGCTGGTCCCTCTCCTCCCCCAGCTCTAAGTCCACCCAATGCGGGGCGTGGTCCGAAATGGCTATTGCCGAATACTCAGTATCCTCTACTCGCGCTATCAGCGCCCTGCTCAAAATAAAAAAGTCGATTCGGGAATAAGCCTTATGGACATGTGAGAAGAATGAAAATTCCCTAGCACCAGCCTTGCAAATCTCCAAGGGTCCACCCCTCCCATAAACCCCCTCAGCACTCTAGCCGCCACCGTCTTCCTACCCATCCTAGACCTGGAGCGATCCAGTGCCGGATCCAGCACCGTGTTAAAGTCTCCCCCATTATCAGGCCCCCCACTTCCAAGTCTGGGATCCGACCCAACATGCGGCGCATAAAACCTGCATCGTTCCAATTCGGGGCATACACATTGACCAGTACCATCCTCTCTCCCTGCAGCTTACCACTTACCATTACGTACCTACCGCCATTGTCTGCCACAATGCTCGATGCCTCGAATGACACCTTCTTTCCCACCAAGATCGCCACCCCTCGATTTTTGGCATCCAGCCCCGAATGAAACACCTGACCTACCCACCCTTTCCTCAATCTTACCTGGTCTGCCACCTTCAGGTGTGTCTCCTGGAGCATGACCACATCCGCCTTCAGCTCCTTCCCCTTCCATCCTAAGCGCGGGAAACAGCCCTCGATTCCCTGCCCCGGCCCCGCCCCCTCCAGTCTTCAGCGCGGGAAAAAGCCCCAGCCCCGCCACCTCTGACGCAGCTCCTTTTACAGGCCCAGTCCCCTCACCCCCGACTCGGGCCTCCCCCTTCCCCGCGGGGCCCCATCTCACCGCCGGCCATCCACACCTGTTCCATTTGCTTACCCCCCTCCAAGAGCCCCCCCGACTAACCCAACCAAAACAGTGCCCAACGCGCCCTAACCACCCTCACCGATCAGAAAGAGAAAAACACAAAGAAAAAGAAACTAAGAGCAAAGGACCCCCCCCGTCAAAAAGTAACATATCAACCGCAGTCCCCAAACGCCCATCCCGACCCTCAGTCTGTGTCCAACTTCTCGGCCTGAACAAAGGCCCACGCCTCCTTCGGAGACTCAAAATAATGGTGCCGGGCCTTGTAGGTGACCCAGTCGCGCCGGCTGCAACATGCCAAACTTCACCCCCTTCCTGTGCAGCACTGCCTTCGCTCGATTGTACCCGGCCCTCCTCTTCGCCACCTCCGCACTCCAGTCCTGATATATCCGAACCTCCGCGTTCTCCCACCTGCTGCTCCTCTCCTTCTTGGTCCAGCTGAGCACACACTCACGATCAGCGAACAGATGAAACCGCACCAGCACCGCCCGCGGAGGCTCGTTAGCCTTGGGCCTCCTCGCCAGTACTGAAGCGTACTTGTGACAATAAGCGATTATTATCATTATATGCTTATACCTCAAAAGGACCCAAGATCAGCAGAGCCCACCAGCAAGGTTGTTTACTTGCTAAAAGAACTGGCAGTTTCACTCTGGAAGATAACAGGGTGAAAGATTGAATAATACAAGATTGGAAATTAAACAACGCTCTGTGTACTGACACACTGTACAGGCAACAAAAACAGAAATGTGTGATAGCCTCTGTGGAGAGAGAACAGAGGTAACATTTCAATCTGGATGACACTTCATTAAAACTCGAGAGAACTGGAAATAGGTTGAGATTTATATGGTAGTAAGGGGTGGGGGAGGGCACGGGGCAGTGGGCTGGATAAAGGGCCAGCGATAGGTGAAGGTGAGGGGGAGATTGACAAAGATGTCATGCACAAAAAAACAAAGGGAATGTAAATGGTGATGACCAAGGGTAAGAAGGGTGCTAATAGTGGCACATTAAGAGATCAAAACATGTTAATGTGGTGTGTAATAAAAAAATGGAAAAATGTGGCATTTGGGCCGTGGGTGTTTTCCTGCGAAGACTTAGAGTTTTTGTTTGGGGAACCAATGTTAGGTGAAGGGAGCAGATGACCAACTTGTGCTAGTGTCTGTCATAATATACACACAGGTATATGATGGTGCACAGACAGGCGGTGATTGAAACACAGGATGACCAATGAACACACAGAACACAGCAACCAATCACCAGACAGGACCCGACCACTATAAAGCCAGAGGGCGCTAGTTTTCCCGCTCTCTTGGGATCCAGCCTCAGTCAGAGCTGGTGAACAGCAACTAGAACATACACCATGTGATAGTAAGATAGTCTGGCCAGGTTAGCCTCAGGTCTCCAGTCAAGTCAGCATAGTGTCAACCCACAGTTAAAGTATGTATGATAGTTAAGAGTTTAATAAAGTAGAGTTGCATTTCTTCAAGTGTTGGAAGCTTGTCTCTCTCACTGCTGCAGTAAACACAGTCCTCGCAGACCCGGCACACCCAACACATCATGGTACCAGTGAGTCATGCTCGAGTTTGACGGACCTATCTTGAGATAGTCTGCCTTTGACTAGAGATCAGCCATCCGGTAACGTGGACAGCGTCCGCTCTCCCCCACAGCTCCGCATCGCCGGCAACCTCGGTGCTAACCGGAAGATTTTCAAGCATAAGTCCCAGCTGCATCTTGATGCCACCGACCTCGAAACCGCATCGGATGCCAGGAAGATCGCTCTCTTCCTCTCTACAGCCAGGGACCACGCTATCCACATCTTCAACTCCCTCGCCTTTGCTGAAGGCGAGGACAAGACAGTCCTGCTGAAGTTCGACAGCCACTGTGACATCGAAGTCAACGAGAGATTTGAACGCTGTGTGTTCCAGCAGAGGTTTCAGGGTAAGGATGAACCTTTTCAGTCCTTCTAAAACCATCTCCGTATCCTCGCGTAGTCCTGCAACTATGGTTCCACTTCCGACTCCATGATCCGCGACCAGATCGTTTTCGGGGTCCACTCCGATCTACTTCGCCAGGAGCTCCTTAAAGTTAAGCAGCTCACCCTTACCATCGCCCTTGAAACCTGCGTCCTCCACGAGCACGCTAACAACCGGTACTCCCATATCAAGGCGGCAGAGATGGCGTGGCAAGGCCCCCACGATGCGGAGCGGGTGCAGGCCGTAAAACAGATCCAGGGCCTGAGTCTGGATGAGGGCGGCCATTTCGCGCACTTTTCCCGGGCTCCTGCGCATGCGCGCCACGACCAAGGGAACGGCGAGGCCGACAACCGAACTGCGCAGGTGCGCACATCGTTCGACTGCACCGCGCATGCGCGGTGGCGCATGGAGCGTCCTGACGTCAGCGCCATGACGTGCAACAACTGTGGCTCCACCCATTTAAAGTGGCAATGTCCCGCGAAATCTCGACGCTGTCTCCAGTGTGGCAAGCTTGGCTACTATGCAGCCCTGTCCAGATCTGCTCAACTGCCCAATTCACAGCGATCCCCGTTGCAGCGCAGGAACATCCGGTCAGTACAGCAACCGTTGCAGACTCCGACTCCGACATGGTTGCAGATTCCGACACCGAGGGCCTCACATCCACAATTCGGGTGGGCATCATAACCAAGCATACGATGCTTTCAGCGAAGAAGGTGAAACAACACAGTGATGAGCATTGATCCGGACGACGAGTGGTGTGCCACCCTTAGGGTCAACGAGGCTCACATACGCTTCAGGCCAGACACCGGCGCTTCAGCGAACCTCATTTCAAAGTCTGACCTTCACACCATCCGCGTCAAGCCAAGCATTCTTCCACCGGCCTGCCAGCTCCTCAACTACAATGGCAATGCCATTGCTGCCAGTGGCTCATGCCAACTTGCGGTATCCCATCGTTCTTCACAAGCAACCCTGCGTTTTGAAATTGTCGGAACCAACAGAGCTTCCCCACTCGGTGCTCGGGCCTGCAAAATCCTGAATCTTGTGCAGCGGGTTCACACCATGTCGTCCGCAGAGGCAACGGCCTCACCAGATGTCAACTTCCAAGCCCAATTAGATGATATCATAGCACAATACCACAGCGTCTTCAAGGTATGGGTACACTACCTGACCGATACAAGATACTGCTGAAGCCGAATGCCACACCTGTGGTTCATGCACTGCGTCGGGTGCCGTAACCCTTAAGGACTGCCTCAAGCAGCAGCTGCAAGACCTCCAGGACCAGGGCGTCATTTCTAAGGTCACTGAACCCACGGACTGGGTTAGCTCCATGGTCTGTGTCATAAAACCGTCAGGGGAACTTCGCATTTGTATAGACCCCAACATCACGAGGGAACACTACCCTATACCTAAACGAGAAGAGCTCACCAGCGAAATGACTCACGCAAGTTTTTCACGAAGCTGGATGCCTCCAAGGGGTTTTGGCAAATACTGCTGGACACATCCAGTCGAAAGTTGTGTACATTTAACACCCCGTTCGATCGCTACTGTTACAACCGGATACCCTTTGGCATCATCTCCGCCTCGGAGGCATTCCACCGCATAATGGAGCAAATGATGGAGGGCATCGAGGGGGTGTGAGTGTACGTCGATGATATTATTATCTGGTCCACAACTCCTCAGGAGCACATCGATCGCCTCAAGCGAGTGTTCCACAGGATCCACGAGCGTGGCCTCCAACTCAATAGATTCAAATGCTCGTTTGGTCAAGCAGAAATAAAGTTCCTTGGCGACCATATTTCGCAGTTTGGTGTGCAGCCAGATGCAGACAAGGTGTCGTCGATCAACGCCATGAAGACCCCGGAGGACCAGAAGGCGGTCCTCCGCTTCCTAGGGATGGTCAATTTCCTTGGGAAGTTTATCCCCAACCTTGCATCACACACCACAGCTCTCGGCAATCTTGTCAAAAAAACTACGGACTTCCAGTGGCTCCCCGCTCATGAGCAAGAGTGACGTGAGCTCAGGGCGAAACTCACCAAGGCCCCAGGACTGCCGTTTTTCGACTCCGCCAAGGAGATAAAAATATCCACCGACGCAATCCAGGCTGGCATTGGGGCAGTACTCCTCCAGCGGGACGAATCCTCCTCCTGGGCCCCAGTCGCATATACCTCTAGAGCCATGACACCTACAGAGCAACAATACACTCAGAATGAAAAAGAATGCCTGGGCCTCCTCACAGGGATTGACAAATTCCATGATTACGTGTATGGATTCCCCAAATTGACGGTCGAGACATACCACAGACATCACATCATCCAAAAAGACCTCAATGATATGACGCCACGGCTACAACGTATCCTCCTCAAACTCCGCCGCTACGATTTCGACCTGGTATACACCCCGGGCAAAGAGGTCATTGTGGCCGACGCACTCTCTAGATCCATCACCACGCCGTGTGAGCAGTCGGACTTTGTCTGTCAGATAGACGCTCAGGTGAAGTTTTGTGCATCCAACTTTCCGGCCACTGATGAAAGGGTCGTGCAAATTCGTCAGGAGACGGCCAGAGATCCTTTACTCCAGCGGGTAATGCGACAGCTCACGGATGGTTGGCAAAGGGGGTAGTGCCCCCAGTTTTATAATGTTAAAGACGATCTAGCGGTAGTGGACGGCATATTAATGAAGCTGGACAGGATAGTAATCCCACAGAGCATGCGAGAGCTGGTCCTCGGCCAAATCCACGAGGGTCACCTGGGGGTCGAAAAGTGTCGCTGTCGAGCCCGAGAGGCAGTATATTGGCCAGGCATCAGTCAGGATATCGCCAACACGGTCCTCAATTGCCCAACGTGTCAAAGGTTCCAGCCGGCTCAGCCCAAAGAGACTCTACAGCTGCATGAACTGCTGTCCTCCCCATGGTCCAAAGTTGGTATTGACCTCTTTCGTGCAAAGGGCCGAGACTATGTCCTCCTCGTGGACTACTTTTCCAACTACCCCGAGGTGGTCAGACTGACTGACCTCACATCAGCAACAGTCATCAAGGCATGCAAAGAGACTTTTGCCCGTCATGGCATTCCACTTACAGTTATGACTGATAATGGCCCTTGTTTCTTCAGCCAGGAGTGGATGGATTTTGCCCGGCTGTACAATTTTACACACGTCACTTCAAGCCCCCACTACCCCCAGGCGAATGGGAAGGCTGAAAAAGGGGTCCACATTGTTAAAAGACTGTTGTGCAAAGCTGCTGACTCGGGTTCGGATTTTAACCTGGCGCTGTTAGCCTACAGGGAGACTCCTTTGTCCGCTGGCCTGTCCCCAGCACAGCTGCTAATGAACCGCACACTATGGACGACGGTGCCGGCTATCCATATCCTGGATCGTGACAATTTTCCGGTCCTGCAGAGGATGCAACAGTCTCGGGCTCAATGCAAGTTGGCGTACGACGCCCACGCCACAGATCTCCCTGCTCTGGCTCCTGCTGACCGAGTTCGTGTTCAGCTACCTGACGGTGGCTGGTCTTCCACGGCTGTGGTGGTTAAGCAAGTGGCCCTGAGATAGGTGGGCATTGCGGCTACTTCCACGCCCGCCACCTGAACGTGATGTCCCGCATCGCATGCTGGTTCCTCAGGACGCGCCCTTCCACGAGGCCACCGATCTGCCAGTTCTTTTACCAACCTCTACATTGGAGGCAGTTCCGCCCGTTCAAGTGCAGGCGTCCCCTGACCCACCCTTGAGGCGGTCAACCAGAATTCGTCGCCCGCCACAGAGACTGAATTTATAGACTGAATGTTGCATTACCTTGTGATCCGTTTACACATCTGTACATATTGTTTCTTCCTAATTTGTTATCTGCCCTCTATCTGCACTAGACACCCTCCCATGTGAATACGTTAACATACTTTGTATATAGTCAGGCTCCTGTACACATACACACTCACTATTTATTGACCTACACAGCTTTTTTTATATAAGTAAAAAAAAAGGGGGGAGATGTCATAATATACACACAGGTATATGATGGTGCACAGACAGGCAGTGATTGACACACAGGATGACCAGTGAACACACAGAACACAGCAGCCAATCACCAGACAGGACCCGACCACTATAAAGCCAGAGGGCGCTAGTTTTCCCGCTCTCTTGGGATCCAGCCTCTGAGACAGAGCCCGTGAGCAGCAACTAGAACATACACCATGTGATAGTAAGATAGTCTGGTCAGGTTAGCCTCAGGTCTCCAGTCAAGTCAGCATAGTGTCAACCCACAGTTAAAGTATGTATGAGAGTTAAGAGTTCAATAAAATCGAGTTGCATTTCTTCAAGTGTTGGAAGCCTGTCTCTCGCACTGCTGTAGTAAACGCAGTCCTCGCAGACCCGGCATACCCAACACATCTGTGTCTTTAGGGGAACGGGACGTCACCAGTCAGTGCCTTGGAGCTCACCTGCCTAATTCAATTAAAAATCATGTCAAATCGTTGACCATGTTGCGGGGGAGAAAAAAAGATGGTTGGCCACTATTTTTATTTGCTGGTGTGTGTGGAATCGACCCCAGTGGGAGTTTTTGTTGTTTCTGAAAACATTTATTTTTATTGGAAAGGGGCGTGTGCTGGGACTCGCGGGGGCCTTTGCTGTTTAAAGAAAGGCAGCAGTTGGCAGCGCGAGCGGGAGGCACGCGCTGGTGCTCGCGGCAGCCATTATTTTAAAAAATAACGGCAGTTAAGAGCAGTTGGGGCTGTTGAAAGCAGTTCAGTTGAAGAAAGGCAGCCGGAGAGGAAGGCAGCCGACGACCGGAGCAGAAGATAAAAAACAATGGCATGCGGAGGTTGGGCGAACGGCTCCGCAAAGCGAATAAAGTGCCAGCAACTATAAAGAACAAGGTCATAAAGAAAGAAATAAAGAGCAGGAGGAAGAAAGAAGAAAAACCTGTGAGGCTCGCTTAAAAAAAGAAGAAAAACCAAGCAGCCCAGAAAATATATCGGAAGACCCAAGACTAAAAGAATAATGACTGACGAGGAAGACCTGACGGTCTTACTCCTGGCCCAAAACATCGAAAGAAAAAGATCTGTTATATCCTTTTTAAAAAGTAGTTTTAATCCTTTAATTTTGAAAATAAACTTTATTTAAGTTAATAACTTGAAAGAATTGCTATTAATTCCAATTGTAAAGTTTACTTATTCTACTTAAAAAGCCTGACCCGTGTGTAGAGCTATTAAGTGAAGGTAAATGAAATCTTCTACGAAGATACGGGTTATACCGGTGATTAACTTGAAAAATCAGTTTGATCCAAATAGCACCCACCTAAGTCTGTCTGGGAGTCAGGGACACAAGTGAGTCCCTGTTCATCACATAGAATTTCTCGACCCTTTTTGGTGTAGGGGGAGATTTCTTAGTGATTTCCCGACCCTTTTTGGTGTCGGGGGAGATTTTTTGGTGATATCTCAACTCTTTGTGGTTTAGGGGAGATTTCTTGGTGATTTCTCGATCCTTTGTGGTTTAGGGGGAGAATTCTTGGTGGTTTTAAATTCAGGTATTAGAATTCTCTCTCTGTGAGAGCTGTATTAGAGGAGAGTGCTGCTCAGGTGGTTTCTCTGCGGTAGTTCCCTTTGTGCTTGAATCATGAATAAGTGATTGTAACCTGCCCATGGGTCTCCTCTGGTTAGTTGGAAGAGGTCCACAACAATGTAGACATTGAAATAGTGACAAGCAACAAATGTTTAAAATAATGTGGCAGGGGGATGGGAACCAATGCAGGAAGTCAGAGGGTAGTAAAGAGGGGATAGAAATAAAAGCCAGTTAGGAGAAAAGTGGAAGGCAGAGAAACAGATTGAACTGCATTTATTTCAGTGCAAGAGGCTAACGGGCAAGGCAGATGAACTCAGGGTATGGATAGGTACATGGGACTGGGATATTATAGCTATTACTGAAACATGGCTAAAGGATGGGCAGGACTGGCAACTCAATGTTCTGGGGTACTGACGCTATAGGAAAGATAGTAAGAAGTCTTACAACACCAGGTTAAAGTCCAACAGGTTTCTTTCGATATCACTAGCTTTCGGAGCGCTGCTCCTTCCTCAGGTGAATGAAGAGGTATGTTCCAGAAACATATATATAGACAGATTCAACGATGCCAGACAATGCTTGGAATGCGAGCAGTAACAGGTGATTAAATCTTTACAGATCCAGAGATAGACCATGAAAAAGTGTGATCAAGAATAAAAGGAAGAAAGACATGTATTAATTTGGCACCCTTCACACCCTCATGATTTCATAAAGCAGTTCACAGTCAATAACATCCTTTTAAAGTGTAACTACTGTTGTAGTTTAGTCAATACACCAGCCAATTTATTCATGCACACTCTCACAAACAGCATTGACCAGATAATGTGTTTTCCAATTATGTTGATTGAGGGCTAAATATTGATCAGTTCACTGCAGAAATTGCTCGTATTCTTTGTCAAAATAGTGCATTGGAATCTTTTGCATCCACTAAAGGGGCTGAAAGACATGTCCAATTCCCTTGATACTGGGCGGCACGGTAGCACAGTTGTATCACAGCGCCAGGGTCCCAGGTTCGATTCCCTGTCTGTGCGGCGCCTGCACGTTCTCCCCGTGTCTGTGTGGGTTTCCTCCGGCTGCTCCGGTTTCATTCCACAAGTCCCAAAAGACGTGCTGTTAGGTAATTTGGACATTCTGAATTCTCCTCTGTGTACCCAAACAGGTGGCAGAATGTGGTGACTAGGGGCTTTTTACAGTAACTTCATTGCAGTGTTAATGTAAGCCTACTTGTGACAATAAAGATTATTATTATTTTCTGTGTCTCCTTGTGGCTTGTTTCTTGGCAGCGGGAGGCAGCTGCCAATGGGATTTCCTATTGAATCCAGCCACCGCGCCCCCTCCCCCGCCCCGCCGTTGCTGGGAAAGCCATGGCGGGGGTTTGCCATCAGTGGAACCGGTAGATCCTGCTAGTGGAAGCGAACGAAAATTCCCCCTCCTCCGTGTCCAAGTTTCTGAAGTGGAACCTTCTGACTCAGAAATGAGTTTAATAACAGCTGAATCATAGCTGAGAGGGCAGAAGAGCAACTGACAAATTCAACTCCTGCTTGAAACTCAATGCTGTATCATCCCTCAATCTGCATGATGTAACAGGAAGAGAACATGAGACAGCACTTTGGTAAATCTGATCTGACCTCCAGAGGGAGAGGCAGGGATGGGGGAAAGAGACGGAAATGGGGAGAGACAGATTTGGGGTGAGAGACAGAGGTGGGGAGAGAGACAGAGGTGGGGAGAGAGGCAGAGGTGGGGGAGAGGCAGAGATGGGGGAGAGGCAGAGATGGGGGGGGGGGGAAACAGAGCTGGGGGAGAGGCAGAGATGGGGATAGCCAGAGCTGGGAGGAGAGGCAGAGATGGGGGAGAGGCAGAGGTGGGGGAGAGGCAGAGATGGGGCAGAGGCAGAGATGGGGGAGAGAGCTGGAGATGGGGGGAGAGACACAGATGGGAGGAGAGACAGATGGGGGAACAGAGACAGATGGAGATGGAGAGACAGGTGGGTGGAGAGAATAAAGATAGGGAGAGACAGAGATGGGGAAGAGACAGGGGTGGGGGAGAGACAGGGATGGGGGAGAGACAGGGATGGGGGAGAGACAGGGATGGGGAGAGACAGGGATGGGGGAGAGACGGGTGGGGGAGAGACAGAGATGGGGGAAAGACAGGGATGGGGAAGAGACAGGGATGGGGGAGAGACAGGGATGGGGGAGAGACAGTGATGGGGGAGAGACAGAGATGGGGGAGAGACAGGGCTGGGGGAGAGACAGGGATGGGGGAGAGACAGGGATGGGGGAGAGACAGGGATGGGGGAGAGACAGGGATGGGGGAGAGACAGGGATGGGGAGAGACAGGGATGGGGGAGAGACAAGGATGGGGGAGAGACAAGGATGGGGGAGAGACAGGGATGGGGGAGAGACAGGGATGGGGGAGAGACAGGGATGGGGGAGAGACAGGGATGGGGGAGAGACAGGGATGGGGGAGAGACAGGGATGGGGGAGAGACAGGGATGGGGGAGAGACAGGGATGGGGGAAAGACAGGGATGGGGGAGAGACGGGTGGGGGAGAGACGGGTGGGGGAGAGACGGGTGGGGGAGAGACGGGTGGCGGAGAGAACAGAGATTGGGGAGAGACACAGATGGGGGGAGAGAGACAGAAATGGGGGAGAGAGATGGGGGAGAGACAGATGGGGGAAGAGACAGATGGGGGAGGGACAGATATGGGGGAGGGACTGAGATGGGGAGGGACAGAGATGGGGAGGGACAGAGATGGGCAGGGACAGAGATGGGGGGAGAGGGACAGAGATGGGAAGTGACAAGAGATGGGGAGAGACAGAGACAGGGATGGGGGAGAGACGGGTGGGGGAGAGAACAGAGATTGGGGAGAGACACAGATGGGAGGAGAGAGACAGAAATGGGGGAGAGAGATGGAGGAGAGACAGATGGGGGAAGAGACAGATGGGGGAGGGACAGATATGGAGGAGGGACTGAGATGGGGAGGGACTGAGATGGGGAGGGACAGAGATGGGGGGGGACAGAGATGGGGAGGGACAGAGATGGGCAGGGACAGAGATGGGGGGAGAGGGACAGAGATGGGAAGTGACAAGAGATGGGGAGAGACAGAGATGGGGAGAGGCAGAGATCGAGGAGAGACCGATGGGGAGAGGCAGAGATGGGGGGGAGACAGAGATGGGGGAGACAGAGATGGGGGGGAGACAGAGATGGGGGAGACAGAGATGGGGGGAGACAGAGATGGGGGGGGGCAAGACAGAGATGGGGGGAGAGACAGAGATGGGGAGAGGCAGAGGTGGAGGAGAGACAGAGATGGGGAGAGATAGAGATGGGGGAGACAGAGATGGGGAGAGGCAGAAATGGAGGAGAAACAGAGATGGGGAGAGACAGAGATGGGGAGAGACAGAGATGGGGAGAGACAGAGATGGGGAGAGACAGAGATGGGGAGAGACAGAGATGGGGGAGACAAATGGCGGGGGAGACAGAGATGGGGGAGAGAGACGGAGATGGGGGAGACGGGTAGGGAGAGACAGGGTTGGGGGAGACAGGAATGGGGGAGCGAATAGAGATGGGGATAGACAGAGATGGGAGGCAAAGATGGGGGAGAGGCAGAGATGGATGGAGAGAGACAGAGATGGGGGGAGAGAATAGAGATAGGGAGAGACAGGTGTGGGGGAGTGACGGGGTGGGGTAAAGACAGCGATGGGGGGGAGAGACAGGGGTGGGAGAGAGGGATGGGGGAGAGAGTTGGGGAGACGGGTGGGGGAGAGACAGGGATGGGGGAGAGAACAGAGATGGGGGAGAGAGACAGAGATGGGGGAGAGACAGAGATGGGGCAGAGACAGAGATGGGGCAGAGACAGAGATGGGGGAGAGACAGAGATGGGGGAGAGACTGAGGTGGGGGAGAGACAGAGGTGGGGGAGAGACAGAGGTGGGGGAGAGACAGAGGTGGGGGAGAGACAGAGATGGGGGAGAGACAGAGATGGGGGAAGAGACAGAGATGGGGGAGAGAGACAGAGATGGGGGAGAGAGACAGAGATGGGGGGAGAGAGACAGAGATGGGGGGGGAGAGACAGAGATGGGGAGAGACAGAGTTGGGGACAGATAGAGATGGGGAGAGACAGAGATGTGGGAGAGACAGAGATGGGGAGAGACAGAGATGTGGGAGAGACAGAGATGGGGGAAGAGACAGAGATGGGGGAAGAGACAGAGATGGGGGAAGAGACAGAGATGGGGGAAGAGACAGAGATGGGGAGAGACAGTGATGGGGAGAGACAGTGATGGGGAGAGACAGTGATGGGGAGAGACAGAGATGGGGGAGAGACAGAGACGGGGGGAGAGACAGAGATGGGGGAGAGACAGAGATGGGGGAGAGACAGAGATGGGGAGAGACAGAGATGGGGGAGAGACAGAGATGGGGGAGGGACAGAGATGGGGGAGAGAGACAGAGATGGGGGGAGAGAGACAGAGATGGGGGGAGAGAGACAGAGATGGGGGGAGAGAGACAGAGATGGGGGGAGAGAGACAGAGATGGGGGGAGAGAGACAGAGATGGGGGGGAGAGAGACAGAGATGGGGGAGAGAGACAGAGATGGGGAGAGAGACAGAGATGGGGGGAGAGACAGAGATGGGGGGAGAGAGACAGAGATGGGGGGGGGGTAGAGACAGAGATGGGGAGAGACAGAGTTGGGGACAGATAGAGATGGGGAGAGATAGAGATGGGGAGAGACAGAGATGTGGGAGAGACAGAGATGGGGGACGAGACAGAGATGGGGAGAGACAGAGCTGGGGAGAGACAGTGATGGGGAGAGACAGTGATGGGGAGAGACAGAGATGGGGGAGATATGGGGGAGAGACCGAGATGGGGGAGAGACAGAGATGGGGGAGAGACAGAGATGGGGGAGGGACAGAGATGGGGGGGAGAGAGACAGAGATGGCGGGAGAGAGACAGAGATGGGGGAGGGACAGAGATGGGGGAGGGACAGAGATGGGGGAGAGACAGAGATGGGGGAGAGACAGAGATGGGGGAGGGACAGAGATGGGGGAGGGACAGAGATGGGGGGGAGAGAGACAGAGATGGCGGGAGAGAGACAGAGATGGGGGGAGAGAGACAGAGATGGGGGGAGAGAGACAGAGATGGGGGGGAGAGAGACAGAGATGGGGGGGAGAGAGACAGAGATGGGGGGGAGAGAGACAGAGATGGGGGGGAGAGAGACAGAGATGGGGGAGAGAGACAGAGATGGGGGGAGAGAGACAGAGATGGGGGAGAGAGACAGAGATGGGGGGAGAGAGACAGAGATGGGGGAGAGAGACAGAGATGGGGGGAGAGAGACAGAGATGGGGGGAGAGAGACAGAGATGGGGGGGTAGAGACAGAGATGGGGACAGATAGAGATGGGGAGAGATAGCGATGGGGAGAGACAGAGATGTGGGAGAGACAGAGATGGGGAAAGAGACAGAGATGGGGAGAGACAGAGCTGGGGAGAGACAGTGACGGGGAGAGACAGAGATGGGGGAGATACAGAGATGGGGAGAGACAGGGGTGGAGAGAGACAGGGATGGGGAGAGACAGGGATGGGGAGAGACAGGGATGTGGAGAGACAGGGATGGGGAGAGACAGGGATGGGGAGAGACAGGGATAGGGAGAGACAGGGATGGGGAGAGACAGGGATGGGGAGAGACAGGGATGGGGAGAGACAGGGATGGGGAGAGACAGGGATGGGGGAGAGAATAGAGTTGGGGAGAGACAGAGATGGGGACATAGATGGGGGAGAAGAGATGGGGGAGAGACAGAGATGGGAGAGACAGAGATGGGGAGATGGCGATGGGGGAGAGAGACAGAGATGGGAAGAGGCAGAGAAGGGGAGAGGCAGCAGAGATGGGGGAGAGACAGAGATAGGGGAAAGTACAGAGGCAGGAAGGGGAGGGACAGAGATGGGGGAGAGGGACACCATCTGTAATCAAAGCATAAGGCATTCTTCTGTCTCCTCCTACAAGAATTCCCATGATCTGTTCAGCCAGGGCCCAACACAGTGCTTATACCCCAGTTGTCCTTTAAACATAAACAAGCTGTAAACAAGTAAATGGTTCTCAAGTCTGTTAGCAGAAGACTTCCGGGTGCGGCTATGCAGAGCTAGGTCGCATATTCAGTAGCTCCCGCTTGGAACGGACTTTTGGGCTCTTTTACAGGGCCCCCACGGCATTTGTTTGACATTTCCCGGTGTGGGAAGAAGACTGCAGCATTCCCCTGACAGTGTACCCCCACGAATGTTGTCTTTTGGCTACCAGTCCCGGCAGAAACAGTAAAAGATTTGGCTTGTGCTGCAGGAATAGACAAAGGCCTCTTCCAGCATGCAGGCGGGGGAAGGGCAAGCTTAAAGATGCAATCTGACTTGACTCTATCAAAGGTGAATTCTAGCAGCAGAGGGAACAACTGTGAAAAGATCTACCAAGGCCATTGAAGAAGCAGGGACGAGGCGTCCGGTGGCGGCAAATGGGTCCCCCTCCAACTTCCATGAAACGGACCAGAAGTGTAACGGCCAAAGGAGCGGCACTGGAGCAACGGGAGAAGCGAGGGAAAGAAAACAAAATGGCGGCGGCCAGGGACAAAGGGGAGCTGCAGGAGTTCATCAAGCGCTGCTTCGAGGAGCAGCGCGAGGAGATGCGCAAGGAGATGTTGGCGCCTATGCTTTCGGCAATTGAAGGACTCGGGATCACCCAGAAGGCCCACGAAGCTAAGATCCAGGCGGTACAGTAAAGAGTCAGTCAGAACGAGGACGAGCTTGTGGGCCTGGCGGTGAGAGTGGAGCAGAACGAGGCGCCACACAAGAGGTGGGCGGGAAGACTCGAAGACCTGGAGAACAGGTCGAGGAGAAAGAATCTGCGAATCCTGGGTCTCCCTGAGGGAGTGGAGGGGGCTGATGCCGGGGCATACGCGAGCACGATGCTTGAGGCGATGATGGGCACGAAGGCCCCTTCGAGGCCGCTGGAGTTGGACGGGGCACATCGGGTGCTGGCGAAGAAGCCCCAGGCAAATGAGCCGCCAAGGGCGATGGTGGTGAGGTTCCACCGGTTCACGGACAGAGAGTGGGTCCTGAGATGGGCCAAGAAGGAGCGGAGCAGTAAGTGGGACAATGCAGAGATCCGAATATACCCGGACTGGAGCACGGAGGTTGCAAAGCGGAGAGCCGGTTTCAACCGGGCCAAAATGGCGTTGTACAGGAAAGAAGTGAAATTCGGAATGCTGCAGCCAGCGCGACTGTTGGTCACATACAAGGGCCAACACTATGACTTCGAAACGCCTGAAGAGGCGTGGACCTTTGTACAAGCCGAAAAGTTGGACTCTAACTGAGGGTTTGTGAGGGTGGGGGGGATGTTTTGGGGTTTGATGTGTGATGGTTGTTGTATATAGGGGGTCAATCACGTGCAGGAAATGTTACATGGGCTGGGGGAGAGAGACAAGGCCGCGACAGGAGCTGCGGCAGAGGGGGCGGAGCGGGCTTTGGAAAGCGCAGGGTGTTTTCCTGCGCGCGGGAAGGGGAATGAAGGAATGCATATGGATTGAGAGACTCTCACGCGGGGAGGTCAATGGGACGGCGGGGGAAGCTGGGGTCAGCAGGCGTCAGCTGACTTACGGAAGTGACATGGGGGGAGGAAAAAGCTAGACAGGGGTCTAGCGGGGGGGGGGGGGGGGGCGGGGGGGGGAAGAAGGGTTGCTGCTGCACTGGCCGAAAGGGAATGGGACACAGAAGAGGTGGTCGGGACGGGGGTCCCCCCTCTGGGGGACTGGAGGGTGAGGGAGGCGTGGACACGGGACTGGCCCAGAAAAGGAGATGGCTAGTCGGCGGGGCATGTGAGAGCCCCTCCAATCCGGCTGATAACGTGGAATGTGAGGGGCCTGAATGGGCCGGTGAAGAGGGCTCGAGTGTTCGCGCACTTAAAGGGACTGAAGGCGGACGTGGCCATGCTCCAAGAGACACACCTGAAGGTGGCGGACCAGGTCAGGCTAAGAAAGGGATTTGTAGGACAGGTATTCCACTTGGGACTGGACGCGAAGAATAGAGGGGTGGCAATATTGGTGGGCAAGCGGGTGTCATTTGAGGCCAAGACTATTGTAGTGGACAATGGAGGGCGATATGTAATGGTGAGCGGTAGGCTGCAAGGGATGTGGGTGGTGTTGGTAAACGTATACGCCCCGAACTGGGATGATGCTGGATTCATGAAGCGCATGTTGGGGCGCATTCCGGACCTGGAGATAGGAGGCCTGATAATGGGAGGGGACTTCAATACAGTGTTGGATCCAGCACTGGACCGCTCCAAATCAAGGACTGGAAAGAGGCCGGCGGCGGGTTTATGGATCAGATGGGGGGAGTGGACCCATGGTGGTTTGCAAGGCCGCAGGCCAGGGAATTTTCTTTCTTCTCCCATGTACACAAGGTCTACTCTCGGATAGATTTCTTTGTTCTGGGTAGGGCGCTCATCCCGAGGGTGGAGGGGATGGAGTATTCGGCTACAGCCGTTTCGGACCATGCCCCGCACTGGGTGGAACTAGAGCTGGGAGAGGAGAGGGACCAACGCCCGTTGTGGCGGCTGGATGTGGGACTGCTGGCGGACGAGGTGGTGTGTGGGAAGGTGAGGGGGTGTATCGAAAGGTACTTGGAGGCCAACGACAACGGGGAGGTGCGGGTGGGGGTGGTATGGGAGGCGTTGAAGGCGGTGATCAGGGGAGAGCTAATTTCCATTAGGGCTCATAGGGAGAAGACAGAGGGTATGGAAAGGGAGAGGTTAGTGGGGGAGATTTTGAAAGTGGACAGGAGATACGCAGAGGCCCTGGAGGAAAGATTACTTGGGGAAAGACGACGGCTCCAGACAGAGTTTGACCTGTTGACCACAGGGAAGACGGAGGCACAGTGGAGGAAAGCGCAGGGGGCGACCTACGAGTATGGGGAAAAGGCTAGTCGGATGCTGGCACACCAGCTCCGTAAGAGGATGGCAGCGCAGGAAATAGGGGGTGTCAAAGATGGAAGGGGAGCCACGGTTCGGAGTGCAACGAAAATAAATGAGGTATTCAAGGCCTTTTATGAAGAGCTGTACAGATCCCAGCCCCCAGCGGGGGAAGAGGGGATGAGACGATTCCTAGATCAGCTGAGATTCCCGAGGGTGGAGGAGCAAGAGGTGGCTGGTTTGGGGGCACCAATTGGGTTGGAGGAGCTGAGCAAGGGAGCATGCAGGCGGGGAAGGCCCCGGGACCGGACGGATTCCCGGTGGAGTTCTACAGGAAGTACGCAGACCTGTTGGCCCCGCTACTGGTGAGGACCTTTAATGAGGCAAGAGAGGAGGGGACCCTGCCCCCGACAATGTCGGAAGCGACAATTTCTTTGATCCTAAAGCGGGACAAGGACCCACTGCAATGTGGATCGTACAGGCCGATCTCGCTCCTCAGTGTGGATGCAAAGTTGCTGGCAAAAGTGCTGGCCACGAGGATCGAGGACTGTGTCCCGGGGGTAATCCACGAGGACCAGACGGGATTTGTAAAGGGCAGGCAACTAAACACCAATGTGCGGCGGCTCTTAAACGTGATAATGATGCCATCGGAGGAGGGAGAGGCGGAGATAGTGGCAGCTATGGACGCGGAGAAGGCCTTTGACCGAGTAGAGTGGGAGTACCTCTGGGAGGTGCTGTGTAGGTTTGGGTTCGGGGTAGGGTTTATCAATTGGGTTAAGCTCCTTTACAGAGCCCTGATGGCGAGTGTAGTGACGAACTGGCGGAGGTCGGAGTACTTTCGACTGTACCGAGGGACGAGGCAGGGGTGCCCCCTGTCCCCCCTGTTGTTCGCATTGGCGATCGAACCATTGGCCATGTCATTGAGGAAGTCTAATAAATGGAGGGGGGTGATCCGAGGCGGAGAAGAGCATCGGATGTCGCTATATGCGGATGACCTGTAGCTGTACGTGGCGGATCCAATGGAGGGGATGGTGGAGGTCATGCAGACTCTAAGGGAGTTTGGGGAGTTTTCGGACTACAAGCTCAATGTAGGGAAGAGTGAGCTCTTTGTATTACAGGCCGGGGACCAAGAAAGAGGGATAGGGGACCTACCGCTGAGGAGGGAAGAGGGGAGCTTTCGGTATCTGGGGATCCAGATAGCCAGGAGTTGGGGGACCCTACATAAACTGAATCTGACGAGGTTGGTGGAGCAAATGGAGGAGGATTTCAAAAGATGGGACATGTTACCGCTCTCGCTGGCGGGTAGAGTGCAGTCGGTCAAAATGGTGGTCCTTCCGAGGTTTCTGTTTGTGTTTCATTGCCTTCCCATCGTGATCACTAAGGCCTTTTTTAAGAGAGTAGGCAGGAGTATTATGGGGTTTGTGTGGGTGAATAAGACCCCGAGAGTAAGGAGAGGTTTCCTGGAACGCAGTAGGGACCGAGGAGGGTTGGCGCTGCCAAACCTGGGGAGCTACTACTGGGCAGCAAATGTGGCAATGATCTGCAAGTGGGTTATGGAGGGAGAGGGGGCGGCATGGAAGAGGATGGAGATGGCGTCCTGTAAAGGAACGAGCCTGGGGGCGTTGGTGACAGCACCGCTGCCGCTCTCGCCGACAAAGTATACCACGAGCCCGGTGGTGGCGGCAACGCTAAGGATCTGGGGCCAATGGAGACGGCACCGGGGTGCAATGGGAGCATCGGTGTGGTCCCCGATCAGGGGTAACCACCGGTTTGTCCCGGGGAAGATGGACGGGGGGTTCCAGAGCTGGGATCGGGCGGGGATTGGAAAAATGGGGGACCTGTTCATCGAGGGGACGTTTGCGAGCCTAGGGGCACTGGAGGAGAAGTTCGAGTTACGTCCGAGAAATGCCTTTAGATATATGCAGGTGAGGGCTTTTGTGAGGCGTCAGGTGAGGGAATTCCCGTTGCTCCCGGCACAAGAAGTTCAAGATAGGGTGATCTCGGGTGTATGGGTCGGGGAGGGCAAGGTGTCGGAAATACACCAGGAGTTGAAAGAAGAGGGGGAAGCGCTGGTAGAAGAGTAAATGGGAGGGGAAGCTGGGGGAGGAGATCGAGGAAGGTCTGTGGGCTGATGCCCTAGGTAGGGTTAATTCCTCCTCCTCGTGTGCCAGGCTCAGCCTGATACAATTTAAGGTGGTCCACAGAGTGCACTTGACGGGGGCGAGGTTGAGTAGGTTCTTCGGGGTAGAGGACAGATGTGGAAGGTGCTCAGGGAGCCCGGCGAACCATGTCCAAATGTTTTGGTCATGCCCGGCACTGGAGGGGTTCTGGAGAGGAGCGGCGGGAGCAATATCTCAGGTGGTGAAAGTCTGGGTCAAGCCAAGCTGGGGGCTAGCAATATTTGGAGTAGTGGACGAACCGGGAGTGCAGGAGGCGAAAGAGGCCGGCATTCTGGCCTTTGCATCCCTAGTAGCCCGGCGAAGGATCTTGCTAATGTGGAAGGAGGCGAAGCCCCCCAGCCTGGAGGCCTGGATAAATGATATGGCTGGGTTCATAAAGTTGGAGAGGATTAAGTTCGCCTTGAGAGGGTCTGCGCAGGGGTTCTACAGGCGGTGGCAACCGTTCCTAGACTATCTCGCGGAGCGTTAGAGGAAGGTCGGTCAGCAGCAGCAGCAGCAACCTTGGGGGGGGGGGGTGGGGGTGGAGTGGACGACCTGGGGAGGGGGCGGGGAAAGGGGGGACTGCCTGGGAGGGTGGATGAGCAAGTGATAACATGATGGGTTGGGGAAACTGGCACGTACGGGTGAGGGCCAGTGTACAAAGCTGTGTAAATATATCATTTTGCCATGTATATATCTTGCTCTGCGCGATTTCTCGTTTTTTTTTTGTTACGGGGGGTGGGGGGGCGGGGGTTATTGTTTGTAAGGGAGAAAAATTGTGTTAAAAAACTTTAATAAATATATATATTTTTTAAAAAGTCTATTAGCAGAACACTTCACCTGCAAAATCAATAATTAGCTCACTTTTACAACCCCTAATTTCACAACTTTAGCAGACATATTGGGCTAGATTCTCCGCACGCCACAATTGTGCTCGACCCTCCGGCAGGATTCTCCGTTACGCCGGCCGGTGAATGGGAAACCCCCGGACGCCGGCAAAATGGAGCATCCCGCCGGCAGAGAATCCCTCCCACTGTGTGTATTCAGCTTAGCCCGATTTTTAGCAACATTAGTGCAAAAAATATATAAAACAACCATATCCTGCATTCACCACAAGTGGTTTTCTACAATAAACCTCAACATTAATTCAACATGAGTGAAATACATACTAGCACAGGGCTAATGTTCATGAGCATTTGTGCCTACAAAGAATGATCAATATGTGCGGTAGTTTGGGGGCAGAATAGCAGAAGCAGAAACTTTAGAATTCTTCAAGTAAGCAGTCAGATGCTCTGATGAGTAATCATAAATTGCTCTGGAAGCCAGGTATAAAATACGCAAACATTCTTTGTCATTTGTATTGCTGGTATATTCACCAGCAAGATGTAATTACAAGTTGGGTGTGTCAGCTATTTTTAGACAACAGGACGCAATTCATTGTTCTCATATAAATGCCTAAAATATTTATCTGCGTTGGGCTGACAACAATCGCATCTGATGCATTTAATAGGTTTGCATGGGTTACTATTTTTAGGGTAAGGTAAACACAAAATAATATTTATAAACATGCTGGCTATGTAATTCTCAGTGTAGCACCTTATATTATGTCTCAAAGCTCTGAAGTAAAAGAATAACCACAGAGAACGTCAGCTTAAATGGGTGAAATGTATATTTAAAGAGGCATAGGGAAAAAGTTAGCAAAAATCATTAAGAATAATTTGGCAGGGGTAATAAGAGGCAAAAGCATACTGAAAATACAGGGCCGAATCTTCTGAGGGGGTGGGGTAACCACCGTCGGATTGTCACTCTACTCCTATTTTTTTTTACCTTACACCACAGCTCCGAATGTCTTGTCCAGACTTCCATACCTGTTCTGGGAGCCCTTCTTCGTATTAGATCATAAGACATAGGAGCAGAATTAGGCCACTCAGCCCATCGAGTCTGCTCCGCTATTCAATCATGGCTGATATTTTCTCATCCCCATTCACCTGCCTTCTCCCCATAATCCCTGATCCCCTTTTTAATCAAGAGCCTATCTATCTCTGTCTTAAAGACACTCAGTGAATTGGCCTCCACAGTGTCCTGCAGCAAAGAGTTCCACAGATTCACCACCCTCTGGCTGAAGAAATTCCTCCTCATCTCTGTTTTAAAGGATTGCCCCTTTAATCTGAGATGGTGTCCTCTGGTTCTAGTTTTTCCTACAAGTTGAAACATCCTCTCCACGTCCACTCTACCAGGCCTCGTAGTACCTTGTACGTTTCAATAAGATTCCCTATCATTGCAGGATTGTTAGGCGAAGCCAAGCCTTGTCCCTTTTTTAAAGCACTAGCTGCCATATTCCGACAAGTTTAAAGTTCCCAAAGCCACTTTGAGAAGCTCCGAAGAGAAGGCAGGTGTGCCAGGTAAGTGGGTGAGGTGGGGTGGGCTGGGGTCAGGGGCCCAGGGGGAGTGTCCATGGGCTGGGGGAAATGGGGAGAGGATGGTTGGGAGTAGGGGGGTTCAGTGGTATAGCTGCACAGGAGTTGCAACTAGTTTTAGTCCTTCTAACGTTCTTGGGTAACTATTCTGGTAAGTCATTTGGAACCCTCCAAAGTCTTCAACTTTAAACCAAAGTTTCAGAGGGTTCCAGATACAGCAGAATTGTTTCATCAGAAGTGCCAACCACCCGGGTAATTCCCGTCTAGTCAGGGGTTCCAAAGGGTCTCCTAGCACACCTTGCCCTCTGGAGATTGGAAGTTTTGGGCCATGTATTTAAGACTGGAAAGTTAAGGTACAATGGGTTCCTTGACACTTTGTTTTTTTCCCTCTGCTATTCTGTTTTTAAAATCAATTTCTAACAACAATTCCACTTAGGATTTGAAGTTTTACCTCTTCCAGCCCCATGATAATGTCTTAAACTTCCTGATGTTAGCAACATACTGTGGTTAAATTTCAATGTTAGGGGCAGCACGGTGGCGCAGTGGTAGCACTGCAGTCGTAGCACTGCAGTCTCACGGCGCCGAGGTCCCAGGTTCGATCCCGGCTCTGGGTCACTGTCCGTGTGGAGTTTGCACATTCTCCCTGTATTTACGTGGGTTTCGCCCCCACAACCCGAAGATGTGCAAGGTAGGTGGATTGAACGTGCTAAATTGCCCTTAATTGGAAAAAATGAATTGGGTACTCTAAATTTATAAAAGAAAAAATTTCAATGTTCATGACAAGTTAACTGGTATCTAGATCAGAATGATGCTGCATTGACAGTACAACTCCATGCTTCTGGGCTGTTCTCACTAAAGCAGGTTCTGGTATCTAAAAGAAGTTACCTCAAACATACACGAATAACTGACATGCTGGTAGATGAAAATTCAAAGAACACAGAAACAATGGTTCTAATTCAAAATGTGATATATTTTCACGGGTTTAAGATTTTGCTCACAAGTTGCAACTTTTGTAATGAAACCCCTTTGCTTCCAAATATAATCAGAACTTATTTATGCAGTAGTTGGGTTCAGTTCAGGCGCTCCTGACTCATGTTCAAGGGATTAGATTAACAGTTTGCCCTTTCTATATTGTGGACTTGTATATTTTACTGTCAGACTGCGTTCAACTGTCCTGTTGATAGGTGCACATGGTCTGGGCGGCACGGTAGCACAGTGGTTACCACAGTTGCTTCACAACTCCAGGGTCCCAGGTTCAATTCCCGGCTTGGGTCACTGTCTGGGCGGAGTCTACACATTCTCCCTGCGTCTGTGTGGGTTTTTTTCCAGGTGCTCCGGTTTCCTCCCAGTCCAAAGATGTGCAGGTTAGGCGAATTGGCCATGCTAAATTGCCCTCAGTATAGATGGGGTTACGGGGATAGGATAGAGGTGTGGGCTTAGGTAGGGTGATCGTGCCATGCGGCGGTGCAAACTCGATGGGCTGAATGGCCTCCTTCTGCACAGTAAATTCTATGTAAATTCACACATCCACATTTAGCCTTCCACTCATCCTATACTCTGGCATGCTATGTGCATTTGACTGTAAGCGAGTAAGAGAGACTGCAAGTGTGTGTGAAAGCAACTATATCTGAAAGTGTATGAGTGTAGGTGTGTATATGAGTGTGTATGTGCATTTGCTTGCGAGAGAGCAAGTGTGTTTGTACGTGCACACTGAGTATAGGAGAGGACAAAGGTAATTTCTCATTCCAATTCTCTTCCCAAGCCAATGGTGCACTAAGTCAGACTTTTGTTTGTTTCCATAGCTAGTAATTCCCGGAACAGGTCACTAGTCTGTCGCCAAGGGCTTATAACTTGAGGAGAGCCTCTCCACATCAAGTGTGGCTGACCACGAGTCTATCCTACTTTAACACTAGCCTATGGTGTGTTCAGAACAATTTTCAGGTTGACTCACTCAACCTGCTTGACTGCATTAGAAATTCACTTTCCTTAGCCCATCAAGTCCTGGGGTGGGACTTGAACCTGGCGCTTCTGGCTCAGAGGCAAGGATGCTACCCACTGTGCCACGGGACCTCCACAATGTGATAGGATCAGTAACGTTTGCGATCTTTACCCGTCCTTTCACAAATATTCTTTCTTTCCATCACAGCACCCAAGGAGGCAATAGTGTAGTGGTATTGTCATTGGGTGGCACGGTAGCACAGTGGTTAGCACCGTTGCTTCAGAGCACCAGGCTCCCAGGTTCGATTCCCTGCTTGGGTCACTGTCTGGGTGGAATCTGCACATTCTTCCCATGTCTGCGTGGGTTTCCTGAAGGTGCTCTGGTTTCCTCCCGCAAGTCCCGAAAGACATGTTTGTTTGTTAGGTGAATTGGACTGCCTTCTCAAGGGCAATTAGGGATGGGCAATAATTGCTGGCCTAGCCAGTGACGCCCACATTCCGTAAAAATGTTCGGGCTTCCTTAGGGCTTGCCCACCCTTCTTGCTGGGAGAGGAGGGGCACATTTAAAAAAAAAGTTTTTCAGAGTACCCAATTCATTTTTTCCAATTAAGGGGCAATTTAGCGTGGCCAATGCACCTACCCTGCACATCTTTTTGGGTTGTGGGGGCGAAACCCACGGAAGCACGGGGGTAATGTGCAAATTTCACACGGACAGTGACCCAGAGCCGGGATCGAACTTGGGACTTTGGCGCCTTGAGGCAGCAGGGCTAACCCACTGTGCCACCAGGGTTAACCCACTGTGCCACCGTGCTAGGAGGGGCACATTTGCACATGTTCTAACTCAAGCGGCCAATGAGCAAAATTTGGCCCAACGATAAACTGAATTTCGAGAAAAAAGTTGACGTTTTTAGGAAAGAAACAAATGCTGAGAAAGAGTATAGCAATGTCATAGCAATACAGTAAGTTGAAAAAAAAGTTATAAAAACCCACAGGGTGAGAGGGTCAGTGTGTGCAGATGGGTGAGTGAGAGTGGGTGCGTGTGTATGCGCTGGTGATGGTGAGAAAAGTGAATGTGAAAACTGAGATTGGGCATAAGGCAGACTCGCACAAACCCTCACATGCACAAACCCTCACACGCAGTGTCTCGCACTCCCCTCCACACATACTTTCCATAGTCAGAGGCGACCTCACCCTCTCAGGATTAAATGTGGTATCTCCTTCCTGAGTGGAAGAAAATTGAGACTGCCAGAGGTTTCGACATCCCTCAGCTCTGAGCACCCAACAGCAACCCCACTCCCACCTCCAATGCACTCACCATACAACACCCACCCACTCTCTAGCAGGCAAGTGATCCCGCCCCCCCCCCCCCCCCCAGCAGACTTTCTTTTACACACACACATACCAGTAGCCAAAACCTCCCCCATTCAGCAGCTGCCAACCTATTTTGCCCCAGCCTCTTCAGCAGTCGATTTAAATTCAATCCTGATACTCCCCCCCCCCCCCCTTAATCCTGACCTGCCAGTGAATGTAAATTTGAGGTCACCAACAGTTGGGTCCGTTTTCCAGGTCAAGGTTGGGGCCGGTTTCTTAAGTCTAGGCTGAGGAAACACCTCCTCTCTCCCTCCCCTCCCCCAGCAAATCTGCCCATCCTCCCTGGCTCCCCTTACCTCTGATGCACCTGCCCCCATTGAACAGCATGGTGGCAAAGCGGTTAGCACTGCGGCCTCACAGCTCAATTGCTCCATGTTCAATTCAGGCCTTGGGTTACTGTGTGGAGTTTGCACTTTCTCCCGTGGCTGCTCCAGGTGCTCTGGTTTCCTCCCACAGTTCAAAGATATGCAGGCTAGATGGATTGGCCATGCTAAGTTGCCCCTTAGTGTCTCAGGATGGGCAGGTAGGAATGGTTACGGGGATAGGGCTGGAGACAAGGCCTAGATAGGATGCTCTTTCAGAATGTTGGTGCAGACTCGATGGGCCAAATGGCCTCCTTCTGCACTGTAGGACCTTTATGGTTCTTTCTATAGTTCTTTCTGCATGGTCCCAGCCAGAAACAAGTTTCAAAACTTACCCAGCAACTGATGTCATTCTGTTCGTCCAATCACAGGCTGATTTTACCCTACATTGGCCACTGATACGCTCACAATTCCTGTTAGCAGCAATGCGCGGAGAATCCAGCCTGTGATTGGCTGAACAGGCACTGAGCAAGTTTTTAAATTCTTTCCGGGATCTTTTGATGTACACACTTGGTGGACCTGGCAAGTGACTAAAAATACACCTTGTGGAAGACTGCTCTGGAGACTTCATTTAATCTGATAGTGGGCTACTGATTTGACATTTTGAGCCACCAGTATATTGGTCATATAGAATACACTTCCTTACCTCAGAGGATGCTTGGGTTTTATCAGACCTAAAAAAAAACTAAATTCAGGACGGTATTTAGAAACATTCCTGGAGGCAGTCTCCAAATTAGAGGGCTAGCAGCTCTGGAGGTTCGGAATCTCCAGTTTGGAGAACGCGAGGAGGGAGGTGTCCTCTTGAGCTTAAAAAATGAGGGAAAGGGCTTGGAGGGGATACCTGGCAGCTTCTACACACAGTGAGGCCCACTCCACCACCAGCAAAATACCGAAGTGTACAAAAAATTGGCCTCTCATTGGGGCCTTAATTCAAATGGCTGCCTGCCTCCATTAAGCAGGCAACTGATCGGCATGCCAACTTGCTCCTGGGAAACCTCCCAGCGCAGGAATTTATTTAAATATTCTTTCATGGGACGTGTGCGTGTAACTGGTTAGGACAGCATCTATTGCCGACTCCTAACTGCCGTTGAGAAAGTGGTACTGAGCTGCTTTCCTGGGTTGGAGGTACACCCCCAATGCTGTTAGGGAGGGAGTTCCAGGTTTCTGACCCAGTGACAAGTGACGGATGGCGACATATTTCTAAGTCAGGATGGCTAGTGGCTTGGAGGGGAACCTGCGGGTGGTGGTATTCCCATGCAGCTGCAGCCCATGTCCAGAAGCCCCATCAGGGCTCTTTACTATTTTCCTGCACCTGGCCTGTCGTCCCGAGACCAGGAAAATCCAGCTCTTAGCCTCTCTGAAAGAGAATTACCAATCAATTTTATGCTCAGCTTCAATTGATCAGTGCAACTTAGATGATTTCTAAGATTTGGTGATTCTGCATTCACTCCCTGTAGGGTTGAAAAAGTATAATCCTGACAACTTTATTCAGAATCTTTGCTCGAGTCACTCGGGAGGATTTAAACTAGTATGGCAGGGGGGTGGGAACCAGAGTGTTAGCTTAGAAGATGTAATAATTGAAGAGAACAAAAATAAGAGAACATCATCACCCTCAGGCAGAGCATAAAAAGTGACAAGTGTGAGAAGGGAGGTGGTCAATGCAGGTCTGAGTGTGTTGGACCTTAATGCGCGCAGTATACGGAACAAGGTAAATGAACTTGCTGCGCACATTGAAATTGGCCGGTACAATGTTGAGGGCATCACAGAGACGTGGCTGCAAGGGGATCAGGGCTGGAATCAGAAGTAACGGTACTACAATTAAATAAGGGTAACTACAAAGACATGAGGGAGGAGCTGGCCAGAGTTGATTGGAAAAGGAGACTAGCAGGGAAGACAGTGGAACAGAAATGGCAGGAGTTTTTGGAGGTTGTTCGGAAGGCACAGCAGAAATTCATCCCAAGGAGGAGGAAACATGCTAAGGGGACGACAAGATATCCACGGCTGACGAGGGAAGTGGAGGACAACATAAAAGCAAAAGAAAAAGCATACAAAGTGGTGAGGATTAGTGGGAAGCCAGAGAATTGGGAAGCCTATAAAAGTGAGCAGAGGACAACAAAAAAGTAATAAGGGGGGAGAAGATGAAATATGAGAGTAAGCTAGCTAGTAATATAAAAGAAGATAGGAAGAGTTTTTAATCAATATATAAAAGGTAAGAGAGAGGCAAAAATAGTCATTGGACCACTGAAAAACATGGCTGGAGAAGTAATAATGGGAAACAAAGAAATGGCAGACAAACTGAATAGTTACTTTGCATCAGTCCTCAAGGTGGAAGACACCAGTGGGATGCCAGAGCTCCAGGAGAATCAGGGGACACAGGTGAGTGTAGTGGCCATCATGAAGGAGAAGGTTCTGGGGAAACTGAAAGATCTGAAGGTGGATAAATCACCTGGGTCGGATGGACTACACCCCAGGGTCCTAAAAGTGGTAGCTGAGCAGATAGCGGAGGCATTGGTGGTGATCTTTTAGGAATCACTGGAGGCAGGGAGAGTCGCAGAGGACTGGAAAGTGGAGAATGTAACACCGCTGTTTAAGACGGGAGGGAGGCAGAAGACGGGAAATTATAGGCCGGTTAGCCTGACTTTGGTCATTGATAAGATTTTAGAGTCCGTTATTAAAGAAGAGATCACGGGGTACTTGGAAGTGCATGATAAAATAGGACTGATTAGCATGGCTTTGTCAAAGGGAGGTCATGTCTGCCAAATCTGTTAAGAGTTCTTTGAAGAGGTAACAAGGAAGTTAGACAAAGAGTACCAGTCGACATGATTTACTTAGATTCCCAGAAGGCCTTTGACAAGGTGTCACAAAGTAGACTGTTAAATAAGTTGGGCCCATGGAAAGTTAAGGATAAGATCCTAGCATGGATAGAGGATTGGCTGACTGGCAGAGGCAGAATGTGGGGATAAAGAGGTCTTTTTCAGGATGGCAGCCAGTGACTAGTGGTGTGCCTCAGGGGTCGGTGCTGGGACCACAATTTTTCACAATATACATTAACGATCTAGAAGAAGGAACCAAAGGCACTGTTGCTAAGTTTGCAGATGATACGAAGATATGTAGAGGGGTAGTACTGAGGAAGCAGGGGGGCTGCAGAAGAACTTGGACAAGCTAGGAGAGTGGGCAAAGAAGTGGCAGATGGAACACAATGTGGAAAAGTGCGAGGTTATGTACTTTGGAAGGGGAAATGGAGGCATAGACTACTTTCTAAATGGGGAAAAGCTTAGGAAATCAGAAGTACAAAGGGACTTGGGAGTCCTTGTTCAAGATTCTCTTCAGATTACCGTGCAGGTTCAGTCGGCAGTTAGGAAGGCAAATACAATGTTAGCATTCACGTCGAGAGCAGGGATGCACTTCTGAGACTGTATATGGCTCTGGACAGACCCGATTTGTCATATGAGGAATGGTTGAGGACTCTGGGTCTGTATTCGTTGGGCGTTTGGGAGGATGAGGGGAGATCTTATTGAAATTTACAGGATACTGCGAGGCCTGAGGAGAGTGGACGTGGAAAAGATGTTTCCACTTGTAGGAAAAACTAGAACCAGAGGACACAATCTCAGACTAAAGGGACACTCCTTTAAAACAGAGTTGAGGAGGAATTTCTTCAGCCAGAGGGTGGTGAATCTGTGGAACTCTATCGCAAGTTTAAGACAGAGATAGATAAATTCTTGATTAATCAGGGGTTAAGGGAAAAGGCAGGAGAATGGGAATGAGAAAGATATCAGGCATTTTTGAATAGCGGAGCAGACTCGATGGGCTGAGTGGCCTAATTCTGCTCCTACGTCTTATGGCCTTAACCATTCGTTCAACGGCATCCAAAGTATGCCTGTTGTGTTATGTAATTTGGAACACAAGCTGCCGCTTGATGCAGTTTTTGAGTAAAAGATGTTCCAGACTTTGAAGTGAGTTCAATGTGTTTTATTGAACTATTAGCACAGTTCTCAATGAGTTTGACTCTCTGCTAATCTAAATGTAGTAACTGAGTCTAACTAAACCAGGCTTGCTCTGAGCCACGTGCTGGGTTGTGATGCTGAGGATACACCATCTCACTCTGTAGATGTTGGTCTGTGGAAAGAGGCGGGGTGTGAGTGCCTCATCCCTTTTACAGTGAGATACCATCCCAGAGTGTCCTGACTGCTCATTGGTCGTGTCCTATACTATGTATTCATTAGCTGCATGTTTGCATATCATGACATCTCCCTTTTTTTTATGTTTTGCTGGCGTACGTGAATGTATTTACCTGTGAATGAGTCTGTCTAACGTGACTGACGGAGGACAACAGAACAGAGCAAACAAAACAAACATTCACAAGTCAAGTCTCTGAGGCTTGCGTCTGATCCTGGTCGACCACCGGAGATGTGGCGGAGGGGGCGACGGCACCTTGGCTGGTGGGATGGAAGCCTGAATGGTGGCCTTGTGGCGAGAGGTATCAGGAGGTGGCAATTCAACATATGGAAATGGAGGAGAAAGTGGTTGCGGGCAGGCAACTTTGTGCAGTGCCCGTCGATTCCTTCGCACGATGGAGCCATCAGCCATACGTACAAAGAGTGGGGTGCGGCCTGTCGAACGACAGGCGGGGCAGACCACCCACCATCCGGTATCTTGATCCTGACAGTGTCTGCCGGGGATAGCATGGCCAGACCGGTGGCATGGGCATCATAGCCCTGCTTTTGACGGTCTCGGAGCTTCTGCATCTTCTGCAGCACCGGGAGGCAACACACCAACCGTGAGTCTCTCTCATTCCCACAGAGAGGGAGCCGGTGTGCAGCTTGGGAATCAGGTCAGTGTTTAAACTTACTCCCAGGTTCCAGCGGCCTTCATTTCCGGGAGCGGGTGAGAGAGAGGGAGCCGGAGTGCAGCTTGTGAAGCTGGTAAGTGTTTAAACTTATCCCCAGGTTCAAGAGGCCTTCATTTCCGGGAGTGGGAGAGAGAGAGGGAGCCGGAGTGCAGCGTGGCAATCAGGTAGGTTCTGTATACAAGTTGGGCGGTTGCTAAACCCGAGACACTACACTTGTAGTGTCCCCCACCCTTCCACCTCCTCTAACCTAAGGGGTTTAGTGAATATAAGGTAAGCTCTTCTTTTCTTTTTTTTTCCTTCTTGTTTTATCTAGAGGGGATGGCAGGGAAGGCAGTGCAATGCTCCTCCTGCAGAATGTTTGAAGTGAGGGACACCGTCAATGTCCCTGCTGATTTCATATGTGGGAAGTGCACCCATCTCCAGCTCCTCAGAAACCGTGTTAGGGAACTGGAGCTGGAGTTGGATGAACTTCGGAACATTCGGGAGGCAGAGGTAGTCATAGATAGAAGCTTTAGGGATGTAGTTACTCCAAAGAATAAAGACAGATGGGTGACGGTGAGGGGGGCTGGGAGGAAGCAGTCAGTACAGGGATCCCCTGAATAACAAGTATACCGCTTTGGATACTGTTGGGGGGGATAACTTACCAGGGGTAAGTCATGGGGTACAGGTCTCTGGCATAGAGTCTGTCCCTGTTGCACAGAAGGGAAGGGGGGAGAGGAGTAGAGCATTAGTCATTGGTGACTCTATAGTTAGGGGGATAGATAGGAGATTCTGTGGGAACGGGAGAGACTCGCGGTTGGTGTGTTGCCTCCCAGGTGCCAGGGTCCGCGATGTCTCGGATCGTGTTTTCGGGATCCTTAAGGGGGAGGGGGAGCAGCCCCAAGTCGTGGTCCACATAGGCACCAACGACATAGGTAGGAAAAAGGATAGGGATGTAAGGCAGGCATTCAGGGAGCTAGGGTGGAAACTTAGATCGAGAACAGAGTTATTATCTCTGGGTTGTTACCCGTGCCACGTGCTAGCGAGACGAGGAATAGGGAGAGAGAGCAGTTGAACACGTGGCTACAGGGATGGTGCAGGAGGGAGGGTTTCAGGTACCTGGATAATTGGGGCTCATTTTGGGGTAGGTGGGACCTCTACAAATGGGATGGTCTGCACCTGGACCAGAGGGGTACTAATATCCTGGGGGGGAAATTTGCTAATGCTCTTCGGGAGGGTTTAAACTAGTTCAGCAGGGGTCTGGGAACCCGAATTGTAGCTCCAATATACAGGAGGTTGAGAGTAGTGAGGTCAGGAGTAAGGTTACAAAGTTGCAGGAGTGTACCGGCAGGCAGGAAAGTGGTTTAAAGTGTAACTACTTTAATGCCAGGAGCATCCGAAATAAGGTGGGTAAACTTGTGGCATGGGTTGGTACATGGGACTTCGATGTTGTGGCCATTTCGGAGACATTGATAGGGCAGGGACAGGAATGGTTGCTGCAGGTGCCGGGGTTTAGATATTTCAGTAAGCTCAGAGAAGGTGGTATAAGAGGGGGAGGGGTGGCATTGTTAGTCAAGGACAATATTAAGGTGGCAGAAAGGACGTTCGATGAGGACTCGTCTACTGAGGTAGTATGGGCTGAGGATAGAAACAGGAAAGGAGGTCACCCTGTTAGGGGTTTTCTATAGGCCTTCGGAAAGTTCCAGAGATGTAGAGTAAAGGATTGCAAAGATGATTCTAGATAGGAGCGAAAGTAACAAGCTAGTTGTTATGGGGGACTTCAACTTTCCAAATATTGACTGGAAATGCTATAGTTTGAGCACGTTAGATGGGTCCTTTTTTGTCCAATGTATGCAGGAGGGTTTCCTGACACAGTATGTAGATAGGCCAACGAGAGGCTAGGCCATATTGGATTTGGTACTGGGAAATGAACCTGGACAGGTGTTAGATTTGGAGGTAGGTGAGCACTTTGGTGATAGTGACCACAATTCGATTACGTTTACTTTAGCGATGGAAAGGGATAGGTATATACCGCAGGGCAAGAGTTATATCTGGGGGAAAGGCAATTATGATGCGATAAGGCAAGACTTAGGATGCATCGGATGGAGAGGAAAACTGCAGGGGATGGGCACAGTTGAAATGTGGAGCTTGTTCAAGGAACAGCTACTGCTTGTCCTTGATAAGTATGTGCCTGTCAGGCAGGGAGGAAGTGGTCAAGCAAGGGAACCGTGGTTTACTAAGGCAGTCAAAACACTTGTCAAGAGGAAGAAGGAGGCTTATGTAAAGATGAGACATGAAGGTTCCGTAAGGGCGCTCGAGAGTTACAAGTTAGCTCGGAAGAACCTAAAGAGAGAGCTAAGAAGAGCCAGGAGGGGACATGAGAAGTCTTTGGCAGGTAGGATCAAGGATAACCCTAAAGCTTTCTATAGATATGTCAGGAATAAAAGAATGACTAGGGTAAGAGTAGGGCCAGTCAAGGACAGAAGTGGGAAGTTGTGCTTGGAGTCCGAGGAGATAGGAGAGGTGCTAAATTAATATTTTTCGTCAGTCTTCACACAGGAAAAAGAAAATGTTGTCGAGGAGAATACTGAGATTCAAGCTACTAGACTAAAAGGGCTTGAGGTTCATCAGGAGGAGGCGTTAACAATTCTGGAAAGGGTGAAAATAGATAAGTCCCCTGGGCCGGATGGGATTTATCCTAGGATTCTTTGGGAAGCGAGGGAGGAGATTGCTGAGCCTTTGGCTTTGATCTTTAAGTCATCTTTCTCAACAGGAATAGTGCCAGTAGGCTGGAGGATAGCAAATGTTGTCCCCTTATTCAAGAAGGGGAGTAGAGACAACCCCGGTAACTATAGACCAGTGAGCCTTACTTCTGTTGTGGGCAAAATCTTGGAAAGGTTTATAAGAGATAGGGTGTATAATCATCTGGAAAGGAATAATTTGATTAGACATAGCCAACACGGTTTTGTGAAGGGTAGGTCGTGCCTCACAAACCTGAGTTCTTTGAGAAGGTGACCAAACAGGTGGATGAGGGCAAAGCAGTTGATGTGGGGTAGATGGATTTCAGTCAAGCGTTTGATAAGGTTCCCCATGGTATGCTACTGCTGAAAATACGGAAGCATGGGATTCAGGAAGATTTAGCAGTTTGGATCAGAAATTGGCTAGCTGGAAGAAGACAAAGGGTGGTGGTTGATGGGAAGTGTTCAGACTGGAGTCCAGTTACTATTGGTGTACCACAAGGAACTGTTTTGGGGCCACTGCTGTTTGTCATTTTTATAAATGACCTGGAGGAGGGCGTAAATTTGCAGATGACACTAAAGTCGGTGGAGTTGTGGACAGTGCGGAAGGACGTTACAAGTTACAGAGGGACACAGATAAGCTGCAGAGCCGGGCTGAGAGGTGGCAAATAGAGTTTAATGCAGAAAAATGTGAGGTAATTCATTTTGGAAGGAATAACAGGAAGACAGAGTACTGGGCAAATAGTAAGATTCTTGGTAGTGTGGATGAGCAGAGAGATCTTGGTGTCCATGTACATAGATCCCTGAAAGTTGCCACCCAGGTTGAGAGGGTTGTTAACTTTTATTGGTAGAGGGATTGAGTTTCGGAGCCATGAGGTCATGTTGCAGCTGTACAAAACTCTGGTGTGGCCGCATTTGGAGTATTGCGTGCAGTTCTGGTCGCCGCATTATAGGAAGGATGTGGAAGCATTGGAAATGGTGCAAAGGAGATTTACCAGGATGTTGCCTGGTATGGAGGGAAGATCTTATGAGGGAAGGCTGAGGGATTTGAGGTTTTTTTCTTTAGAAATAAGAAGGTTAAGAGGTGACTTAATTGAGGCATACAAGATGATCAGAGGATTAGATAGGGTGGACAGTGAGAGCCTTTTTCCTCGGATGGTGATGTCGAGCACGAGGGGACATAGCTTTAAATTGAGGGGTGATAGATATAGGACAGATGTCAGAGGTAGGTTCTTTACTCAGAGAGTAGTAAGGGCATGGAATGCCCTGCCTGTAACAGTAGTGGACTCGCCAACATTAACGGCATTTAAATGATCATCGGATAAACATATGGATGATAAGGGAATGGTGTAGATGGGCTTTAGAGTGGTTTCAAAGGTCGCCGCAACATCGAGGGCCGAAGGGCCTGTACTGCGCTGTAATGTTCTATGTTGGGCAGGTGTATGGCTGGAAGCATCATCCGCAGGTCCCTGTTCATCAGGCGTTGAGCCAGCGACATGCCAGTGGACAATGGAGTCGCCCTGTACGCGAGCAGTGCAAGGTGTATGTCGGAAGCAGAGTCCACGGCCTTGCAGATGAGCTGTTTCACAATGTGCACCCCTTTCTCGACTTTTCCCTTGGACTGCAGATAGTGCGGACTGGAAGTGACATGCTGGAAATTGTATGACCTGGCAAACGTGGACCATTCTCGACTGGTAAAGCACGGGCCATTGTTGCTCATGACGGTGATTGGGATGCCATGCCTTGAGAATGTCTCCTTACAGGCTTTGATGACAGTCCGAGAGGTGAGGTCCGGGAGCTTCAGCACCTCAGGGTAATTCGAGAAATAGTCGATGATCAATACATAGTCGCGGCCATTCACATGAAAGAGGTCAATGCCAACCTTGGACCATGGAGAGGTCATTATGTCATGCTTTGGAGCATCTCCTTGCTCTGTGCTGGCTGGAACCACTGACAGGTAGCACACTTCAGGGCCATGTTCGTGATGTCCTGGCTGATGCCGGGCCAGTAGACAACTTGCCGGGCTCTGCATCTGCACTTCTCGACGCCCAGGTGTCCCTCATGAATCTGGTGCGGCACCAAGCTCTGGAAACTGAGCGGAATGACAATCCTGTCCAGCTTAAGGAGGATACCATCAATCACCGTCAGGCTGTTTCAGTTAGAGTGAGTTACTACATTTAGATTAGCAGAGCGTCGAACTCATTGAGAACTGTGCTAATAGTTCAATAAAACACATTGAACTCACTTCAAAGTCTGAAGCATCTTTTACTCAAAACTGCATCAAGTGGCAGCTTGTGTTATTCCAAATTACATAACACAACATGACACCAGAGGTCTGTTCAATCTAGTTAGTTCAACTCAACAAGATCCGTGACGACCAGCGAATGTATACCGGCACAATGGAAAAGATTCCGGCTCCTCACCAGCTCAGCACCTCCGGCAATCTCAGTGCCAACTGGCGGACATTCAAACAGAAATTTCAGCTTCACGTCGAAGCATCAGACCTCAATGGTGCGTCTGATGCACAGAAGATAGCTCTTTTCCTCACCACAGTGGGCGGTCACGCCTTGGAAATATTCAACTCCTTTCACTTCGCCGAAGACCAGGACAAGACAAAGTTTCAGACCATCCTGGACAAGTTTGACACCCACTGTGAGGTGGACACCAACAAAATCTTCAAGCGCTACATATTCAAGCAGCGATTGCAAGGTAAAGACAAATCCTTCAACTCATATTTAACTAACTTTAACTAATTCACACTGCAATGAAGTTACGTGAAAAGCCCCTATTCGCCACCTGTTTGGGTACACAGAGGAAGAATTCAGAATGTCCAAATTACCTAACAGCACGTCTTTCGGGACTTGTGGGACGGAACCGGAACACCCGGAGGAAACCCAAGCAGACGGGAGAGCGTGCAGACTCCACACAGACAGTGACCCAAGCCGGGAATCGCACCTGACCCTGGAGCTATGAAGCAACAATGCTACCCACTGTGCTACCGTGCTCATTAGTATATAAGTGAATGTTAGAATCAGGTGACCTCAGACTCACTGGGGAGCTGGGAAAAATTGCTTATGCAGGTTCATCCTGCTATTCTTCTGCTGTTTTGTATATATTTGACCCACAGTTAATGTTAATAAATCGTTTATAGCTTTAGCTACAGGTATTCGTGTCATGCAAATCAAGCCATCCGCCAAGAACATTACAACGTCCATCACCATTCGTTTGTACTACACCATTTACCAATGTCTAGAACCAGCTGAATAGGGCTTCAACTGACAAGGGCCTTACTGAGAGCCTCATCACCTTTGATCCTGAAACTGTTTACATAAAGCACACTGTTTGGAAAATATATTTTTATTCACTCTCAATGAAACCAACATTTACAAAATTCAGAATCTTTCCAAGTATATGATTAATTCAAAAAGATGTCAGATGTTTTGATAGCTGTAAAAACACAATTTAAACTAAGACAGTTAATGCTCACATGAAACTAATTTTTCCTGAAAAATAGTCACTTCCTTGATATTAGTTATGCTGAATATAGGTTAATCAAGAAAGTCCTTTGTGTCGAGACCGTTCATCACTTCATTTGCAGACTGAATCATCAGTCCAAAAGAAAGATTGCCTCAAGTATCTTCTGTTGGTTGTCTCTTTGCATTGTGGGCATGTTTTATTTTTCTGGAATGGTGGGGGAAACAGTGCATTTCAATAACTGGTTACATTTTGATAACTCCAGCTCACACCATGACAGTTTGAAATAACCACAATGTAGCAGAGCAAACAAAAACATATCCCAATGACAAGAATAGCCTTTCTTACAGAAATAGCACCATGGATTTTTCAAATCTTCCTTCTCTCCAGCCTAACTAACCTACCTAATGATTTTCATTAATGACTTGGATGAGGGAGTTGAAGGGTGGGTCAGTAAATTTGCAGACGATACGAAGATTGGTGGAGTTGTGGATAGTGAGGAGGGCTGTTGTCGCCTGCAAAGAGACATAGATAGGATGCAGAGCTGGGCTGAGAAGTGGCAGATGGAGTTTAACCCTGAAAAGTGTGAGGTTGTCCATTTTGGAAGGACAAATATGAATGCGGCATACAGGGTTAACGGTAGAGTTCTTGGCAATGTGGAGGAGCAGAGAGATCTTGGGGTCTATGTTCATACATCTTTGAAAGTTGCCACTCAAGTGGATAGAGCTGTGAAGAAGGCCTATGGTGTGCTCGCGTTCATTAACAGAGAAATTGAATTTAAGAGCCGTGAGGTGACGATGCAGCTGTACAAAACTTTGGTAAGGCCACATTTGGAGTACTGTGTACAGTTCTGGTCGCCTCATTTTAGGAAGGATGTGGAAGCTTTGGAAAAGGTGCAAAGAAGATTTACCAGGATGTTGCCTGGAATGGAGAGTATGTCTTACGAGGAAAGGTTGAGGGTGCTAGGCCTTTTCTCATTAGAACGGAGAAGGATGAGGGGCGACTTGATAGAGGTTTATAAGATGATCAGGGGAATAGATAGAGTAGACAGTCAGAGACTTTTTCCCCGGGTGGAACAAACCATTACAAGGGGACATAAATTTAAGGTGAAAGGTGGAAGACATAGGAGTGATATCAGAGGTAGGTTCTTTACCCAGAGAGTAGTGGGGGCATGGAATGCACTGCCTGTGGAAGTAGTTGAGTCGGGAACATTAGGGACCTTCAAGCAGCTATTGGATAGGTACATGGATTACGGTAAAATGATATAGTGTAGGTTTATTTGTTCTTAAGGGCAGCACGGTAGCATTGTGGATAGCACAATGCTTCACAGCTCCAGGGTCCCAGGTTCGATTCCGGCTTGGGTCACTGTCTGTGCGGAGTCTGCACGTCCTCCCCGTGTCTGCGTGGGTTTCCTCCGGGTGCTCCGGTTTCCTCCCACAGTCCAAAGATGTGCAGGTTAGGTGAATTGGCCAATGATAAATTGCCCTTAATGTCCAAAATTGCCCTTGGTGTTGGGTGGAGGTGTTGAGTTTGGGTAGGGTGCTCTTTCCAGGAGCCGGTGCAGACTCAAAGGGCCGAATGGCATCCTTCTGCACTGTAAATTCAATGATAATCTATGATTAATCTAGGACAAAGGTTCAGCACAACATCGTGGGCCGAAGGGCCTGTTCTGTGCTGTATTTTCTATGTTCTATGTTCTTATTCCAGTAACTTGCTTCTATTTTTAGAAAACATCTCGGGTTCCCATTACCCGTTTTGAAGGTGGAAGCAAATTTGGTAAACAAGGGTTCTTTTTTAAAGTCAAGCCCAAGAACAGCATGCGGTTTTAATCAAGTTTAGACCATGACATGATTTTGTATTTAAAATCACAGAAGAGACCGTTGAATGAGAGCCCTTACAATGCAAGTGTCTTAATGGATAAACCTTATAGTGGTGCAGGAATTGTTATTTGACTTAAAACTCAATTAACATCGCCATTCCTTTCCTCCCAAAATAGTAAGATTTCACACACACCCTCACCAACTCCAAAGATTAAGATTAATTGTAGCTGAGGACAGGGATTAATATACTTTTGTTTGGTAAAGGTACGATGTTTATATTTTCTAGATCTATGAATGACAAATTGCAATAGAGGAGTTTTAGTTTTTTCATATACAGTACGATGGGAACATTTTAATATTTGTATCTCAATAGTCTCAGGGAACTAATATGATTTTAATTTGAACAAATTGATTTTTATCCAGAATTGTGTCATGATATTTGAATCACTGCACAAAAATCTCTGGTTGGAACAATGGATTTTTAGCTCATGCAATGCATCCCAAATTAGTTGTCAATAAATATTTTGTATCAACATAACAGGCCAATTATTCAGAACAACTACATGCCAGGCTTTCGTAAGCGAAGACAAACATGGACAAACTACCACTGCAGTTAGTTAGCTGTGGGTAATTTTGGAGGAAAACAATTGCATGACATACAAATCAGAGTTGCGCCTCAGCATTCTATCGAGACACCTGTATCAGAAATGCAGTGTTGAAAATTACCTTGAACAGGAAGTTTCTCACAATCTATTGACAACAGGAGGAGGAATCCCCCTAAACATTTTGGGGAAACAATGAAACTCTTTTTATCTTAACTGAGGAAAATTCTGGAGAGGGTGAAAATAGATAAGTCCCCTGGGCCGGATGGGATTTATCCTAGGATTCTTTGGGAAGCGAGGGAGGAGATTGCTGAGCCTTTGGCTTTGATCTTTAAGTCATCTTTATCAACAGGAATAGTGCCAGTAGGCTGGAGGATAGCAAATGTTGTCCCCTTATTCAAGAAGGGGAGTAGAGACAACCCCGGTAACTATAGACCAGTGAGCCTTACTTCTGTTGCGGGCAAAATCTTGGAAAGGTTTATAAGAGATAGGGTGTATAATCATCTGGAAAGGAATAATTTGATTAGACATAGCCAACACGGTTTTGTGAAGGGTGGGTCGTGCCTCACAAACCTGAGTTCTTTGAGAAGGTGACCAAACAGGTGGATGAGGGTAAAGCAGTTGATGTGGGGTATATGGATTTCAGTAAAGCGTTTGATAAGGTTCCCCACGGTAGGCTACTGCTAAAAATACGGAAGCATGGGATTCAGGAAGATTTAGCAGTTTGGATCAGAAATTGGCTAGCTGGAAGAAGACAAAGGGTGGTGGTTGATGGGAAGTGTTCAGACTGGAGTCCAGTTACTAGTGGTGTACCACAAGGATCTGTTTTGGGGCCACTGCTGTTTGTCATTTTTATAAATGACCTGGAGGAGGGCGTAAATTTGCAGATGACACTAAAGTCGGTGGAGTTGTGGACAGTGCGGAAGGACGTTACAAGTTACAGAGGGACACAGATAAGCTGCAGAGTCGGGCTGAGAGGTGGCAAATAGAGTTTAATGCAGAAAAATGTGAGGTAATTCATTTTGGAAGGAATAACAGGGAGACAGAGTACTGGGCAAATAGTAAGATTCTTGGTAGTGTGGATGAGCAGAGAGACCTTGGTGTCCATGTACATAGATCCCTGAAAGTTGCCACCCAGGTTGAGAGGGTTGTTAAGAAGGCATACGGTGTGTTAGCTTTTATTGATAGAGGGACTGAGTTTTGGAGCCATGAGGTCATGTTGCAGCTGTACAAAACTCTGGTGCGTCCGCATTTGGAGTATTGCGTGCAGTTCTGGTCGCCGCATTATAGGAAGAATGTGGAAGCATTGGAAATGGTGCAAAGGAAATTTACCAGGATGTTGCCTGGTATGGAGGGAAGATCTTATGAGGGAAGGCTGAGGGATTTGAGGTTTTTTTCTTTAGAAATAAGAAGGTTAAGAGGTGACTTAATTGAGGCATACAAGATGATCAGAGGATTAGATAGGGTGGACAGTGAGAGCCTTTTTCCTCGGATGGTGATGTCGAGCACGAGGGGACATAGCTTTAAATTGAGGGGTGATAGATATAGGACAGATGTCAGAGGTTGGTTCTTTACTCAGAGAGTAGTCAGGGCATGGAATGCCCTGCCTGTAACAGTAGTGGACTCGCCAACATTAACGGCATTTAAATGGTCATCGGATAAACATATGGATGATAAGGGAATAGTGTAGATGGGCTTTAGAGTGGTTTCAAAGGTCGCTGCAACATCGAGGGCCGAAGGGCCTGTACTGCGCTGTAATGTTCTATGTTCTAGGTTGGGCAGGTGTATGGCTGGAAGCATCATCCGCAGGTCCCTGTTCATCAGGAGTTGAGCCAGCGACATGCCAGTGGACAATGGAGTCGCCCTGTACGCGAGCAGTGCAAGGTGTATGTCGGAAGCAGAGTCCGCGGCCTTGCAGATGAGCTGTTTCACAATGTGCACCCCTTTCTCGACTTTTCCCTTGGACTGCAGATAGTGTGGACTGGAAGTGACATGCTGGAAATTGTATGACCTGGCAAACGTGGACCATTCTCGACTGGTAAAGCACGGGCCATTGTTGCTCATGACGGTGATTGGGATGCCATGCCTTGAGAATGTCTCCTTACAGGCTTTGATGACAGTCCGAGAGGTGAGGTCCGGGAGCTTCAGCACCTCAGGGTAATTCGAGAAATAGTCGATGATCAATACGTAGTCGCGGCCATTCACATGAAAGAGGTCAATGCCAACCTTGGACCATGGAGAGGTCATTATGTCATGCTTTGGAGCATCTCCTTGCTCTGTGCTGGCTGGAACCACTGACAGGTAGCACACTTCAGGGCCATGTTCGTGATGTCCTGGCTGATGCCGGGCCAGTAGACAACTTGCCGGGCTCTGCATCTGCACTTCGACGCCCAGGTGTCCCTCATGAATCTGGTGCGGCACCAAGCTCTGTAAACTGAGCGGAATGACAATCCTGTCCAGCTTAAGGAGGATACCATCAATCACCGTCAGGCTGTTTCAGTTAGAGTGAGTTACTACATTTAGATTAGCAGAGCGTCGAACTCATTGAGAACTGTGCTAATAGTTCAATAAAACACATTGAACTCACTTCAAAGTCTGAAGCATCTTTTACTCAAAACTGCATCAAGTGGCAGCTTGTGTTATTCCAAATTACATAACACAACATGACACCAGAGGTCTGTTCAATCTAGTTAGTTCAACTCAACAAGATCCGTGACGACCAGCGAATGTATACCGGCACAATGGAAAAGATTCCGGCTCCTCACCAGCTCAGCACCTCCGGCAATCTCAGTGCCAACTGGCGGACATTCAAACAGAAATTTCAGCTTCACGTCGAAGCATCAGACCTCAATGGTGCGTCTGATGCACAGAAGATAGCTCTTTTCCTCACCACAGTGGGCGGTCACGCCTTGGAAATATTCAACTCCTTTCACTTCGCCGAAGACCAGGACAAGACAAAGTTTCAGACCATCCTGGACAAGTTTGACACCCACTGCGAGGTGGACACCAACAAAATCTTCAAGCGCTACATAATCAAGCAGCGATTGCAAGGTAAAGACAAATCCTTCAACTCATATTTAACTAACTTTAACTAATTCACACTGCAATGAAGTTACGTGAAAAGCCCCTATTCGCCACCTGTTTGGGTACACAGAGGAAGAATTCAGAATGTCCAAATTACCTAACAGCACGTCTTTCGGGACTTGTGGGACGGAACCGGAACACCCGGAGGAAACCCAAGCAGACGGGAGAGCGTGCAGACTCCACACAGACAGTGACCCAAGCCGGGAATCGCACCTGACCCTGGAGCTATGAAGCAACAATGCTACCCACTGTGCTACCGTGCTCATTAGTATATAAGTGAATGTTAGAATCAGGTGACCTCAGACTCACTGGGGAGCTGGGAAAAATTGCTTATGCATGTTCATCCTGCTATTCTTCTGCTGTTTTGTATATATTTGACCCACAGTTAATGTTAATAAATCGTTTATAGCTTTAGCTACAGGTATTCGTGTCATGCAAATCAAGCCATCCGCCAAGAACATTACATCGCCCATCACCATTCGTTTGTACTACACCATTTACCAATGTCTAGAACCAGCTGAATAGGGCTTCAACTGACAAGGGCCTTACTGAGAGCCTCATCACCTTTGATCCTGAAACTGTTTACATAAAGCACACTGTTTGGAAAATATATTTTTATTCACTCTCAATGAAACCAACATTTACAAAATTCAGAATCTTTCCAAGTATATGATTAATTCAAAAAGATGTCAGATGTTTTGATAGCTGTAAAAACACAATGACAGTTAATGCTCACATGAAACTAATTTTTCCTGAAAAATAGTCACTTCCTTGATATTAGTTATGCTGAATATAGGTTAATCAAGAAAGTCCTTTGTGTCGAGACCGTTCATCACTTCATTTGCAGACTGAATCATCAGTCCAAAAGAAAGATTGCCTCAAGTATCTTCTGTTGGTTGTCTCTTTGCATTGTGGGCATGTTTTATTTTTCTGGAATGATGGGGGAAACAGTGCATTTCAATAACTGGTTACATTTTGATAACTCCAGCTCACACCATGACAGTTTGAAATAACCACAATGTAGCAGAGCAAACAAAAACATATCCCAATGACAAGAATAGCCTTTCTTACAGAAATAGCACCATGGATTTTTCAAATCTTCCTTCTCTCCAGCCTAACTAACCTACCTTATTCCAGTAACTTGCTTCTATTTTTAGAAAACATCTCAGCTTCCCATTACCCGTTTTGAAGGTGGAAGCAAATTTGATAAACAAGGGTTCTTTTTTAAAGTCAAGCCCAAGAACAGCATGCGGTTTTAATCAAGTTTAGACCATGACATGATTTTGTATTTAAAATCACAGAAGAGACCGTTGAATGAGAGCCCTTACAATGCAAGTGTCTTAATGGATAAACCTTATAGTGGTGCAGGAATTGTTATTTGACTTAAAACTCAATTAACATCGCCATTCCTTTCCTCCCAAAATAGTAAGATTTCACACACACCCTCACCAATCGCTCACCAACTCCAAAGATTAAGGTTAATTGTAGCTGAAGACCGGGATTAATATACTTTTGTTTGGTAAAGGTACGATGTTTATATTTTCTAGATCTATGAATGACAAATTGCAATAGAGGAGTTTTAGTTTTTTCATATACGGTACGATGGGAACATTTAAATATTTGTATCTCAATAGTCTCAGGGAACTAATATGATTTTAGCATTGCGCAGGTCAAGGACACACAGCCTGAGTGAGAGAGATACAGACCGAGTGAGAATTTGGTAATTTGGTGCAGTGAGGTAATTCGGTGAAGAGTGGGAGAAGGTGCTTTTTCCCTACTGTTTTGTTCTCTCTCTTTCTTCGGGCCTAATTTCGGGAGCCGTTCGGAGGAGGAGGAGCAATCTCTGTGAGTATAAAAACCTAACGGAAACTTCCTGTTTTCCAGTTTGTTTCCCAAAAGTGACGTCAGAGGGAAGCTGTGATCTGAGTGGATGATAGCAAATCTGCCCCAAATTTTAAAAGAAACACAGCTAAACTCATAAACTTAAATTAAACTAATTAATTAATTAGTGATGGCTGGTCAGGTGATGTGCTTGAGCTGCTTGATGTGGGAGCTGGCAGATCCCATTGCGAGCTGCAGCGACCACATCTGCAGTAAGTGTTGGCTGCTCGAAGAGCTCCGGCTCAGAGTTGATGAGCTGGAGTCTGAGCTTCAAACACTGAGGCACATCCGGGAGGGGGAGACTTACCTGGACACTGTGTTTCAGGAGGCAGTCACACCTGTCAGAGTAAGTAGTTTAAATCCTGCCAGTGGCCAGGGACAGCAGGGTGTGACTGCAAGTCAGGCAGGTAAAGGGAACCAGCAGTCAGGAACTCAGGAGCCTCAGCCCTTGACTCTGTCCAACAGGTATGAGGCACTTGCTCCCTGTGTGGATGGCGAACAGGGCTGCAGGAAGGATGAGTCAGCTGACCAAGGCACCATGGTTCAGCAGGCCATTCAAGGGGAGGGAGTAAATAGTTGTAGTTGTAGGGGATTCTATTATCAGGGGGGATAGATAGTATCCTTTGTGAGCAGGATAAAGAGTCCCGCATGGTATGTTGCCTGCCCGGTGCTAGGGTGCGGGACATCTCTGACCGGCTTGAAAGGATACTGGAGAGGGAGGGGGAGGATCCAGTTGTTGTGGTCCATGTCGCTACCAACAACATAGGCAAGTCTAGGAAAGAGTTTAGAGATTATAAAGAGCTAGGATTCAAATTAAAAAACAGGTCCTCAAGGGTCATAATCTCCGGATTACTGCCCGAGCCACGTGCAAATTGGCATAGGGAGGCAAGAATAAGGGAAGTTAACACGTGGCTGAAAGAGTGGTGTGGGAAAGAGGGATTCCTTTTCATGGGACACTGGCATCAGTTTTGGGACGGGGGGACCTATACCGTTGGGATGGTCTCCACCTGAACCGAGCTGGGACCAGTGTTCTGGCGAAAAGAATAAATAGGGTGGTCAATAGGACTTTAAACTAAAGATTGGGGGGGGGAAGGGAAAGTCAGGGAACCAAGAGGTGAAGTAATCAGTGGGAAGCGTAGCTGCTTAGGAATACAAAAAAGCACGAAAAGACAAAACTCAGGAGAGGTTACGATAGTCCCCATCCCACAAAATATTACACAGTGTATGGAAAGGCTCAGTAAACCAAGGTCCACCACACTAAGAAAACAAAAAGGGACGGTCAATAGAGAATTAAAGGTGCTATATTTAAATGCGCGCAGTGTACGGAACAAGGTAGATGAGCTTGTGGCCCAGATTGTGACTGGCAGGTATGATGTGGTAGGCATCACAGAGACATGGTTGCAGGAGGTTCAGGACTGGCATTTAAACATCCAGGGATTCACAACCTATCGAAAAGACAGGGAGGTGGGCAGAGGGGGCGGGGTTGCCTTGTTAATTAGGAATGAAATTAAATCAATAGCACTAAATGACATAGGGTCAGATGATGTGGAGTCTGTGTGGGTAGAGTTGAGGAACCACAAAGGCAAAAAAACCATAATGGGAGTTATGTACAGGCCTCCTAACAGTGGTCAGGACCGGGGGCACAAAATGCACCACGAAATAGAAAGTGCATCATGGGGGACTTCAATATGCAGGTAGACTGGGTAAATAATGCTGCCAGTGGACCCAAGGAAAGGGAATTCATTGAATGTTTACAGGAGGGCTTTTTGGAACAGCTTGTGATGGAGCCCACGAGGGAACGGGCCATTCTGGACTTAGTGTTATGTAATGAGCCAGACTTGATTAAAGATCTTAAAGTAAGGGAGCACTTAGGAGGCAGTGATCATAATATGGTAGAATTGAATCTCCAATTTGAAAGAAAGAAGGTAGAATCAGATGTAAAGGTGTTACAGTTAAATAAAGGTAACTACAGGGGCATGAGGGAGGAACTGATGAAAATCGACTGGGAGCAGAGCCTAGTGGGAAAGACAGTAGAACAGCAATGGCAGGAGTTTCTGGGAGTAATTGAGGACACAGTGCAGAGGTTCATCCCAAAGAAAAGAAAGGTTATCAGAGGGGGGGATTAGGCAGCCATGGCTGACAAAGGAAGTTAGGGAATGCATCAAAGCAAAAGAGAAAGCCTATAATGTGGCAAAGAGTAGTGGGAAGTCAGAAGATTGGGAAGGCTACAAAAACAAACAGAGGATAACAAAGAGAGAAATAAGGAAAGAGAGGATCAAATATGAAGGTAGGCTAGCCAGTAACATTAGGAATGATAGTAAAAGTTTCTTTAAATACATTAAAAACAAACGGGAGGCAAACGTTGACATTGGGCCGCTCCAAAATGACGCTGGTAATTTTGTGATGGGAGACAAGGAAATAGCTGAGGAACTAAATAAGTGCTTTGCGTCAGTCTTCACAGTAGAAGACATGAGTAATATCCCACCAATTCCGGAGAGTCAGGGGGCAGAGTTGAATATGGTAGCCATCACAAAGGAGAAAGTGCTAGAGAAACTAAGAGGTCTAAAAATTGATAAATCTCCGGGCCCAGATGGACTACATCCTAGAGTTCTAAAGGAGATAGCTGAAGAAATATTGGAGGCGTTAGTTATGATCTTTCAAAAGTCACTGGAGTCCGGGAAAGTCCCAGAGGATTGGAAAATCGCTGTTGTAACCCCCTTGTTCAAGAAGGGAACAAGGAAAAAGATGGAAAATTATAGGCCAATTAGCCTAACCTCGGTTGTTGGCAAGATTCTAGAATCCATTGTTAAGGATGAGATTTCTAAATTCTTGGAAGTGCAGGGTCAGATTAGGACAAGTCAGCATGGATTTAGTAAGGGGAGGTCATGCCTGACAAACCTGTTAGAGTTCTTTGAAGAGATAACAAATAGGTTAGACCAAGGAGAGCCAATGGATGTTATCTATCTTGACTTCCAAAAGGCCTTTGATAAGGTGCCTCACGGGAGACTGCTGAGTAAAATAAGGGCCCATGGTATTCGAGGCAAGGTACTAACATGGATTGACGATTGGCTGTCAGGCAGAAGGCAGAGAGTTGGGATAAAAGGTTCTTTTTCGGAATGGCAACCGGTGACGAGTGGTGTCCCGCAGGGTTCAGTGTTGGGGCCACAGCTGTTCTCTTTATATATTAACGATCTAGATGACAGGACTGGGGGCATTCTGGCTAAGTTTGCCGATGATACAAAGATAGGTGGAGGGGCAGGTAGTATGGAGGAGGTGGGGAGGCTGCAGAAAGATTTAGACAGTTTAGGAGAGTGGTCCAAGAAATGGCTGATGAAATTCAACGTGGGCAAGTGCGAGGTCTTGCACTTTGGAAAAAAGAATAGAGGCATGGACTATTTTCTAAACGGTGACAAAATTCATAATGCTGAAGTGCAAAGGGACTTGGGAGTCCTAGTCCAGGATTCTCTAAAGGTAAACTTGCAGGTTGAGTCCGTAATTAAGAAAGCAAATGCAATGTTGTCATTCATCTCAAGAGGCTTGGAATATAAAAGCAGGGATGTACTTCTGAAGCTTTATAAAGCATTAGTTAGGCCCCATTTAGAATACTGTGAGCAATTTTGGACCCCACACCTCAGGAAGGACATACTGGCACTGGAGCGGGTCCAGCGGAGATTCACACGGATGATCCCAGGAATGGTAGGCCTAACATACGATGAACGTCTGAGGATCCTGGGATTATATTCATTTGAGTTTAGGAGGTTGAGGGGAGATCTAATAGAAATTTACAAGATAATGAATGGCTTTGATAGGGTGGATGTAGGGAAGTTGTTTCCATTAGCAGGGGAGACTAGGACCCGGGGGCACAGCCTTAGAATAAAAGGGAGTCACTTTAGAACAGAGATGAGGAAAAATTTCTTCAGCCAGAGAGTGGTGGGTCTGTGGAATTCATTACCTCAGAGGGCGGTGGAGGCTGGGACGTTGAGTGTCTTTAAGACAGAAGTTGATAAATTCTTGATTTCTCGAGGAATTAAGGGCTATGGAGAGAGAGCGGGTAAATGGAGTTGAAATCAGCCATGATTGAATGGCGGAGTGGACTCGATGGGCCGAATGGCCTTACTTCCGCTCCTATGTCTTATGGTCTTATTTTAATTTGAACAAATTGATTTTTATCCAGAATTGTGTCATGATATTTGAATCACTGCACAAAAATCTCTGGTTGGAACAATGGATTTTTAGCTCATGCATTGCATCCCAAATTAGTTGTCAATAAATATTTCGATTCAATATAACAGGCCAATTATTCAGAACAACTACATGCCAGGCTTTCGTAAGCGAAGACAAACTACCACTGCAGTTAGTTAGCTGTGGGTAATTTTGGAGGAAAACAATTGCATGACATACAAATCAGAGTTGCGCCTCAGCATTCTATCGAGACACCTGAATCAGAAATGCAGTGTTGAAAATTACCTTGAACAGGAAGTTTCTCACATAATCTATTGACAACAGGAGGAGGAATCCCCCTAAACATTTTGGGGAAACAATGAAACTCTTTTTATCTTAACTGAGGAAAATTCAAACAACTTTCAAAGATTGCATGAATCAACAGGATCTTATCTCAATTTTTGATTCCTGCAGAATCATAGAAAATTGCAATGTAGGAAACCACTTTGCATATTGGATCTATGATGGCTCTTTGCCAGAGCAGCCCACTATCCTGCATCCTTGTTCTTTCTCCAGAGTCTTGTATCTTGGATTTTGTATCCATCTTTCCCTTAAAAGCAAAGCAATGGCCTGTGCCTCAACCTCTGTGAACCAGCCTTTTATGAACAATTTCCTCTGTTGACAATCCACCACAGAAAAAAATAATTATTGCATATCTTTGGGAGGATGTTAAATTGATGATGTTTGGTTGGCATCAACATCATCCGAACTGGAGAAAATAGTCTCATTCTATTCACACCATCAAAACCCTTCACAAATTTTAAAAATATGTGTTAAATCTCCTCTCGAACATTTCTCTTCTACTGGAGATAGTCTCCTTAATTCCTGCCATCATTGTGGTGAATCTAATTATACATACAATATGCCTGTAATCCCTCGAGTACCTGATTATTGCTTTATATAATTTATCATCACTTTTTTTTCACTCTTGCACTTTATCATTATGTCATGTGAGAGTACCTTTAAGAAATGGGTGGATATAAGTATCTGTAGTGAGAGTACTTTGAAGAAATGGGTGTTTATTACTGCAGTGATGTCAGAGAGTGGATGGAGCTGGGCTGTATGTCAGCTTTTTACTTTCAGTTAGGCTGTTTGCTGCAGGGTGTGTTTTAGTTTCGTTTTCAGCGTTGGAGCTGAAGTCAGACAAAGCAGCTGCACTGCTGTTCTCTCTGCCATGAAAAGATAATCTCTTGATGTTTTGGTGAATTGAGAATTATAAATGTTCTCCGTAGTGAATGTAAATCTAATGTACTTCTGTTAAAAGGGGTTTATTTTGTCTTCTGAATGTTATTTGGGAAGTTATTAAGGATTACCTAGTGTTGTATTCTTTGGGGTTGTATTTGAATTGATGGTTGCCAAGATGTTCACTGTATGTTTTAAAAAGGTTAACTTGAGTTCATAGAATAAACATAGAAGATACAGTTTGACTGAGTGGAAATGGCAAAAATTCAATTACAAATTAAACAAATGGAACACGAGAAAGAGATAGAGGGGAAAAAGAAAGAGAGAGAGAGAGAGAGGAAAAAGAAAGAGAAGGGGCGATACAGATCAGGGAAAAAGATAAAGAGAGAGATTTTGAACTTCAGAAAATGGCCATGAAACATGACAGTCAGTAAAAATTGGCAGCCGTAAAGGGATACGTCCAGTTGGTTGATAGTGATAAAGAGTGTCAAAGTTGAAGGCGTGGTGGGGATCTATTTAAATATGTCCAAGCATTGCCAAGGTTTGATGAGGAGGAGGTAGAAGCCTTTTTCATTTCATTTGAGAAGGTAGCTAAACAAATGAAATGGCCATAGGACATGTAGTTATTGCTGATTCAAACAAAGCTGGCAGGTGGGGTGAGTGAAGTGTTTGCATTACTATCAGAGGAGATATCTGAGTCGTATGAGGAGGTGAAAAAATCTATCTTAGGTGCATATGAACTCGTGCCTAAAGCCTACAGACAAAGGTTTAGAAATTTAAGGAAAGAACCTGGTCAAACTTACATGGAGTTTGAAAGGATCAAACAGAGTAGTTTTGATAGGTGGATAAGGGCTTTGAAAATAGACCAAATGTATGAAGCTCTCAGAGAAATTATGCTTTTGGAGGAGTTTAAAAATTCAATTCTTGATGTAATGAGAACTCATGTGGAAGAGCAGGGGGTTAAAACTGCGAGATTAGCAGCAGAAATGGCAGATGATTAGGAATGTGTTCATAAATCAAAGTTTGGTTTCCGACATCAGTTTCAGCCTGTGAAGGATAGAAACTGGGGACATGAGAAATACTCAAGTGGTAAAGATAAAGGTGATCTGATGGGAGATAATAAGGAGAGTGTACCTCAGATTAAAAAAGAAATCCAGGAGGGTGGAAGAGACATGAAAAGTTTCAAATATTTTCAGTGTAATAAACAAGGCCATGTAAAGTCACAGTGTTGGTGGGTTGAAGAAAAGCACTGGGAAGGCTGATGTGGTAAAACAGGATAAGACAGTGGGGTTTGTTAAAGTGGTAAAGGAAAGCCCAAGTGAAGCAAAAGAGGGGCAAAAGATTGTACAGCCTGCTCAATAAGTGATTGATAAGAAGGTGCCAGATCTTTTGAAATAATTTACTTGTGTGGGTAAAGTTTACTCATGTGTATCAGGAGGAGCAGGTAAAGAAGTCACAATTTTAAGAGATATGGGAGCTAGTCAATCATTAATGGTAAGAGATGAGGAATTATGTAGTTTGGGAAGAATGTTGCCAGAAAAGGTGGTAATATGTGGAATTCAGGGTGAGAGGAGTAGTGTTCCAATATATAAGGTAAGGTTGGAATGTCCAGTGAAGAGTGGTGAAGTGGTAGTAGGAGTAAGAGAGAAACTATCTTGTCCAGGAATACAGTTTATCTTGGATCGCAGGTGGGAGTTATGTCTACTGGGGTTGATAAGCCAGGGGAAAATTAGACAACTGAAGTGTTGAAGGACGAATATCCTGGGATTGTTCCCGATTGTGTAGTAACAAGGTCGCCCAGTCACAGGTTAAGGAGCAGGCCAGTCGATTTCAGCGGGAGCGGTGCGTTAGTGATTTCTGTGAGATCTTCACAGGAGCAGGCTAGTCAATTTCAGCGGGAGCAGTGCGCAAGCGATTTGTGGGAGGTAAGTTTCTCCTTTAAAAACAGTCCCTCTTTGCTGTTTTTTTAATTTTAGTGTTTAAGGCGGGAACAGGAAGTTCGACCCGCGGACTTCTGGGAAGTCCCTCACCAATAAATTCTGGTGGAGAGGAAACCCGAGACACTACACGTGTAGTGTCTCCCACCCGCCCTCCTCCTCTAACCTAATAATAAAACCCATTGGTGTGAGGTAAGTACCATATTTTATTATTATTATTATTTTTTTAAAAATTTAATTTAGTTGTTAGCCAGATCTTGGTAGAAAGTTAGAGGGATGGCAGGGAAGGGAGTGCAATGTTCCTCCTGCAGGATGTTTGAGGTGAGGGATGCCGTTAGTGTCCCTGCTGATTTTACCTGCAGGAAGTGCTGCCATCTCCAGCTCCTCCAAGACCGAGTTAGGGAACTGGAGCTGGAGTTGGAAGAACTTCGGATCATTCGGGAGGCAGAGGGGGTCATAGATAGCAGCTTTAGGGAATTAGTTACACCAAAGATTGGAGATAGATGGGTAACTGTAAGAGGGACTGGGAAGAAGCAGTCAGTGCAGGGATCCCCTGCGGTTGTTCCCCTGAGAAACAAGTATACCGCTTTGGATACTTGTGGGGCTGGGGGGGGGGGGGGGGGACTTACCAGGGGTAAGCCATGGGGAACGGGCCTCTGGCACGGAGTCTGTCCCTGTTGCTCAGAAGGGAAGGGGGGAGAGGAGCAGGGCATTAGTAATTGGGGACTCGATAGGAGATTTTGTGGGAGCGCGAGAGACTCACGTTTGGTATGTTGCCTCCCAGGTGCAAGGGTACGTGATGTCTCGGATCGTGTTTTCCGGGTCCTTAAGGGGGAGGGGGAGCAGCCCCAAGTCGTGGTCCACATTGGCACTAACGACATAGGTAGGAAAGGGGACAAGGATGTCAGGCAGGCTTTCAGGGAGCTAGGATGGAAGCTCAGAACTAGAACAAACAGAGTTGTTATCTCTGGGTTGTTGCCCGTGCCACGTGATAGTGAGATGAGGAATAGGGAGAGAGAGCAATTAAACATGCTACAGGGATGGTGCAGGCGGGAGGGATTCAGATTTCTGGATAACTGGGGCTCTTTCTGGGGAAGGTGGGACCTCTACAGACAGGATGGTCTACATCTGAACCCGAGGGGCACAAATATCCTGGGGGGGGGAGATTTGTTAGTGCTCTTTGGGGGGGTTTAAACTAATGCAGCAGGGGCATGGGAACCTGGATTGTAGTTTTAGGGTAAGGGAGAATGAGAGTATAGAGGTCAGGAGCACAGATTTGACGTCGCAGGAGGGGGCCAGTATTCAGGTAGGTGGTTTGAAGTGTGTCTACTTCAATGCCAGGAGTATACGAAATAAGGTAGGGGAACTGGCAGCATGGGTTGGTACCTGGGACTTCGATGTTGTGGCCATTTCGGAGACATGGATAGAGCAGGGACAGGAATGGATGTTGCAGGTTCCGGGGTTTAGGTGTTTTAGTAAGCTCAGAGAAGGAGGCAAAAGAGGGGGAGGTGTGGCACTGTTAGTCAAGAGCAGTATTACGGTGGCGGAGAGGATGCTGGATGGGGACTCATCTTCCGAGGTAGTATGGGCTGAGGTTAGAAACAGGAAAGGAGAGGTCACCCTGTTGGGAGTTTTCTATAGGCCTCCAAATAGTTCAAGGGATGTAGAGGAAAGGATGGCGAGGATGATCCTGGATAAGAGCGAAAGTAACAGGGTAGTTATTATGGGAGACTTTAACTTTCCAAATATTGACTGGAAAGGATATAGTTCGAGTACATTAGATGGGTCGTTTTTTGTACAGTGTGTGCAGGAGGGTTTCCTGACACAATATGTTGACAGGCCAACAAGAGGCGAGGCCACGTTGAATTTTGTTTTGGGTAATGAACCAGGCCAGGTGTTGGATTTGGAGGTAGGAGAGCACTTTGGGGACAGTGACCACAATTCGGTGACGTTTACGTTAATGATGGAAAGGGATAAGTATACACCGCAGGGCAAGAGTTATAGCTGGGGAAAGGGCAATTATGATGCCATTAGACGTGACTTGGGGGGGATAAGGTGGAGAAGTAGGCTGCAAGTGTTGGGCACACTGGATAAGTGGAGCTTGTTCAAGGATCAGCTACTGCGTGTTCTTGATAAGTATGTACCGGTCAGGCAGGGAGGAAGGCGTAGAGCGAGGGAACCGTGGTTTACCAAAGAAGTGGAATCTCTTGTTAAGAGGAAGAAGGAGGCCTATGTGAAGATGAGGTGTGAAGTTTCAGTTGGGGCGATGGATAGTTACAAGGTAGCGAGGAAGGATCTAAAGAGAGAGCTAAGACGAGCAAGGACGGGACATGAGAAGTATTTGGCAGGTAGGATCAAGGAAAACCCAAAAGCTTTCTATAGGTATGTCAGGAATAAGCGAATGACTAGGGAAAGAGTAGGACCAGTCAAGGACAGGGATGGGAAGTTGTGTGTGGAGTCTGAAGAGAAAGGCGAGATACTAAATGAATATTTTTCGTCAGTATTCACTCAGGAAAAAGATAATGTTGTGGAGGAGAATGCTGAGACCCAGGCTATTAGAATAGATGGCATTGAGGTACGTAGGGAAGAGGTGTTGGCAATTCTGGACAGGCTGAAAATAGATAAGTCCCCGGGGCCTGATGGGATTTATCCAAGGATTCTCTGGGAGGCCAGGGAAGCGATTGCTGGACCTTTGGCTTTGATTTTTATGTCATCATTGGCTACAGGAATAGTGCCAGAGGACTGGAGGATAGCAAATTGTTCAAAAAGGGGAGCAGAGACAACCCTGGCAACTATAGACCAGTGAGCCTCACGTCTGTAGTGGGTAAAGTCTTGGAGGGGATTATAAGAGACAAGATTTATAATCATCTAGATAGGAATAATATGATTAGGGATAGTCAGCATGGCTTTGTGAAGGGTAGGTCATGCCTCACAAACCTTATCGAGTTCTTTGAGAAGGTGACTGAACAGGTAGACGAGGGTAGAGCAGTTGATGTGGTGTCTATGGATTTCAGCAAAGCGTTTGATAAGGTTCCCCACGGTAGGCTATTGCAGAAAATACGGAGGCTGGGGATTGAGGGTGATTTAGAGATGTGGATCAGAAATTGACTAGCTGAAAGAAGACAGAGGGTGGTGGTTGATGGGAAATGTTCAGAATGGAGTTCAGTTACAAGTGGAGTACCACAAGGATCTGTTCTGGGGCCGTTGCTGTTTGTCATTTTTATCAATGACCTAGAGGAAGGCGCAGAAGGGTGGGTGAGTAAATTTGCAGATGATACTAAAGTCGGTGGTGTTGTCGACAGTGTGGAAGGATGTAGCAGGTTATGGAAGGATGTAGCAGGTTACAGAGGGATATAGATAAGCTGCAGAGCTGGGCTGAGAGGTGGCAAATGGAGTTTAATGTAGAGAAGTGTGAGGTGATTCACTTTGGAAGGAATAACAGGAATGCAGAATATTTGGCTAATGGTAAAGTTCTTGGAAGTGTGGATGAGCAGAGGGATCTAGGTGTCCATGTTCATAGATCCCTGAAAGTTGCCACCCAGGTTGATAGGGTTGTGAAGAAGGCCTATGGAGTGTTGGCCTTTATTGGTAGAGGGATTGAGTTCCCGAGTCAGGAGGTCATGTTGCAGCTGTACAAAACTCTGGTACGGCCGCATTTGGAGTATTGCGTACAGTTCTGGTCACCGCATTATAGGAAGGACGTGGAGGCTTTGGAGCGGGTGCAGAGGAGATTTACCAGGATGTTGCCTGGTATGGAGGGAAAATCTTATGAGGAAAGGCTGATGGACTGGAGGTTGTTTTCGTTAGAGAGAAGAAGGTTAAGAGGAGACTTTATAGAGGCATACAAAATGATCAGGGGGTTAGATAGGGTGGACAGTGAGAGCCTTCTCCCGCGGATGGAAATGGCTGGCACGAGGGGACATAGCTTTAAACTGAGGGGTAATAGATATAGGACAGAGGTCAGAGGTAGGTTCTTTACGCAAAGAGTAGTGAGGCCGTGGAATGCCCTACCTGCAACAGTAGTGAACTCGCCAACATTGAGGGCATTTAAAAGTTTTTTGGATAAACATATGGATGATAATGGCATAGTGTAGGTTAGATGGCTTTTGTTTCGGTGCAACATCGTGGGCCGAAGGGCCTGTACTGCGCTGTATCGTTCTATGTTCTATGTTCTAAGACGAGAGGAGAAATCAAAGAAGTGCAATTATCAGAAAAGATTTTTGATCAGATGGTTGAAAAAGAACAAGAACAGGTTGAGGTGGATATTTTTAGTTCAGGAAAATTGGCAGAGTTACAACAGAAAGATGTAGAAATAAACCGGATGTATCAGAAAGCATACACAGAAGACGAATCTGAGTGTATACCAGAGTGTTATTACCGTAAAAGTAATGTCTTGATGAGAAAATGGAGACCGTTACTTATGCAGGCGGATGAAAAGTGGACAAAAGTTCAAGTAGTATTGCCGGTAGGGTGTAGAATGGAGGTGTTATGAGTTGCACATGAATTACCAGTGGGAGGTCATTTGGGAATAAGGAAAACTCAAGCTAAAATCCAAAACTTTTTTATTGGCCTGGACTACATAAAGATGTAGTTAAATTTTTTCAATCATATCACACATGTCAAGTGATAGGGAAACTTCAAGCAGTGATAAAACCAGCACCCTTAATACCCATTCCAGGATTTGAGGAATCTTTTACAAGGGTCCTAGTTGATTGCGTAGGACCGCTTCCTAAAACAAAAAGTGGGAATCAATATCTTTTGACGATAATGGATGTGTCTACTACGTTTCCAGAGGCCATTCCAGTACGTAATATTACAGCTAAAAAGATTATGGAGGAATTACTTAACTTCTTTACTAGATATGGACTACCCGCAGAAATACAATCGGATCAAGGATCAAATTTTACCTCTAGGTTATTCAAAGGAGTTATGGATAGCTCAGGAATAAAACAATTTAAATCAACTGCGTACCATCCAGAATCGCAGCGAGTGTTAGAAAGGTGGCATCAGACATTAAAGACAATGTTGAGGGCTTATTGTCAAGATTATCCAGAGGATTGAGATAAAGGAATTCCATTCGTACTGTTTGCAATTAGGGATACACCTAATGAGTCAACCAAATTGAGACCTTTTGAACTAATTTTTGGAGCACTTTAATTGATTAAGGAAAAATTGGTGAGTGAGAAATCGGAAATTACATTATTGGATTACGTGTCAAATTTTAGGGAACGATCAAATAGAGCAGGTGAATTGGCGAGACAACATTTAAAAGTTGCACAAAATGTGATGAAACGGGGAGCGGACAAGAAATTCAAAGTTTGTAGTTTTGCCAGTGGAGATAAAGTTTTAGTGTTGTTACCAGTGGTAGGTGAACCTTTAAAAGCAAGGTTTTGTGGATCATATCAGATTGAAAGGAAAGTGAGGTGAATTATGTGGTAAAAACACCAGATAGAAGGAAGACTCACCAAGTGTGTCCTGTGAATATGTTAAAAGGTACTTTGAAAGGGAAGCAGAGTAAAAGGAGGTTTTAATGATTCTAACTCAAAGTGACAAACCAAATCCAAATGACTGTGAATTTGACATACCTCAAATTAAATTGGAAAATGAGGATGTTCTTAAAAAGTGGGATAAATTATTGAGTTACCTACCAGAGGAAAAACAAACTGACCTGAAAGAGTTATTGACATCAAGTGGGCAAGTTGGTAGAGATAAATTGGGAAGCACTAAAATGCCTGTACATGATGTAGATGTGGGAAATGCTGTTCCAATCAAACAACATTCATTTGGACTAAACCCTTTAAAATTGGCACAGGTTAACAAAGAGATTCAGAGTATGCTTAAAAATGGCATTATTGAAGTGGGTTGCAGCCAATGGAGCTCACTCATAATGATGGTACCTAAACCAGATGGTACCCAACGGTTGTGTGTGACCTATAGAAAGATTAATGCAGTTACAAGAACGGACTCTTATCCTATCTCACGCTTGGAGGATTGCATTGAGAAAATGGGACAATCAGCTTTTATTTCCAAACTGAATTTACTTAAAGGTTACTGGCAGGTACCTTTATCCGAAGGACGAAAGAGATTTCAGCTTTTGTGACTCCAGATGGTATATACCAATTCAAAGTTATGCCATTTGGCATAAAAAACGCCCCAGCCACATTTCTCTTTTTAAAAAAAATATATTTTATTAAAGATTGTCGATCAAAAAAGAATTTTCAATTTTTACAACTTTGTAACAAAATGTACATTGATCGTTTTTTTAAATAATATATTAACTAATAGCAAGTGCCAAAAACAAACATTGAAAAAATAAATATAAACAACGATAACCGACTAATATGTAACAAAACACAAAACACGAATGCACCCTCCCCCCCCCCCCCCCCCCGGGTTGCTGCTGCTGCCTTTCCTGTTTTCCCTTATCGCTCTGCGAGATAGTCGAGGAACGGTTGCCACCGCCTGGTGAACCCCCGAGCCGAACCTCTTAGTGCATACTTTATTCGCTCCAATTTTATAAACCCTGCCATGTCGTTTATCAAGGCCTCCACGCTTCTTTCCACATAAGTTTAGCTTCTTTCCACATAAGTAGAATCCTTCGCCGGGCTACTCGGGACGCAAAGGCCAAAACATCGGCCTCTCTCGCCTCCTGCACTCCCGGCTCTTCTGCAACCCCAAATATAGCCAACCCCCAGCTTGGTTCGACCCGGATCCCCACCACCTTTGAAATCACTCTTGCCACACCCACCCAGAACCCATGCAATACCGGACATGACCAGAACATGTGGGTGTGGTTCGCCGGGCTTCACGCGCACCTCCCACACCTATCCTCCACTCCAAAAAATCTACTCAGCCTTGCTCCCGTCATGTGTGCCCTGTGTAGAACCTTGAATTGGATCAGGCTGAGCCTGGCACACGAGGACGAGGGATTTACCCTACTTAGGGCATCTGCCCACTGCCCCTCCTCAATCTCTTCCCCCAGCTCCTCCTCCCATTTTCCCTTCAGCTCCTCTACCATCGTCTCCCCCTCGTCTCCCATTTCCCTGTATATATCGGACACTTTACCATCACCAACCCATGCCCCCGAAATCACTCTGTCCTGGATCCCTTGCGCGGGGAGCTGCGGAAATTCCCTCACCTGTTGCCTCGCAAATGCCCTCACTTGCATATATCGAAATGCATTCTCAGGTGGCAACCCGTATTTTTCTGTCAGTGCTCCCAGACTCACGAACGTCCCGTCTAAGAACAAGTCCTTCAGTTTCGCAATTCCTGCTCGCTGCCAAAATTGAAATCCCCCATCTATCCTTCCCGGGACGAACCTGCGGTTGTTCCATATCGGGGACCACACGGAGGCACCCGTCACTCCCCTATGTCGTCTCCACTGCCCCCAAATCTTCAGAGTCGCCACCACCACTGGGTTTGTGGTGTATTTTTTCGGGGAGAACGGTAACGGCGCCGTCGCCAGTGCTTTTAAGCTAGTTCCCCTACAGGACGCCATCTCCAGCCTTTTCCACACCGCTCCTTCTTCTTCCCTCATCCACTTACATATCATAGTCACGTTGGCGGCCCGATAATAATCACTCAGACTCGGCAGTGCCAGTCCCCCTCTATCCCTACTGCGCTGCAGGAACCCCATCTTTACCCTTGGGGTCTTTCCGGCCCACACAAAGCTCATGATACGCCTATCCACCTTCTTAAAAAAGGCCTTTGTAATCAGTATGGGGAGGCACTGAAACACGAAAAGAAACCTCGGGAGGACCACCATTTTAACTGCCTGCACCCTACCAGCCAGTGACAGGGGCACCATGTCCCACCTCTTAAAGTCCTCCTCCATCTGCTCTACCAGTCGTGTCAAGTTAAGCTTATGCAAGGCTCCCCAGTTCCTGGCCACCTGGATCCCTAGATATCGGAAGTCCCTTGTTACTCTCCTCAGCGGCAGATCGTCTATTCCCCTGCCCTGTTCCCCGGGGTGCATCACAAACAGTTCACTCTTCCCCATATTCAATTTGTATCCCGAGAACTCTCCAAACTCCCTGAGTGTCTGCATTATCTCAGGCATCCCCTCCACTGGGTCCGCCACATATAGCAGCAAATCATCCGCATATAATGACACCCGATGTTCCTCTCCTCCTCTACGCACCCCTCTCCACATCTTAGAGACCCTCAGCGCTATGGCCAATGGCTCAATTGCCAACGCGAACAGTAACGGGGACAGGGGGCACCCCTGTCTTGTGCCCCTATGTAATCGGAAATAGTCGGATCGTTGCCTGTTTGTAACCACACTTGCCACCGGGGCCCCGTACAGGAGCTGAACCCATCTGATGAACCTCTCTCCAAATCCAAATCTCTTCAGTACCTCCCACAGGTAGTCCCACTCCACTCTATCAAATGCCTTCTCTGCATCCATCGCCACCACTATCTCCGCCTCCCCCTCCGGTGGGGGCATCATCATCACCCCCAGCAACCTTCGTATATTGGCATTCAATTGCCTCCCTTTAACAAACCCTGTTTGGTCGCCATGTACCACCCCTGGGACACAGTCCTCTATCCTTGTCGCCATCACTTTGGCCAATAGCTTGGCATCTACGTTCAGGAGGGAGATAGGCCTGTATGACCAGCACTGCAGCAGGTCTTTGTCTCGTTTCAGGATCAACATAGGTCCATATATTTCCTGTAAAATTCCACCGGGAACCCATCTGGTCCCGGGGCCTTTCCTGCCTGCATGTTCCCGATTCCTTTTACCACCTCCTCCACCTCAATCTGCGCTCCCAGTCCTGTCACCTCCTGCTCCTCAACCCTCGGGAACTCCAACTGGTCTAGGAAATGTATCATTCCCTCTTTCCCTTCCGGGGGTTGGGCCTTATACAGCCTCTCATAAAATGCCTTAAACACCCCATTCACCCTCTCCGCCCTCTGTTCCACCCTTCCCTCCCCGTCTCTAACTCCTCCGATCTCTCTCGCCGCCCCCCTCTTCCTAAGTTGTTGGGCCAGGAGTCGGCTCGCCTTTTCCCCATATTCATATTGTATTCCCTGTGCCTTCCTCCAGTGCGTCTCCGCCTTACCCGTGGTCAACAGGTCAAAGTCCGTATGTAGTCTCCGTCTTTCCCTGTATAGCCCTTCATCCGGGGCCTCCGCATATTGCCTATCCACCCTCAGAATCTCCCCGATCAGTCTCTCCCTTTCTTTACCCTCTTGTTTCCCCTTATGGGCCCTTATGGAAATCAGCTCCCCCCTAACCACCGCCTTCAGCGCCTCCCAAACTACTCCCACCTGGACCTCTCCATCATCATTGACCTCTAGGTATCTTTCAAGACGTCCCCTCACCCTTCCACATACCCCCTCATCCGCCAACAGTCCCATGTCTAATCTCCAAAGTGGGCGCTGCTCCTTCTCCTCACCTAGATCCAGATCTACCCAATGTGGGGCGTGATCTGAAACGGCTATAGCCGAATATTCCGTTCCTGCCACTTTTGGGATCAGCGCCCTTCTCAGGACAAAGAAGTCTATCCGGGAGTACACTTTATGGACGTGGGAGAAGGAGGAAAACTCTTTACTCCTCGGTCTAGCAAATCTCCAGGGATCTACTCCTCCCATCTGCTCCATAAAGCCCTTAAGCACCTTGGCCGCCGCCGGCCTCCTCCCGGTCCTAGATCTGGACCGGTCCAGCCCTGAGTCCAGCACCGTGTTGAAGTCCCCCCCCCCCCATTACCAAACTTCCCATCTCTAGGTCCGGGATGCGCCCCAACATACACTTCATAAAACTCGCGTCATCCCAGTTCGGGGCATATACGTTCACCAGCACCACCGCCTCACCTTGCAATCTGCCACTCACCATCACGTACCTGCCCCCACTGTCCACCACTATGGTCTTCGCCTCAAACGATACCAGTTTCCCCACCAGTATTGCCACCCCTCTATTTTTCGCATCTAAGCCTGAGTGGAATACCTGTCCCACCCATCCTTTTCTTAATCTGACCTGATCCGCCAATTTCAGGTGCGTCTCCTGAAGCATAACCACATCCGCCTTCAGCGTCTTTAGGTGCGCAAATACCCTTGCCCTCTTAATCGGCCCATTCAACCCTCTCACATTCCACGTGATCAACCGGGTTGGGGGGCTCTTTACCCCCCCCCCCCCCATCGTCGACTAGCCATCCTTTTTTTAAAACAGCTCCTCAGCCGGTTCCCACGCACCCGTTTGTCCCCCAGACGGCGCCCTCCCGTCCCGACCATCCCATCCCGTATCAGCTCCCCCTTCCCCTCAGCAGCAGCAACCCAGTTAACCCCCCCCCCCCACTAGATTCCCCTCTAGCTGGATTGCTCCCCCCATATTGCTTCCGGGAGTCAGCAAACTCTGGCTGACCTCGGCTTCCCCCGTTTACCCTTGGCCTCCCTGCGTGAGGCCCCCTCCTTCCTGCGCCCACTTTTCCCGCCAGTTTCCATAGCGCGGGAACAAAGCCCGCGCTTGCCTCTCGGCCCCGCCCCTAATGGCACAGCTCCCTCTCCCCTTCCCCATCCCCCTCCCCACCGGCGCCCACATTTCTTAGTGTGTCCCCCCCCCTTCGAGGGGGGAAAAAATTCCCCCGTCTAACATTTAAACAGACAAGTCCTCTCCCTCTCCCCTATTTACAATTCCTTGCCACCACCTCGCTACTTCTTTCCAAACATCCATCCCCAAATCTAGTCCAACTTCTCTTCTTGGATAAATGTCCACGCCTCCTCTGCCGTCTCGAAGTAGTGGTGTTTGCCCTGGTGTGTAACCCACAGTCTTGCCGGCTGCAACATTCCGAATTTCACTTTCTTCCTGTGGAGCACCGCCTTGGCCCGATTGAAACTCGCCCTCCTTCTCGCCACCTCTGCACTCCAATCTTGGTAGACGCGGATCACCGCGTTCTCCCATCTGCTACTCCGTGTCTTCTTAGCCCATCTCAGGACCATCTCCCTGTCCTTGTAGCGGTGGAATCTCACCACTATTGCTCGCGGTATTTCCCCTGCCTTTGGTCTTCTCACGAGGACCCGGTATGCTCCCTCCACTTCTAGGGGGCCCGTTGGGGCCTCAGCTCCCATTAAGGTATGGAGCATTGTGCTCACATACGCCCCAACGTCCGCTCCCTCTGCCACTTCGGGAAGTCCCAAAATCCTTAAATTCTTCCTCCTCGAGCTATTTTCCAGGGCTTCCAGTCTCTCTATGCACCTCTTATGTAGTGCCTCGTGCGTCTCCATCTTCACCACCAAGCCCTGTATCTCGTCTTCATTCTCGGCAGCCTTTGCCTTCACTCCACGGAGCTCCATTGCCTGAATCTTTTGCATCTCCTTTAACCCCTCAATCGCCAGCAACATCGGCGCCAGCACCTCCTTCTTGAGCTCCTCCACACATGGCCGGAGGAACTCCTGCTGTTCCGGGCCCCATACCATCTGGGCTCCCTCAGCCGCCATCTTGCTTCTCCCTTCTCTTCTCTGCCGCTGCTCCAGAGGATCCTCCGCAATCTGGCCACTACTAACGCTTCTTTCCATCCACACCCGGGGGGACTCCTTCCTTTGTCGCCTCTCACTGGGTTTAGCCGTGAAAAATTTCCGTTGGGGCTCCCGATAAGAGCCCAAAGGTCCGTTGAAACGGGAGGTGCCGAATCGTGCGACTTAGCTGGTCATCGCCGCAACCGGAACCCCCAGCCACATTTCAATGGTTAACTAACAAAGTCGTTTCAGGATTACACAATTGTGCGGTATACATCGACGATCTGGTAATTTTCAGCCAGACATGGACAGAACATTTTAAATATCTAATCGAGTTATTCGATCGACTTCAGGAGGCGGGTTTGGTGATAAACCTAGCCAAAAGTGAATTTGGAAAAGCCCAAGTCACTTTCCTTGAGGAGTTTCCGATCCCCTCGAGACAAAGGGAAATAATGCGATTTCTTGGCATGAGTGGATTTGGTCGAACATTGGTGAAAATGTTTTATAGCGTGGTTGCTCCACTGAAAATTTCAGTGGACAGCGGACTTTCAACAGGCATGCCTGAAAGCTGTGATAACCAATGCACCTGTGTTGGAGAATTACAAGGGACTCTGTGATCAGATTGAACTAAAGTATCTGACTTTAAAGAAAAATGCCAAGGCGTAGAGAAACAGGTGGATCGTGCAGGACCTTCTTGTTCAAAGAGACTGTCAATCGAGAAGGATTTCAGTTGGAGGAAGAAGAACAAAAAAAAATGGACGATATTATTATACCTGTTTGCATGTGTTGTTTTTTTTTTTAAAACAAAAAAGTATATTTACTGTGTGAATTTCTTAAAGGATAGTGAAAAGGTGAAAAATGAAACCATCTTCAAGTTGTTGGATAATTTTTGTTTCTTGGGGGGGGGGGGTGTCATGTGAGAGTACCTTTAAGAAATGGGTGTTTATAAATGGATGTGTATATAAGTATCTGTACTGAGAGTACCTTGAAGAAATGGATGTTTATTACTGCAGTGATGTCAGAGAGTGGGTGGAGCTGGGCTGTGTCAGCTTTTTACTTTCGTTTAAGGCTGTTTGCTGCATGGTGTGTTTTAGTTTTGTTTTCAGTGTTGGAGTTGAAGTCAGACAAAGCAGCTGCACTGCTGTTCTTTCTGCCATGAAAAGACTACCTCTTGATGTTTTGGTGAATTAAGAATTATAAATTTTCTTCGTAGTGAATGTAAACCTAATGTGCTTCTGTTAAAAGGTGTTTCTTTTGTCTTCTGGATGTTGTTTGGGAAGTTATTAAGGATTACTTAGTGTTGTATTCTTTGGGGGTTGTATTTCAATTGATGGTTGCTAAGATGTTCACTGTATGTTTTAAAAAGGTTAACTTGAGTTCATAGAATAAACATTGTTTTGCCTTAAAAAATACTTCTCAATTTCTGCTGTACTACACCTGTAGAGTGGGCCGTGTGCTCCCCATACCACAATTTATTAAAAGTGGTGGGTCAGGTGAACTCCATGATACACTTTGGGGTTCTCTAAACCCTGGCCCATAACAATGTATCCTGCCATCATTGTGGTGAATCTAATTATACATACAATATGTCAATATGCCTTTAATCCCTCGAGTACCTGATTATTGTTTTATATAATTTATCACTTTTTTCACTCTTGCACTTTATCCAGAATGCTGATTTTTTACAAAAAAGAATTTACCCAAATTTGCACTTTCTGGAAATTACGTAGAGTAAGACATGCTTAACGTTGGTCTGTTTTTTGTTGCGTCTCGTTAATAGTCAATTAATGGGGCCTGTATTCCCATTTAACATCGAGATTCATTTTAAAGTAATTTCTCATTGGTCTGATGTAGGGACTCTCCCACTCGCCACTTGCGTCTACAAAATTTGCATTCCCATTTAAGGTCCATATCCAGGTCCGATTTGAAGCCAGAGTTGTGAAAGTGTGCTTCCCAACAGTGCAGAAGAGTCCAACTCTTATGCTCAATGCTCCCGTTTGCCGCATCCCTCTCTTGAACCTTTGCTCTGGAGATGTGCCCTTGTTCAACAGCAACGGTTCAGGAAAGGGGAACGGAAGCATTGAAAAAAAAACCCATAAGATTATAACAGCCGAACTCGGCACTTTTACAGCATCGGAACCCAAGCACTCACAAACCTGGAGATCTGGCTTATGATCAAACTTGGATCAGGATCTTGAACAGGAATGCAAGTTTAGGAGAGAGAAGCAGAGATCAGCTTGTGGAGATTCAGTAAGAAGATGAGTCAGTGAGCGGCAGGGGATCAGTAGCAAGAAGGTGGGTTATTGTCGCAGGTTGTTATTATTCACCTTTCCCCTTCTGTGCATGTGCAGGGCTTCAGTCTGCAAGTGAGTGTTCTGCAAGCAAGACCTATGTACTAGTTGCTCCTTTTTTCGCAATTCTTACTGTTGCTTTGTAAACTTTGATAATTTATTATATAAGGAAGATTGTTTTTGACAAGGCCTTTGACTACCTTTATTGTGAGTTCAAGTTACCACAAATCTTTGGTGACGAGGAGAAGACTCAAGAAAACAAAGTTTGTATCAATGTCCAGTGTGGCAACACGGGGTTGCATACAGTGAGTAGCTAATTTTCTTCGTGAATTTAATTGATGGAATTTCAAGTTAACAGCTATGTTTGGGATGGTCAGTGAGTTCTTGGAGAGAAGTACTGGGCTGAATACGTGGAGAGGTTGCAGCATTTCTTTTTAGCAAATGGAATAGAACATGAGGCAAAGTTGAGCTTGATTCTCCTGAGTGTGTGTGGGGTGAAGACTTCTAAGCAGATGAGGAATCCGCTTAGAAGTCACATCACGGAAACCAGGGGAGATTACATTTGCAGATTTAATTGCTCTGGTCCAGAATCACCATAACCCGAAGCCCTCGGTGATTGATCAAGATTTAAATTTCACAGCTATTTTCAAAAAGTAGGTTAATCGGTTAGGGGCAGAATTAAGGCAGCTTTCAGAACATTGATTTCGGAACAGTTTAGAACATATGCTTAGAGAGCGGCAGGTCTGCGGCAATAACGAGGCCCCCATTCAGCTTCGGTTGTTGGGTGAAGCCACACTGACTTTTAAGGCGGCTCTGGAAATTTCTCAGGGCATGGAAATGGCTGCCAGCAATGCCAGAGCTATTCAGCAGGCTAATGGTGGTGCCCAGGCGGGGCACTGCATCATATACAGAAATGCATTTCCAGAAAAATGTTAAAGCAGTGGAGGGCCACATTATGTCAATCATTGCACGTTTATGAATGCTGTTTGTCACCAATGAGGCAAGAAAGGATATTTTTTGAAGAAATGCAGAGGAAAGGCAATGGCTGAACAAGAAAATTAAAATTTAAAGAAGCCTCAATCAGCTACGCACCACGGGGAATGCCCAGAGTAGGCAGAGGAACATAGTTACAACACATTTCATGTTAATGAAGCACGGGAAGAGCCTACTTTTGCTTCAGTTGTAGTCGACGGTGAGCAGATCAAGATGGACGTGGACACAGGAGCCTCCACACCGTAATTAGTGAGGAAACATACAAGTAGAAGTGGGATTCTAACCGAGCACCAGCTCCAACTCTGGCAGAGGTTAGTCTTTGCTCGGGGCATTGGAAGTCCGTATTGTGTATAACAGGCAAGAAGCCAGGGTACACCTCCTTCCGGTCAAAGGAAAGGGGCTGAGTTTCCGAGGGCATGACTGGCTCAGCAAAATTCCATTGAACTGCAAACAAGCTACAAGGGTGACCGAGGATGTTGTTATGAAGTATCCGGACATGTTCAAGGATGAACTAGGTACATTGTTTGGTACTACCATTAAGTTGTACGTAGATCTTTTTTCAAGCCCAGAACAGTGGCTTACGCCATTAGAAAGAAAGTGGAGGAGGATTTTGAACTGCTGCAAAATTGGAATCATTGAACCTCTGCAGTTTTTTTGTTGGGCAGTCCCAATCTTTCCTTACAAATGATGGGGAGTTGCATATGTGGTGACTACCAGCTCACCATTATCAGGTTTCAAAGTTAAAGGTTTGTCCATTACCTCGAGTGGAAGATTGGTTTTCAACTCTTGAGGGAGACAATAAATTTTCCAAATTGGACATGACCCAGCCATATCAACAACTCTTGGTTGAGGAAGATTCCAAAAGTACGTGACCACCAACATGCATAAATTGCTGTTCAAGTACACACATTTGTTTTTTGCCGTATCCTCCAGTTCGGCGATCTTCCAAAGGACGATGGACAACCTGTTAGAAGGCATTCCTCATGCTACAGTCTACTTAGATTACGGTTTAATTATGGTGAATTATTGGCACCTCAGCAACCTCATCAAATTTTTAAAAGATTTTCAGAGGTGGGACTGTGTCTGACGGTAGTTCAAACCAGATGATCATCAGACATTTTGGTAGCGACCCGAGGTAGACACTGGGAATAATTTTAAACCAAAGTGGCCCAGTATCGTGGGTCATGAGATTGTAAAACGGAAAGAGTTATTCACAGATACCAAGACCATTTCATAGAATTTACAGTGCAGAAGGAGGCCATTTGGCCCATCGAGTCTGCACCGGCTCTTGGAAAGAGCACCCTACCCAAGACCATGGTTGTTTGCTGTATGGGACTGAGTCAGGAAGAATTTGAGTCAGCAACCGCTACTGAATACATGGTGGAATGTAATGCTGCTGTGGGAATTCACCAGGAAGTGGTTCCTGCGTTGCCAGGTGACAGCTGTGTGAGGGAAAGAGGAATATTCATGTACAGATTCTCAACCTATCTCTTCATCTACGATACCAGATCCACATGATTCATCAGTGCAATTGCATAGGTCACAACACAACGACAAAGCTCCTGTCAGACCTTCATATAGGTTAGATATTATTTTAGCTGTATTTCTGTCCTGATGAGGGATTGAAATTTAAAGGGAAGTGTTACAGAGTGTTCTTATAAGCATTTCTCCATTCTGAGCATGCACATACTTTTGGATAGGGTTTCAGTCTGCAAGAAAGGGCAGCGCGGTAGCATAGCGGTTAGCACAATTGGTTCACAGCTCCATGGTCCCAGGTTCGATTCCCGGCTGGGTCACTGGCTGTGCGGAGTCTGCACGTTCTCCCCATGTGTGCGTGGGTTTCCTCCGGGTACTCCGGTTTCCTCCCACAGTCCAAAGATTAGGTGGATTGGCCAATCTAAATTGCCCTTGGCGTCCAAAATTGCCCTTAGTGTTGGTTGAGTGGGGTTATTGGGTTATGGGGATAGGGTGATGTGGGCTTGGGTAGGGTGCTCTTTCCAAGAGCTGGTGCAGACTCGATGGGCCGAATGGCCTCCTTCTGCACTGTAAATTCTATGAAAGTGGTCTGCAAGCAAGATGTGTTCTCATTGCTCCTTCATTATTGTTGTCTGTAAACTTCATTAATTTATCATACAAAGAAGATTGTTCTTTCGACAACGCATTCGACTATCTTTATTGTGGGTTCAAGTTATCACAGTTAGGGAGCTGGAGAGGTCGCAAACATGAAGGTTGGCAGGAGGAAGTGTCTGCAGTGACCAGGGGGATCATAGCTCAAGATGTGTGGCAATCTTAAGACCATAAGACATAGGAGCAGAAGTAAGGCCATTCGGCCCATCGAGACCACTCCACCATTCAATCATGGCTGATTTCAACTCCATTTACCCGCTCTCTCTCCATAGCCCTTAATTCCTCGAGAAATCAAGAATTTATCAACTTCTGTCTTAAAGACACTCAACGTCCCGGCCTCCACCGCCCTCTGTGGCAATGAATTCCACAGACCCACCACCCTCTGGCTGAAGAAATTTCTCCTCATTTCTGTTCTAAAGTGACTCCCTTTTATTCTAAGGCTGTGCCCCCGAGTCCTAGTCTCCCCTGCTAATGGAAACAACTTCCCTACGTCCACCCTATCTAAGCCATTCATTATCTTGTAAGTTTGTTTTAGATCTCCCCTCAACCACCTAAACTCCAATGAATATAATCCCAGGATCCTCAGATGTTCATCGTATGTTAGGCCTACCATTCCTGGGATCATCCATGTGAATCTCCGCTGGACCCGCTCCAGTGCCAGTATGTCCTTCCTGAGGTGTGGGGCCCAAAACTGCTCACAGTATTCTAAATGGGGCCTAACTAGTGCTTTATAAAGCTTCAGAAGTACATCCCTGCTTTTATATTCCAAGCCTCTTGAGACACTGCATTTGCTTTCTTAATTACGGACTCAACCTGCAAGTTTACCTTTAGAGAATCCTGGACTAGGACTCCCAAGTCCCTTTGCACTTCAGCATTATGAATTTTGTCACCGTTTAGAAAATAGTCCATGCCTCTATTCTTTTTTCCAAAGTGCAAGACCTCGCACTTGCCTACGTTGAATTTCATCAGCCATTTCTTGGACCACTCTCCTAAACTGTCTAAATCTTTCTGCAGCCACCCCACCTCCTCAATACTACCTGCCCCGCCACATATCTTTGTATCATCGTCAAACTTAGCTAGAATGCTCCCAGTCCCGTCATCTAGATCATCAATATATAAGGAGAACAGCTGTGGCCCCAACACTGAACCCTGCGGGACACCACTCGTCACCGGTTGCCATTCCGAAAAAGAACCTTTTATCCCAACTCTCTGCCTTCTGCCTGACAGCCAATCGTCAGTCAATCTTAAAGTTCAAGAAGCCGGGGCAGGAACCTACTGTAATATATTTTTACATTTATCTTATTTTAAAAGTGATTTCATTTACCAATATAGGAATTTAGCATTGTAAAGTATTTCAAGTTGCAGGGTATTTATTTTTTCCAATGAACCTACAGAACCCAACTACAGCTCTTACAATCGCTGTTTCACTTTGGTTGTGATTTTCAGCAACGCACCGACAATTTTAAGGGAGGACTTCCTGTATTTGACCCTTTCGGGTTTCTCTTTATCTACATCTTTGAGTATCGTCTTTCACCAATTTTCTCATTTGCATCAGCCAGGTTGTTGTGATGAGGTAATAGGTGGAGCTCAAAGTCTCACAGTGGAGAAAGCATCACAGGCAGAGTCCTCATTAAACTTTTCCAAAGCAGTTCCGAACTCCTAGATTACAGTAAAGCAAGTCTAGTCCGGGGAACAATTTACAACTTGATGTGGATGACAGAAAAGCATAAGTTGGCAGAGAAAAAAGAAGAAAAACTTCAAACCAATATGAGATTACCCAAGACCATCTAAGCGAATTAAGCTTTTGCAACAATCAGTTAACTAACTCAAATCGAAGAGACGTAGCGTGCTGGAAAAATCACAACAAAACACCCAATAACTGCCTTTTCAGCATAGTATTAATGTTCTACTGGGTAAGCCTTAGCTACCCCATCTTTTGATTTGCAAAAGCATCTATAGAACTAAATGTAATAAAAGCACAACATCTTCATTGCTAATCAAGCTGGTTTTTAAAAAAAGATAAATTTAAAAAGCTTGTCTAACCTTCAACAACTGCTCCCAGCAAGGCATGCAGCAGGTGAATTCACAGGAATGACAATTAAATGGCACTGTTGCATCAATTTTGCAAAGTACGCAGTGGAAACCTAGTAGGGTATGGTACAAAGTTTACATTTCCTTTGAAACATAATTGAACATTTTAAGGGCAACATTACATGGTGTGGAAAGCATAAGAACACAAAACAGAAGAGCACAGATGAGCTTTTGAAAATTAAACTCAGCTAAGTCTAAGCAGAGGTGAGTTTATCTTTGATATATAGGGAATTTAGGAGTAACCAGTACCTTTTTTCAATCAGTGTGTAGACCAGATAGTGTTGGGAGACTTCAAAATTTCAGTACTGGCTAAGAATGTTAAAGCTCAAACTATAAGGGGACAGAGAATACAGCAGCATTTGTCATCAAATTTGATCACACACGCTGCTCACGAAATAATGACCAACTCTTACTGAACTGATTTCACTTTTCTCCCATTCAGGTTTCAAATTATTGCACTTAAATCTGTGCAATCTATGAACATTAATGGCTTGGAATCAATTAATGAATCCTTCAGTTTTTTAAACCCTAAAACTGATATACATGCATTTTCCAATTTATTTCAAGTTGTTCTCCCATATATTAATGCTTTTTTATTTGTTGATTAATCAGCCTCGTTTAGTTGATAGCACTTTTGCCTCCAAGTCACCGATGTAAGTCCCACTCCAGAAGACTCGGGCACAGAGAAACACAAGTGAACTCTAAGGGGTTGCTGGCTTTCAAGTGGAATTCATAGAATCCTGACAGTGCAAAAGGAGGCCATTCGACCCATCGAGTCTGCCCCAGTCCTCTGAAAGAGCACTCTACCCAAGCCCACTCCCCCGCCCTATCCCAATAACCCATAACCTATACATCTTTAGACATTAAGGGCCATTTTAGCATGGCCAATCCACCTAATCTGCACATCTTTGGACTGAGGGGGGAAACTGGAACACCTGGAGGAAACCCATGCAGACACGGAAAAAATGTGCAAAAGCCACACTGTCATCAAAGGCCGGAATTGAATCCGGGTCCCTGACTCTGAGGCAGCAGTGCTAACCACTGTGTCACCGTGCCGCCCTGTTTAAATTGAGTTCCAAAGAAGAGTCTCTCCACAGATACTGCCAGACTTGCTGAGCTTTTCCAGAACCTTCTGTTATAGTTTCAGAATTCCAGCATCTGTAGTACTGTGCTTTTATTAAACTGAGGTAATTTCTGCCAGTTTGGGTGAATAAAGAAGTTTGCATGGCACTTTTAAGAGATTGGGGGAGGGGGTGGGGGGTGTTCGAAGCATTCTGGGATGTCTTGGGCAAGCAAGTGGCCCTACACAAATGCAAACTATTCTGTTTAATTATTTACTCTTTCCTACATCGGTTTCTTAAAAGTTACTTTGTTATAAAGAAAATGTAATTGTCAGGGCCAGTCCAGACTCGATGGGCCGAATAGCCTCCTTCTACACTGCAAATTCTATGATTCTATGTTCACTATTTGCCCCTGCACTGGGATGTAAAAGGCAATTAGTCTGCCCCATAACTGAACCTCAATGCAGAAAATCCTCACGCAAAGATTGATGCATGTGATGGATTTCCAGATTGCATAGTATATGTTAGAATTCAGATTAGCAGCCACTGAGGGATAGAACTGGAGCCTAATCTTCATAAACTTTCATTAAGAGATATAAGTTACAAATTGTTACCTCTGGTGGCCAATCCGCCTAGCCTGCACATTTTTGGGTTGTGGGGGAGAATGTGCAAACTCCACACGGACAGTGACCCGGGGCCGGGATTGAACCCAGCTCCGCAGCGCCGCAGGCAGCAGTGCTAACCACTGGGCCACCATGCCGCCTGAACTCGCAATTAATATAGTAAAGTAAAGTTGCGATCGTCCCAGATGATCATAGGCTGCTTTTCCCCTTTGAGGGGGAGAACTGATTTAACAATTTGGAAGTACATTAGTTTGCCTAAAGAATATCCATATAGTACCTTTCGCAACCTCCGGATATCCCAATGCACTTTTTAAAGCATAGACTTTAAAATTGAAATTCAAAAGATAAGTTTTTATTGGTGTGGACGGTAGGTGTTTGCGGGCACATTCTGAGAAGTGTTTTAGTTAACCGGAGCTTTGTTTCACAATATATTCGCGTAACTTACCTAACTTCACATCTGAGAAAGGCAGCAATGGTTCATTTGTTGATGGAGGCCGTATACATTTTGTTCCCATTTCTTGGACTTCAGAGGGACAGCTTATTCCCATATTATCATTCAAACAGTGCAAGGTTCCTGGTATTTCCAAGGTATTCGAGGACTTGGGTTTTTCACAGCTTGGAAAGAATGCTGAAATCTTGCTCTGTGTCGTGACAGATCCTTCAGCTATGAAATTGGTAATTGTTCAAAATAGAAAAAATTATCATCACACATGGACAACTTGTGTCTAAATGTTCACATATACTAAAACAAATATTCAAATGTTCCCGACCCATCATGAATACCTACCGAATAGAAACTCAGATCCCTGCTCTCCTGGATGTTATAAAACTGCTATTGCTATTTTGTTTTTTTGGAGGAAATAAATGTCTTCAAAGGCCATTAGCATGGTTACTAAAATGTAACAGTATGATTGGACGTCTCACTATAGCTTAAAACCTCAATGAAGGATTTAATTTCCTTGCGTTCTTCTGAAAGCACAGCTCCCCTCGCTCCCCGCATCTGACCAAACGTCATTCAGTTCCAAATCAGCCCAGTTTGTGTGGCTTTCCCACTGATTCCACAAGCAAGTTTTCCTATTTAATAATTATTTATCTAAACCTCAAGTACTTTTCTGTTCAGCTAATTAAAATTTTAATTAAGCCAAGTGAAACAAAATTCTGAGGCAGAGAAAAAATGCAATCATCTAATTATCATTCATGATAAGTATTTAACCAATGCGACTGTTTTCCTCAAAATATCTCATTATTGTCAAGATGAATCCATCAAAAACAACGTAGGAAAAGAAAATTCCTATCTGCAGATGAGCTTATCAGTGAAAGACCGTCACCAGTTTGACAAGACTTTCAACTGGTTGGGATACGAACACAGAACAGCCCAGTTAGTATCATTATACCAGGAAAATTGTCCAATACCAGGAAAATTAAGAAAAAGTTAAAGGGCGCGATTTAACGGAAATGAAATGAGTCCCGTGTCAAGCGTGTTTAGCCAGGTGTTTCCCACATCAGCAGCTACAAGAGAGGCCCTGCAAGCTAACAGAACTATTATTTTGGGCGTCAGCGGGGAACTCCCTGTTGAGGCCGCACTTAGTCTAATTCCCTGCAGTACGGAGCTTCGCTCATCAGTGCAGGAAGAGATATGGGTGCCATATGGGTCACCGATAAGGGGGTCACTGAGCCCCCACACCGTACCCAAGTAGGGCAGGGCACCCCCAGGTCCGTGGGCAAAATGCCACCCAGGCACTGCCAGCCTGGCACCCTCGCAATGCCCCTGCCAGCGCCAGAACACCAGCGCCAGGATGCCCAGGTGGCATTGGGGTGCCAGTATACCACCTTGCCCAGAGCCCAGTCACCCAGGGGCCCTCCATCCCCTGGGAGAGCCCCCCCATGTGTCGGCACGCCTGCACTCCATTTGTGGAGACCAGTACTAACCAGCGCTCGCCTCGGGTCTCCGAGGAGAAGGGATTCCATTCCAATGCCTTGGGTGGATCAGGCGAGTGTATATTCAAGTGAGACTAGTCCCTCATTGAATACACAGGTTTGCCAAATATGGTTCCCAACCACAATCCTGCAAGGCATAGCAAACCGGGTAAATCCCGGAAGAGGCAGACCGTGTCCAAAGCTTTTAAAGACAGGCAAAGGCACAATAGATTATTTTAAGCTAAGTCGGTCCCTGAACTTAAACTATACCGTTCTCTAAAATAATTTTCAACACAGGTCTGATGCATGGATGAGGATATGCACTTGGAGTGAGACTCACGGACTGACTGATTAGTTAATGCATTGGAGTAGTTTTTAATACATATTTGAATTAAAATTAGATCTCAGTAATAGTGTAATTCAATGTAATTTTTAATGTATACAGTTAATTTCCATATAGACAATAAAGTGAAATTGAATTGTGAAAAGTGAAATGAATAGAGGTAGAAAAAGAACAATGCCACTGAAGATAAAATCATCAGGGAAAAAAGGATAATTCAAATCTTCACACTAAAAAAACTTCTGAATACTATCAGCTCCTTTTGCCCAGAGTGATGTTACTGGAATATTAATATTTACCCCAGTATTACAGACCGAGAACTGAAAACGCGAAAAACAGTTAGTTTATGGAAATGGTTACTTCTCTGTATTCCAAGCATTAAATATTACTGAACTGAAAATGGAAGAAAAAAAAACTACTTGTAAACATAAACAGAAACCAGAGATTACCTTGGGAAAGACAATAAATGCCAGGATATTCTTACCATTCTCATTATTGCTGGCACTCTGGTTTCCAGTCAGGATTGTCTGTTTAGGGAGTTTCTTTTCAGTTTTGTTCAGAATTCCCCCTGGTTTCTCAGGTTGATGCTCCGTCTCAATGAACTGTTTACAATCCATTCCCGTCAGCTCTTTGCACATCTGATTAAACTGCTGTTTGTGATGAGTTCTAACAAATATGTAAAATTCTGTGAACATATAAATTAGCAAACATTGCCGCTGATCATGCAGGCCAGGGTTTAATTTTTTTTTAAAACAGTTAGCAGCATTGCAGTCCTTCGAAGAGGCCACCAAATTCCTCTCAGTAGCACAAAGGCAGTTCTCTCAACGCAAAGCTTATAAAGGCCGTAAAAACAAAGTGACAACATAATTTCTTTAAACTGGCCCTGTCCATTTGTATGGGCAGGCACATTTTGGGTACCACTGCAGAATCTCCCGCAGATCTTTCCTCGAATCACTCCTTGCCTACTGACTGCCCCTTGGTGATATAGTTAGCAGATACAGGCCAGCTTCCACATCTACTCTAATGGTACTCAATTCATCCTCTATAGTGGGGCATGGCCTCCACTTTCATTGGCAATCCCTATTCACCCTCGAGGAATGGTGGGAGCCACCTTTTTGAGTGCCTTGTTCGGTCGGTCTCCTCCCAAGTGTAGTTTCCAGTCGATCACACTGCGGTGGATCTGGAGTCGCCTGTAGGGCAAGCTACACAAGGATTATGGGTACCTTCTCTAAAAGGACATTAGCAAACATTAGGGGCGCGATTCTCCAACCCCCCACCGGGTCGGAGAATCGCCGGGGGCCGGCGTGAATCCCGCCCCCGCCGTGTCCCGAATTCCCCGCCACCGGAGATCCGGCGGGGGCGGAAATCCCCCAGCGATTCTCCGGTCCGCGATGGGCCGAAGTCCCGCCGCTGTCAACCCACGCCAGCCAGCGTGGATTGAACCACCTTTCGAACGGCGGGACAAGTCGGCGCAGGCGGGTTCCGGGGTCCTGGGGGGGGCACGGGGCGATCTGGCCCCGGGGGTGCCCCCACGGTGGCCTGGCCCACGATCGGGTCCCACCGATCCACGGGCGTGCCTGTGCCGTGGGGGCACTCTTTTCCTTCCGCCTTCGCCATGGTCTCCACTATGGCGGAGGCGGAAGAGACCCCCTCCACTGCGCATGCGCGGGGATGCCGTGAGTGGTCGCTGACGCTCCCGTGCATGCGCCGCATGGAAAAGTCATTTCTGCGCCAGCTGGCGGGGCACCAAAGGCCTTTCCCGTCAGCTGGCGAGGCGGAAATCAGTCCGGCGCGGGCCTAGCCCCTCAAGGTGAGGTCTCGGCCCCTCAAGATGCGGAGAATTCCGCACCTTTGGGGCGGCGCGATGCCGGACTGATTTGCGCCGTTTATGGCGCCGGTCGGCGGACATCGCGCCGATTGCGGAGAATCCCGCCCTAGGTTCTGACAACAATTCAGTAGTTTTGCAGTCATCGTTGCTGGCACAATCTTTTTTTGTTAATTCCAGGTTTATTGAATTAAATTTAAATTCCCCAGCTGCCGTGGTGAGAACACAATCGCTCCAGATCATTAGTCAGGGCCTCAGGATTACTAGTCCCACAACATTTTCACTTTGCTCAGTATCCCCCATCCTCAACCCCTCCAGTGCCTCTAATCGCTAGATTTTTGTTAGGTAGGGGTATCTATGGATATAGATCAGAGGTGTAAATGGGACACTTCGTGGCACTTCTATAAATGGAATGTGCTGTTGATCAAAAGTCAACACAGGCTCCACAGCTGCCTAAAGTCTGGCCTGTGATTGATTCCATAAACTCGACAATACATATCACCATCAAATTAAAAGCTCAAAAGATTTTACATCAGGACCAACTGTTTGCATATTCAATCATGATTACATTAATTGAAGATGCAGCTAAGATCAAAGACTGAAATTCACACAGTGAAGCAACTCGAGGAACCTTTGAACTATCGTAGCTATGAGGAGAGATTAAATAAACTGGGATTGTTCTCCCCAGAGAGACGGAGGCTGAGGGGAGACCTGATAGAAGTTTAGAAAATTATAAAGGGGTATAGATAGGGTGAACAGTTGGAGGATTTTTCCCTGAGCGGAAATGACAATTACAAGGGGGCACAAGTTCAAGATGGGGGGGGGGAAAGGTTCAGTGGAGATGTGCGGGGGAAGTTTTTTTACACAGAGGGTGGTGGTGGCCTGGAATGCACTGCCAAGGTTGAGGCAGATACGTTAGCGACTTTTAAGACTTATTTGGATAGGCAGATGAACAGATGGGGTATAGAAGGATACAGGCGGTTGTTCTAGGTAGGACACATGATCGGCTCAGGCTTGGAGGACCGAAGGGCTTGTTCCTGTGCTGTATTGTTCTTTGTTATAAGTTGGAGACATTGGGCAGAACTTTCCCAAAATTTATCACCATCAGGGTCTGACAGAAAACCGGCATGTTTCTCTCCAGAAACACAGCTGAGTTTTCAGACCAGACTTTCTGGAACTTCGTGCACAGAAAATCTGAGGGATGAGGTTTGCACCCACAGGGTTTGGGGCGCCATCGTTAAAAGGACACCCTGATCGGCGTTTAAAGTTAGTTCCCCCAACCCCTCCTCAGAGGGCCACCCCCATAAGCTTTGGGGCGACCGCCACAAGCTTCAGGGCAACCTGCCTCGCCCACCCCCGGAAGGGATATATTGGCATTGAAGGCAGTCACAGACTCACTAAGCTGATTCCTACGATGAAGGGATTATCATAAGAAGAAAGGCTGAACAGGCAGAGACTATGCTGATTGGAATTTAGCTGAAGGAGGGGTGATCGTGTTGAAATATACCCATTTCCATGAGGTTTGATAGGGACAATGCTAAGAGGAAGTTTGGGGAATCAGGGGAATTAGAAACTGGGGGCATAGTTTCAAAATAAAGGGTTTCCCATTTAAGGTGGAGGCGAGAACTAATTTAATCTCAGTGTCATTAATTTTTGGAATTCTCTATATTGGGCCACGTTGGAAGCCATATCATTGAACATATTCACGGCTGAATCGGGCTGCTTTTTTAAATCTCGAAGGTAGTCAGTTTCGGAGATAGGTAGGAAAGCGGACTTGAGGCCAACGACAGATCAGTCATGATATTAGTGTCGAAAGGTTAGGTGGTTATTGGGATGGGGTAGCGGAGTGGATCAGTGCACTTTTCTTTCTTTTAAATAAATTTAGAGGACTCAATTATTTTTTTCCCCAATTAAGGGGTAATTTAGCATGGCCAAGCCACCTAACCTACACATCTTTGGGTTGTGGGGGTGAAACCCATGCAGACACGGGGAGACTGTGCAAACTCCACACGGACAAGTGACCCAGGGCCGGGATTCGAACCCGGGTCCTCAGTGCCGTAGGCTGCATTGATAACCACTGTGCCACATGCCGCCCTGGATCGGCGCAGACGTGATGGACCGAATGGCCTTCTTCTGCACTGTAGAGATTCTATGATTCGTTATTGAACGGTGGAGCAGGGCTCGAAGGGTCGAATGGCCTACTCCTATTTGTTATGTAATAGTATCTTGACCATTTACAAAGCAAGGTTTTAGCATATAAATGGAAACAATATAAGACACGTGTAATCAATACAAACGTCACCAAATGCAAGTTAAAGAAACACATGCAATTAATATTAAGCAGACACAGATTCCAAAAGAAAAGAGGAACATGCAAATCAAAATCAAGAGTTTCCGAATCCTGATTGAGAGCACTGTTGTTCCGCTGCAGGTTTAATGATGGACGACACACCTCCAGTGATACCTTTACATTTCTTAGCAAAATAAATGCAACTTATTTGAATAAACATTTTAAACTTTCACTGAAGAGCCATTAAGCTGGATGAACTTCTATAGACCTGTGACAGGCACTTGGGAATTAGTAGTTTCCACCATCTGTCTTAGAAGCCAGACAACAGGGATGCACATGATAAATATTTGCCAAATAATCACAGCCTTACAATGAACTCAGTAAAAACAAGAAATCAGATACTTGCTTCTTAGTAAATGAAAATCCTCAGACCTTTCTGTAAAGAGAGCAGCTATTTCAGATACCATGTTGTCATAATTATCAGTTTTTTTATATTCCTGAAGTACTGTCGAGAATCTGTTGTATTTACTAGGTCCTAAAGCCTTCTTTGCATCATTAATATAAGCAGCAAGTAAATGCTGTATCTTCTGGTCTGCTGCAGCAGCTGCTAATATTTTTGAAGGTGCAGTTATGGAAACAGTTGGTTCAGAATTCCAAATTTCACCTACATTTAAGGTAGACAAAAAACTACATTAATCCATTCTGTTAGTCACATTTATAAATCAGTCACCTGAAGACAAAATAATTTCCTGAAAAATCTCAATTTTCCTGCAAGTACACTTAATGAAATTTTAGAATTCTAGATTTTCAGGTCTAGGTTTTCCCAAGGGGACTAAACTTTATTGTTTCAAGTAAACCACAATGAAATAAAGTGTTGAGATCTTGCATATGAAATATACAAAATTATGTTAAATAGCAATCAGCTCAGTGATCTAAGTCAACTCAATTTTGGTTACATTTAATAAATTCTGTATGCTCCCGGGCTTTTAAACATTGATTACTGGGAAAGGAATTAGAACAGCAATTTCCCCCTCTCCAAAAAAGGCAAGTAACCAAAACGGGAAAAAATTAATTAGAACGCTGGGGTCTGTAATAAGCAAAACAGTCTGAAGAAGACAGTCTATATATTAACAAAAGAATCTCGATACCTTTGCGAACTGCCCGACAGTTTAAGTGTTCTCCTCCTTTGTTGAGATGTGTGCAAGCATTTAACTGTTGGGATGAACCTGAAGGTGTAAATTTGTTCTCTGCAGTGACCGTAGACTCAGCCTTCCATTTAGCCTCACCACCTGGTTTTTTAATTAGAGTGTTGGATCAGAATTACCCTGTTTTCAGCAGAAGGGCAGCACTTTGCTGCTTTCCAATAACATTTGTGATCATAGAATCATTTATTGATTTTAAAAATTGAGATCAGAAAGACACTTTTGAATTTTCACCTCCATGTTTAAAAAATAAATAAATTTAGAGTACCCAATTCTTTTTTTCCTATTAAGGGGCAATTTAGCATGGCCAATCCACCTAGCCTGCACATCTTTGGGTTGTGGGTGCGAAACCCCTGCAAACAAGGGGAGAATGTGGAAACTCCACACGGACAGTGACCCAGAGCCGGGATCGAACCTGGGACCTCGGCGCCATGAGGCAACAGGGCTAATCTACTGTGCCACCGTGCTGCCCTTCACCTCCACGTTTAACATGGGCTCACAACTCATATATAGAGTCTGAACAATGTCATAAAAAAAGTGCATATCAAAGCTTTATGACCCCATGTTTCTCCCTCCATTCCTGTCACCAGTAACTCCTGCCGAGAAAGATTTCACAATTACAGATGGTTCTCAGTGGGGTTGACAACCATAAAGATGAGCCATGTTTTTTCATTTTAACTTTTGAAACATATTTATTTATTTATCATATTTATTATATATCCAAAACATTTTTGTCCTGATGCAATGCACGCAATCCCCTCCCCACACACACATAAACTGGGCGGTCACTTGTTCTCAAGTTTTGCTTCCACTGAGCATTAACATATTCTGATATCTTATGCAACAAGTATCACCTGCTCCTGCCATTAACTCTGCCTATGTCTCATGACTGACAGTCTCTCCTAGCTCCCACCATCCGCTGACCTTTTACTCTGTTCCAGCTGCTACATCCCCTCGTATGCTGTGCTTAATTGTACTATTGAAAATCCACACACCCATCCTGGAAGCGTTAGAGGACAATGACTTGGCTTTGGAATCCATCAACCACAATAGAATTGAGGCATAATAGAAGGCTTCTTCCATCGATTTAGCTATGATTCACTAACTCCGTATGAATCAGGGACATCATCTGATGTCAGAAAATTGAGAATGTTGACGTGGAAATTTACACTAAGCTGACATTGCTGATTCAACCCTTCCACAACTCAGTTTTCTAAACCTATCTCCTGATGAAAAAGCTGGCAGTGGGATAATGTTATTGTTTCTCTAAGTGTCCATATGTCAAGAGTCAAGATGGTGAGTGTTAGCACATTTTTCCTGAAGGGAGCGAGGAACATTATAATATAGTTTGCCTTCATGCCCTTCTCCAAATTTCATATTTTATATACTTGCTTTACAAACATTCAAGTTTGCGAATCCTTAATCCAATTCAAGCTTCCCATGAAGCCGTACATGAGAGAAGCACAAACTAGGAAACAAATCTGAAACCTCTTCTGCCTGAGTAATGCATGTTTGGTGTATTCCCGACAGATTTTTCTATCTACATGGCTGTGTAAGCACAGGAAGGAAAATACATCAAATTCTAAAGCAAAGGCAAATTCTCGGTTTGTTCTAAGAAACAGAATTTTGCAATATGAGGAACTGCTTCATTTAATATTATGATGCTCCCTATTTCCACATGAAAAGGTTATAGCTATCATTAAAAAACTCCAGCAATGTTTCAATTACGTTTTGTATAGTTATCTTTACTGCAATGTTGACTTATTTCTATTTCTCGTTAAGTGCATTAATGACAAAGAACAGGCATTGTCTCGATATACAACTGAAAGAGGCACACTGAATGAAGTTGCCTTTCGGACTCTCAAAGATGTTCAACAGTTAACGTATTCTCGGAGTTGACAAGTCTGTAAATTCAGATTTAAAATAACGGTGCAACGGATTAGGAACAGAATGTGCAGTGAAATATCCGTTTCAAAACCTTCAAGAGTAAAGTCCTGAGACTAAGGTTATGTCGTGTTGATAATAATCTTGTAACAGAACTATAAACTCCCTATATAATCAATGGGATTAGGATGGAATTTCTTCCTGATCATCTTTGGCACCTCAGTGCCACAGACTATTTTCTGGTCAAAATGACTGGCAGCCAACTAGTTCTTCAAACTGTCGACAATGCTATTTGTTAACTGACTTCCTTGGCGGGTTGATAGAGTAAATTTGACCTCCATTTTTTTCTTACTTCCATTCCCTGACAAGCACAGGAAACAAATTCTTTGTAAGTTGTTAATACAAAATGAAACCTCCCGGAAGTATGGTAGTACGCCCTGCGACAACTGCTGTGAATATTTACGTTGCGGAAGCCTTTTATTATACAGACTGGATCTCAATTAAACACACTTCCTTAAAGTAAAATCATTTTTATTTTTTGCCTCTCATGTCGTGGAACTGCATGCAGACCTATGCACCCATTCCCAATAAGATGGCGGCAGGTTTCATCAAACCTCACTTTATGCTGAAGTCATAGCGTTAGGGTAGAATGAAAAGAGACAGGGGAAGAAAGTAACTGGAAATTAAATTAATGAATACAAATACAGCATTCATTGTCTTTATTGAAACCTGAATTAACTGCAATCCTAAATGATTGATTGGAAGGTAAATATGAGCTCATATATTTCAAAAATAAATGACTCCGCACATTAGAAGTTAACTGGCATTACAGATTCCTGGCTGAAGTATTTTAAGAAGTAATTTCAAAACTAAACAAAATACGCAACGGGAAAACACCTCTTAGGTACTTCCTTTTTTATTGCCTGCAAGTGCCTTGGTGTTCTCAGCAGCAACAAATAGCAAAGAATATGTAATATCAACCACAATATAACTTACTGGAAAATGAAACAAGAAGGAAGATACTCATTCTTCTTTAGAATTTATATCCATTTTGATTGTTGCATAAGATATCTTATTTATGAAATGGATTCCTCTTTTAAGCAAAAATAGATAATAAATTAATGGATTCTTCTGGTTAACGCAGGACCGTGTACCTGGCTTTTTTTCTTCCTGCTCTACCCTTCGCCTCTCCTCTCTTGGAACTGAGTGCTCAGGTTTAAATCCACATCCCTCACCAGTCAGGTTACAGCAGGCTTCATCAAACCTCTTTTTGTGATGTGGGCGAACAAATTGATAAAATTCTGTTTAAAAATAGTATTTAAAATTTATAAGCATCACGGCAACAAAATATATCCTGAGTCAATAAGCTGTCGTTACCATGTAAACTACAAAGACACATTACGGCAACATATTAAGGCACAGCCTGTTACAATGGCACAGAATTATATTTAAGAGCTTACATGTCAGATTCCTCCATCATCCTGCTTGGGTGTAATCTGTACTGCCAAGTTTGATTTCAATGGTATAAACAGTCAGGTGGAAGTAGTTCTGGAAGTCCTCTAAATTGGTTATGAAGGTGAATAGCTTTAGGTTGAAATAAATCAGGGAACCTGCTGTTGCTAACCCAACCCCACCCCTCTCCAGGACATTCCCCGCCACCAACACCCTCACTAGACTGATGAATCAATCGTCCATGTTGAATATTATATGATGAGGCACCAAAGGGAATCAAGGGTTCAATTTACTTTAAATTGTACAGTAACTGGAACTTGTAATGGAGCAGAACAATGGTAAATAGAGATCAGCTAAAATTATGAAGGGTTTTGATGAAGTAAATGCGGAAAACCTTTCTGCTGGTCAGAAAGCAAGTAATTAGAGAATATAAATTTACCACTGAAGCAGTTAGAATATATTTTTATGAACACAGGCCACAGAATGCTCGTAAAGAAACAAAGGTGGAAGCGAACTTCAGAGACAAGCTGGCAGAAGGAAAATAGTTAAATATTGGAACGCACACTGCTGCCTCATGGCACCAAGGTCCCAGATTCAATCCCGAATCGAAGTCACTGTCCGTGGGGAGGTTGCACATTCTCCCCGTGTTTGCGTGGGGTTCGCACCCACAACCCAAAGATGTGCAATGTAGGTGGATTGGCCACACTAAATTGCCCCATAATTGGAAAATATAAATTGGGTACTCTGAATTTAGAAAAAATATTGGAAAGCAAATATTTTTCTTTTAAAGAGGTATAGGAAAAAGACATGAAAATGAAGTCAAGCAGGGAGCTCAGCCAGAAACAATCCACTGCCACTTGTGAAAATTGAGGGAAAATACAGTTTGTACCTCTGCTATGTCTGCATAAGATTATTTTTAAACATTTTTATTGGCCCTATCCTTTTCTCTTTGCTAACTTCCAATCTTTTATTTTAACCTTTCAAAGTTTGATTTACATTTCCTATTTTCGGGTAAAAAGTATTAACTTTTAAAAAATAAATTTAGAGTACCCAATTCCTTTTTCCAATTGAGGGGCAATTTAGCGTGTCCAATTCGCCTACCCTGCACATCTTTGGGTTGTGGGGGCGAAACCCACGCAAACATGGGGAGAATGTGCAAACTCATCATTCCTACGAAACTCATCTCCAAACTCTGTGGCCTTGGTCTCGGCTCTTCCCTCTGCGACTGGATCCTGAAATTTCTAACCCCCAGGCCACAATCAGTAAAGATAGGCAACAACACATCCTCCACGATCATCCTCAACACCGGTGCCCCACAAGGCTGTGTCCTCAGCCCCCTACTATACTCCTTATACACCCATGACTGTGTGGCCAAATTCCCCTCCAACTCGATTTTCAAATTTGCTGATGACACCACTGTAGTGGGTCAGATTTCAAACAATGACGAAACAGAGTACAGGAATGAGATAGAGAATCTGATGAACTGGTGCGACGACAATAATCTCTCCCTCAATGTCAACAAAATGAAGAAGATTGTCATCGACTTCAGGAAGTGTACGGGAGAACAAGCCCCTGTCAACATCAATGGGAACGAAGTAGAAAGGGTCGGGAGCTTCAAGTTTTTAGGTGTACAGATCACCAACAGCCTGTCCTGGTCCCCCCATGCCGACACTATAGTTAAGAAAGCCCACCACCAACTCTACTTTCTCAGAAGACTAAGGAAATTTGGCATGTCAGCTACGACCCTCACCAACTTCTACAGATGCACCATAGAAAGCATTCTTTCTGGTTGGTATGGAGCCTGCTCTGCCCAAGACCGCAGGAAACTACAAAAGGTCGTGAATGTAGCCCAGTCCATCGCGCAAACCAGCCTCCCATCTATTGACTCTATCTATAATTCCCGCTGCCTCAGAAAGGCAGCCAGCATAATTAAGAACCCCACGCACCCCGGACATACTCTTTTCCACCTTCTTCCGTCAGGAAAAAGATACCAAAGTTTGAGGTCACGTACCAACCGACTCAAGAACAGCTTCTTCCCTGCTGCCATTAGACTTTTAAATGGACCTACCCCATATTAAGTTGAACTTTTCTCTACACCTTGCTATAACTGTAACATTATATTCTGCAGTCTCTCCTTCCTTCCATATGTACGGTATGCATTGTTTGTACAGCAGGCAAGGAACAATACTTTTCACTGTGTACTAATACACGTGACAATAATAAATCAAATCAAACTCCACACGGACAGTGACCCAGAGCCGGGATCAAACCTGGGACCTAGGTGCCACCATGCTGCCCATGTATTAACTTTTGTCATGTGCCTTTAAGTCTCATTTTAATTTGAATTTCATTACCCATCCATGGGACATCTAAACTTGATCCCATGACTCCTTGTGGGAATACGGCTAGTTTCAATCCTAAACATATCCGCTTTCTACAGCTTATCCACTGCCTTGTATTTGTTTTTCTTTCCATTGGGTGTATTCCTTTTTCATCCTGTTGAAATTGACTAGATTCCAATCAAGTTCCAAGGACTTACACTGATTTGATTTGATTTATTGTCACATGTACCGAAGTACACTGAAAAGTATTTTTCTGCGGCCAAGGGAACGTATACAGTATGCACATAGTAGACAAAAGAATATTCAACAGAGTACATTGACAAATGGCACATCGACAAACAGTGATTGGTTACATTGCGGAACAAGGGGCCAAACAAAGCCAATACATGAGAAAGAGCAGCATAGGATGTTGTGAATAGTGTTCTTACAGGGAACAGATCAGTCCAAGAGGGAGTCATTGAGGAGTCTTGTAGCTGTTGGGAAGAAGCTGTTCCTATGTCTGGTCCTATGTCTGGATGTGCAGGTCTTCAGACTTCTGTATCTTCAGCCTGATGGAAGGGTCTGGAAGAAGGCAATGTCTGGGTGGGAGGGGTCTCTGATAATGCTGTCTGCCTTCCTGAGGCAGCGGGAGGTGTATACAGAATCAATATGAGGGTGGCAAGCACTGTCTTTTTCAATATTAATATTGAATCTAATTACGTGATGAATTGTTGTTTCCCAGAGCTTCCCAAAACAGCACAGGCTATCTGGGCTTTTTTCACAAGTGAAATCGGGTTCCACTCCTACCCAAGCTTTTACACTTTTCCTTAGTCCAGTACTACTCTAAACGGATGGTCAGGCTTCAGGGTTGGAGGAACCGCATTCCATTTTGCAAACGCATCATTCCAAAAACAAACATCCTCATCAGAAAACCAACCATATGATCAGATTGATGATAAAATGGTTAAAATTATTTTTTAATTAATTACAAAAATAGATTAGGGAAAGGAAAGAAGGAAGGATGGAAAGAAGGAAAGACTTGCATTTACATACCGCCTTTCATAACCAAGGATCATCCCAAAGCATTTTGCAATGTAGTAATTATAATGTGGGAAATCTGACAGCATACATGGCACACAAGTGCCAAGCAATGACAATCTCCAAAAGAGGATCTAACCATCTCACCATGATATTCAATGGCATTACCATTGTTGAATCCTCTACCATCAACATCCTGGGGGTTACCATTGACCAGAAACTAAACTAGATTAGCCATATAAATATTGTGGCTACAAGAGCAGGTCAGAGGCTGGGAATCCTGTGGTGATTAACTCACCTCTTGATCCCCAAAGCCTGTCCACCATCTACAAGGCCCCCAAAGCCTGTCTATCATCTGCAATCAGTTATTTTTTTACCCATCACATTAGGCAATTTATACGGCAGGTCATACGCAATAAAAACCAGAATTAGCAGAAGATGGCTTTATTTAACCGCACAATAAATAACTCTTTCAATTATTTACCTCGCAGAAGATTGTTTTTTTTTGAATCTTCTGTAAAAAATGCTGCCATTTCACCAAGCATGGTGTCAAAATCATCCGTCATCTTGTATTTTTGCATTGCGTCGGTAAAACGCTCATAGTTGGCATTGCTGAGTACCTCCTTTACAGCTACAATGAAAAATTTAGCTTTTTCTGCTTTTGTCTTCTCAGATACGGGCAACACATCAAATCCCTAATCAGAAAATATAACAAATCAAGCTCACTTTGTCAGATAATAGAACTGCCGAAAACATGAAAAAAAATTAATATTTAAGTAAGGATTGGTAAAAAAAAAAGTTTTATCCTTACAAAGACATCAACAGCAGCAGCACAGGTTGATTACAACAGTTTCTAGCATTTGGGAGTAGGTGAAAAGGATTTTGAATACTTTTATGCAGACTTCCAAAACACTAGTAACACCATGTATTAGAATTAACTAGACTCAAATATTTTCAAAATAATGGAATGGTACAATTCATTGCACTAATGGGAAACTCCTTCATTACTGAGTGTAATGGGTGGCCCATTAAAAGTCTCCTCCAAATACTGCATTGTTAAACTGCCAAAAGAAACTATACATTTCTGATAAAGATGTCATAGTGTACATATAAAGCAACTAGTGTGGGGAATCACAGAACAAAGTTGACAGAATTAATTTCATACAAGATGATTTCATGCTGGGGAAATACATTGGAAAAATGCCAGCAGGTAACTATACTATATATGAAGTGCCATTAGGTTTGCATAATAATGAAGACAAAAGACACATACGTACATGATTACTAACTAACGTGATTTTTTTCCTGCCTCCTCGCTGTTCACTAGTCAGATGTTTAAGAGACATTGTTGGCATTTTAACAGCCTGCAGAAACGCAAATAAAAAGGTAATTTTTTGTCACATCCAACAACGGGTCACAAACATGCTATTCATTGAAGTCCTGAGGATGTGAGAAACGTTACATAAATTCAAGTTCCACATCATTATTTTGCGGCCATCATTTTGCAGCCACAATATTGGTATATACACGTTTGAAAGCTTTTGGAAAGCACTCAATTGCTAGTCGACAATTCTGATGAAAGATGCACATAAATGAACTCATGGCAATGCTTTTCAGTAGGGCCAACAAGGGAAGGGAATGTACAATAAATGGTAGAATACTGACCGAGTGGTATTGAGGAGCAGCCGGTCCTGAGGATGCATGTCCACAGGTCCCCAAAGGTGGCTGGCTAGCTAGATAAGGTGGTCAAGAAGGCATACTGGATACTTACGCTCATTAGCAGAGATACAGAATATAAGAGCTGGGAGATTAGCTGCAACTGTATAAAACACTGGTTCGGCAAAAGCTACAGTGCAGCGTGTAGTTCTGGTCACCAAACTGTTGTAAATATGTGACTGCACAAGAGATGGCAGAAAGGAGATTTACGAGGATGTTGCCTGGATTGTCGAATTTTAGTTATGAGGAAAGATTGGATAGGCTAGGAGGCTCCAGAAAGACATAAATGAAGGGTCTAGATGGAATGGATCGGAAGGCCCTATTCCCCTTGGTTGAGGAGGCATAGACTTATGATTAAGAGGTAGGAGATTTTCAGGTGTTTTGAGGAAAAACTTTTTCATCCAGATAGCGATCGGGATCCAGAGCTCTCTGCCTAAAAGAGTGGCTGAGGCAGAAACCTTCATAACACCAGAAAGTACCTGGATGTGCATTTGAGGACTGATAATCTACAAGGCAACGGACCAGGAGTTGGAAGTAGGATGAGGCTGAATGGTCCTGAAGAGTGGAATGCCCTCCTTCCATGCAGTAAATTTATGAGATTCTGTTCTAACTCGGTGCCTATAGACACTGCTGGATTTCCAAAATTGGTGTATTTCCAACATTTTCTAACTTTGTTCCTGATTTTTAGTTTTTTTTTCTTTCTACTGCATGAGTTATCAGTGACATCTGGTTCTGCAATATCCATGGGAGGCTTAACTGATAATACATAAAAACTGTGTTTAAATTTGGAAGAATGATATCCGATTAGTAAATTTAGCCAGGCATACTCCCAACCTACCAGAACTGGTTTGAAGAGAGAAAACAGATCGACACTCAATGCTGCACAAAAGCCAATTTATGAGCTGCATGGTATTCTACAGCCCTGCAGTGCTTTTCCTGCTATGTATTTAACCCATTGCTAACGTAAGGCAAGGCTGGTTAAAGAAACCACAATGAAAAATAAAGGTTAAAAAGTAAAGGAAACATGGAGGCTGCAGAAATAATCAAAAGAGGAGGAGTTGGAATTGAGGTCCTGGCTGAATGAAGAGCTGAAAGGAGGCAGCAAGATGAGTAGCACGTGGTTAGCACTGCTGCCTCACAGCACCAGGGACCCGAGTTCAATTCCAGCTTTGGGTGACTTTGTGGAGTTTGCACGTTCTCCCTGTGTCTACGTGGGTTTCCTCCAGTTGCCCCAGTTTCCACACACTGTCCAAAGAGATGGAAGTTAGGTGGATTGGTCATGCTAAATTTCCCCTTAGTTGCCAATGGTTAGGTGGGGTTACGGGAATGGAACGGGGGCGTGGACTTGGGAGGTTACTCTTTTAGAAGAGTTGCTGCAGACCCGATGGGTTGAATGGCCTCTTTCTGCACTGTAGGGATTCTATGAAATGAGAGCTTAGCACTGAGATAGAGAAAGCCTTCAAACTGCAACAAAAGACAGGTGACTGTATGTATGCTGCATTATTTCAAAAGAACTGCACAACCCAGAAGACAGCAAAGTGAGAAGGCAGCTGAGTACAGACTTTGATCTGGACTGGAGTTGCCACTAAGTAGAGGTAACTTGAAATTCATTTCAGTTAAGGCAATAATGGGATATGAAATCTGGTGGGCACATAGCATTCATATCATGGAGGATATAAGCATCAAGTTGGAGAGGATAAAGTTTGCCCTGAGAGGGTCTGTGCAGGGGTTCTCCAGGCGGTGGCAACCGTTCCTAGACTATCTCGCGGAGCGTTAGATGAAGTTCAGTCAACAGCAGCAGCAACCCAGGGAGGGGGGGGGACATCTCTCTTGGGGGGTGGGGGGAAAGAGGGAGGGGGGTGATGTGTTGGGTGCTCTGGATCCGTGGAACACATACAGGCCACCAACACTTAAAATAGTACACTATTTTATTAAGTTAGAAACTGTTGAACATACTTTCACTGTGGGTTAACACGATGTTAGATTAAACTAAAGACCTATGCCTGTCCTAACCAATCTATGCACGCAGCACATGGTGAAGATCTGTGCTGTAAGCTCTGTCCTTCTGAGAAGCTGCATCCCGAATCAGCGGGAACTCTGATGCTCTCTGTCTATATAGTGAGTGTGCTCTAACTGGTGATTAGCTGCGGTGTTGTGTGTGTTGATTGGTCTTGCTGTGTGTCCATCAGTGTGTCTCTGCACCATGATATACTGGTGTATATTATGACAGGAGGTGGGGCAAATTTTGATCAAGGAACATGTGAGAATATCACAGCGCCAGGGTCCCAGGTTTGATTCCCGGCTTGGGTCACTGCCTGTGCAGTCTGCACATTCTCCCTGTGTCTGCGTGGTTTTTTTCTGGGTGCTCCGGTTTCCTCCCACAAGTCCCGAAAGACGCGCTGTTAGGTAATTTTGACATTCTGAATTCTCCATCTGTGTAGCTGAACAGGCTCAGGAATGTGGCGACTAGGGGCTTTTCACAGTAACTTCATTGCACTGTTAACCTAAGCCTACTTGTGACAATAAAAATTATTAAGTATGTCCTAGGTTTTTCCATGTATGGAATCGAACCTGGGACCCTGGCACTGTGAAACAACAGTGCTAACCACTGTGCTACCATGCTGACCCCATCAATAAGAAGAAAGCAATAGATGTGGCATATTTAGATTATCATAAGGCATTTAATAAACTTCCACATAACAGTTTGTTATGCAAGAAATGGGGTATTGGAAGTAATATACAAGTCATTGTTGAAATGCTGTAACGAGACTGCCATCAAAAGCAATTGTTCCAAGCTAACAAAAGACTTTGGCCATAGCTATCTGTCTGGACAGTATGCAGAACAATCCTTTTCACTGTACCTCAGTACATGTGACAATAAATCATCTCCAAAACCAAATCTATCCTGCCCGTTATATCCTCAAAAAGGTCCGATGATTGCCCTTTCATCAAACAGTGTTGGCTCTACCTAGCCATATTATAATTTTCCAATTGCCCTCTTACCTCATCCATAATAAATTTAAGTACTTCCCTACTACAGGTGTCACGCTAAATGGCCTGTGGCTCATTATGTTCTCTCCCCAACCTTCTCGTTTTGAATAGCAGAACTAAATTTTGCTGCCTTCCGATTTACTGGGACTATTCTAGAGTCCAGGGAATCCTGGAAAATCCAAACCAATGCACCTATTATCTCTGCTGTCACTTCTAAAACCAAGTATACCACCTAACCTGTTGAGCTAAATTGTGGGTTAAGGTTAACGATGTTAATTTATTGCTGAAAAGCAAAATTTCTTGTCCTGATTTCCAATTGGGCAAGTGGTCTAATTCTGAGGTGACCCAGCTTTACCTGAAGAGTGTTCATTTTAGATTTTTTTTAAAAAATTTGGTTCATTTTTAGATTAAGGACGCACAGATTAATTCCTCTTTTTAAAAAAATAAAAAAATAAATTACAGAGCTTCCCAGTGGAGCCAGCCTCCACATTGCTGGAGGAGGTGCTGACGACAGGGGGACTGGAGAAGTGGGTAGTGTCGCCGGTTTACGGGGCTATTTTGGAAGAGGAGAAGGCACCACTGGAAGGGATCAAAGCAAAGTGGGAGGAAGAGTTGGGAGAGGATATGGAGGAGGGGTTCTGGTGTGAGGTGCTCCGAAGAGTTAATGCCTCCCCCCCGTGCGCGAGGTTGGGGCTGATACAGCTGAAGGTGGTATACAGAGCACACCTCACGAGGGCAAGGATGAGCCGATTCTTTAAATGAGTAGAAGATGTGTGTGAACATTGTGGGGGGTGAGTAGAAGATGTCTGTGAACATTGTGGGGGGGGGGGGGGGCGCTAATCACATTCATATGTTTTGGTCCTGTCCAAAGCTAGAGGATTATTGGAAGGAGGTTTTTAGGATAATTTCTAAAGTGGTGCACGTGAAACTGGCCCCAGGCCCCCGGAAGGCCATATTAGGGGTGTCCGCCCAGCCAGGGTTGGAAACGGGTGCGGAGGCAGATGTTGTAGCCTTTGCCTCGTTGATCGTCCGAAGGCAGATCCTGATAGGTTGGAGAGCAGTCTCTCCACCCTGTGCCCTGGCTTGGCAGGGGGACCTGTTGGAATTCCTGATTCTTGAGAAGGTTAAGTTTGAACTGAGGGGAGGAATGGAGGGGTTCTACAATTCATGGGCATTATTCATTATGCACTTTCAAGAACTGGATATCATCAAACATTAGTAGGGGCAGGTGGGTGGGAGGTTTGGGGGGAGCGGGGCTGTGTGTGTTAATGGCGACTATGGGTGATCCCTAATTCCTTTTTGTCATTTGTTTATGTGAACATGCGGGCTAATGTTTGGGGTTTGGTGGGAGGATGGGATCGTTTTTATTGATATGGGGATTGACATATTTGTTACTGATTATTGTTTATTGTTGGTGGGTGTAAATTTGGGAGAAAATGTGAAAAAGGAGGAGAATAAATAATATTTAAAAATAAATAAATAATTTTGAGTTCTTGGTTCCTCACCATTTCTGGTGTATTGAAAGAGAAGAAAACTTATAGGGAAATGGGCTAAGAGACAGAAAATGGGATTACCTGGCTTTCTCTTTGAAAGAGCCTGTGCAAACTCAGTGGGCCAAATGGCCACCTGCAGTGTTGCACTACTGTATGATTGTATGAGAGGTGGAAGAGTTCTTGGGGTGAATACCAGAGAAAGTGGTCAAGCCATGAATAGAGAAACAAAGGGAATGGCGTGGATAACCATTCTGGGTGTGGGGAAACGGACAGGTAGAGACAGTGAAGGAAATGGCCATGGTCTGAAACTGTTACCTTAGGTATTCAGCACTATATGCTTCCAGCACAGACAAAATGGCAACTAGGAATGGAAAATATGAGCAATCCCATAATGCAAGTGTCTGCCCAGGATTGTAAGAAAGAGTTAACTACAGAAATGCGGTGGTAGTGGGAAACTGAACTGTGACAGGAAGAGCTAGCCACTTCTATAACCACAAACACAAGTCCCGGAAAATGTACTATCACCAAGGCACCATTGTGAGAGGCACTGGGAACAGCTCTGGAGACAGTGCACTGTGCAAATGGACCAGTTGACTGAATAGAGCTCATGTGGAGAGGGTTTAATCTAGCCTTATGGGTACAGTGTTAACACTGGGGTTCTAATTGCAGGAAATGCTATTTACACATAGACTAGGTTTTGGAGACCATTTGTGGTGAGAAGGGAAGTTTTTTATTTTTGCAATGCGTATAGGATATCACTGCAACAAGTCAGGAAAGAGGCAGAGCAATTACATAACCTAAAAGACAGGAAATACATGAGAAAAAGGAACAACCATGTACACATCTTCTACTCCTTCGTTAGAAAAATAAATATATATTTTTAAGCGTATGCTTAGGTCTCAGGTAGTTAATCAGATAGTTTATGCATATATAACTGCGTCTGCATTTTATCTGCTTTGCTTTTAACAGAAGTTTAAATGCATTATGCAATTGCAGGAAGTACTCCAAACGATCCTCATCAGAGACTGCTCGGTCATATCAAATGGTTCATTCAAATCAGCGTTTCTATTGCAAAACATTAAAGGTTAAAATGCCTTAAACATAACAAAATTGAGGTTTGGCAATGGTAAATATTTGAACAGGAACTGATGTAAATTATGTATGCTCCAGTAAGATAAGTATTGCAGACGAGATTCCATCAATGACTCAAATAAATCAGACACTATTAGAAAAAACTTATTTTTTTTAAATTCGCTCATGCATTGTGGGTGACATTGGCTGGACCAGCATTTATTGGTGGGATTTGAACCCGGGTCCCCAAAGCATGACTCTGGGTCTTGGGGTTACTAGTCCAGTGACAATACCACTGTGCCAACGCCTCCCTTGGAGCAAGAGGGCAGATGATACATAAAACTATGACACAGAATATAAATATATGACATTTACAGAAATACATCAGCAAAGCCAGGAGAATATGAGAGATAATAGGAATAAAGTATAGACATAAACAATTTAAAGTAAAGGGGCAGGGTCATAAGATTCAAGAGTGTGAGTGTCCCAAAGATTTAAGCAAAATTACAGCAAACAAATGATCGGTCAGATTATAATGCTCCACCACCACGCTTGCAGGTTTTTAGTCAAAGGGTGGAGTGGGGGGGGGGTTATGAAATTCCAGGAACAGGATTTATTCTGGGTTCCTGCTCGTCTTCGCAGCATTTTTACGCTGTGGCCTGCAAGGCCTCAAATGCGAAATCTGCTCATGTCCCGATTAAGGGCCATTTCCTGCCCAGCCTCAATTTTTAGGCAGGCGGGCGGATTGAAGCTCCATGGAGGATAGCCAGAAATAAAGTTTGATCAAGGGTTAGGGCAGGTGGATTAACTGGTTCAAGGTACAGGGTCGAGGCATAGAGTTTAAGAGTAGGGAGGTTATGCTGGAAAAAAACAAAATGTTGGTTGGGCCAGATCGAGAGTATTGTGTGAGGTTCTGGAATTCACATACAGGATGGATGTGATAGCATTGGAAAGGGTGCCGAAGAGACGTACCAAGATGTTGCCTAGGCTGGAGAGTTTTATCTATGAAGAGAGATTGGATAGTCTGGAGTTGTTCTCCTTGAATCACAGGAGACATGATCGAGATGACAAACATTATTGGGGGGTATGATAGAGTAGACAGGAAGAAATATTTACCATTGGTGGAGGGATCACTGACCAGGGGACATAGGTTTAAGGCAAGAGGTAGGAGGTTTAGAGGGGATGTGAGGAAAAGCCTTTTTACTCAGAGGGTTGTGGGAGTCTGGAACTCACTGCCTTTAAGTGTGGTGGAGGCAGAGATCCTCATAACATTTAGAAGTATTTAAATGTGCACTTGCGTTCCCAAGGCATAAAAGGCCACGTGCTGGAAAATGGGATGAGAATAGTTTGGTGCTTGTTTTTGACCGGCACAGATGTGATGGGCCAAGGGCGTTTTCTGTACTGTCGGTCTCTATGACTCGGGGGGAATGGGTAGGGGGGGGGGGGTGCCTCAATCAGAAACCACCTTCTGACTGGGGCCCCTTTCCTTTCAGGCCCAGTGACCCGCCCCCCCCCCCCCCCCCCCCCCCAACACCTTACCTTCAAGACCCCGATTGCATCCTCACGAATCTCCAGGCCTTCCCTAACCACCCCTCCCTGCACCCGTTACACTTATCTGGGTCCCTGATTTCTAGAAGTTTATCTCAAGCAGTTCTGTGCAGTTCCTCTTCTGACCACTGCAGTGCTGTTGCTGAGTGGCAGCAAACATGCCGGCAGCTCTCCAAGCTGGAACACCCTCCTAACTGAGGGGTGGAAGTCCCTCCTAATGCCAACAACTCTCATTAGAGCATTAAATGGCAACAGGACTATCTCTCTCTCCAAGACCCAATCAACTTCAGCTGCTTCATCAATACCCTTCCTTCCATTATAAGGTCAGAAATGGAGATGTTTGCTGATGATTGCACAATGTTCAGCACCATACTGTGCAACACTTGGACAACATTCAGTCTTGGGCTGATGAGTGGCAAATAATATTCTTGCCACACAAGTGCCAGGCAATGCCCATCTCCAACAAGAGAGAATCCACTCATCTCCCATGACATTCAATGGCATTGCCACTGCCATCCTCCATGACCAACATACTGGGGGTTACCATTGACCAGAAACTGAACTGGACTAGCTATATACTGTGGCTGCAAGAGCAGGTCAGAGGCTAGGAATCCCGTGGCAAGTAACTCATTTCCTCACTCCCCAAAGCCTGCCCACCATCTACAAGGCACAAGGATAAGTGTGATGGAATAGGGCAGCACGGTGGCGCAGTGGTAGCACTGCAGTCTCACGGCACCGAGGTCCCAGGTTCGATCCCGGCTCTGGGTCACTGTCCATGTGGAGTTTGTACTTTCTCCCCGTGTTTGCCAGGGTTTCGCCCCCATAACCGAAAGATGTGCAAGGTAGGTGGATTGGCCACGCTAAATTGCTCCTTAATTGGAAAAAATGAATTGGGTACTCTAAATTAAAAAAAAACAAGTGTGATGGAATAATCTCTCCTTGCCTAGATGTGTGCAGCTCCAACAACACACAAGAAGCTCAACACTATCCAGGACAATGCATTCCTTGGTTAGCACACCACCCACCACATTCAACATCCACTCACTCCATCTTGACATAGTGGCAGCCGTGTGTATTATCTACAAGACACACTGCAGCAAGGCTCCTCCGACAGCACCTCACCAAACCGGTGACCGTTACCCCCTAGAAGGCCAAGCGCAGCAGATGCACGGAAATACCACCATCTGCATCGTTCCCCTCAATGCCACACACAATCCTGACTTGGAATGATATTGCTGTTCCTCCCGGGTCACTGGATCAAAATCCTGGAACTCCCTTCCCATCAGTACAATGGGTGTGGCGGTTCAAAAAGGCAGCTCACCATTACCTTTGCACGGGCAGTTAGGAATGTGCAATAAAAACCAATCTCGACAGCGCCACCCACATCCCATGGAAGAATAAAAAATATCAATATTTTATTTTGACACAAGTTGTTTCTATTCTTCATATTTAAACTTGCTTTGAATTTCATGTTTAATGCTGCACCAAATCTTACCTTTCAGAAGTTTTTGAATCAGCCTTTTGAGTGACCAGAGATGGGAGGGGGCTCAAGGACCCCCTTAGAGGTGAGTTGTGGTGTTTTGGGGGTGGGGTGCGAGAGGGTGGTCATGATGGGGGGGGGGGGGGGGTTCTACTGATCTCTTCCTGCACTAATGAGCTCTGCTTGAAATGGGACCGTGTGCAGCCTCGGCCGGGAGTTCCTGACCGAGGCTCCGAAATGAAGCAGAGTCTGGTTTGATACTGTGGTCTTTCTCGCCGCTGCGAATGCTGGGAAACACCTGGCTAAACATGCTCGACGTGGGACTCTGTTTCATTTCTGTTAAATCGCGCACAATATGTCAAGAGCTTGAATAAAGTAAAGATTTAAGAATGGGATAGAATAGATTAACGAAGTTCGGATAAAATAAAGTTTGAAGAATGGGATGAAAGAGCAATTGATAAGAGCGCAGCTGTGTCAAGGGGTTTTGATATACGAATTAGCTTAGAAGCAAGGTAAATAGACATTTATTTGAGAAAAGTGGGAAACAATAAAGTATACAATTTTAGGTGTGTTATAGGCCAGGGTTTAGAGAACCCTAAAGTGTATCGTGGAGTTCACCTGACTCACAACTTTTAATAGATTGTGGTATGGGGAGCACGCGGCCCACTCTACAGGTGTGGTAGAGCAGAAATGGAAAAGTATTTTTTAAAAGCAAAACAATGTTTATTCTATGAACTCAAGTTAACCTTTTTAAAACATAGTGAACATCTTAGCAACCATCAATTCAAATACAACCCCCAAAGAATACAACACTAAGTAATCCTTAATAACTTCCCAAACAACATCCAGAAGACAAAAGAAACACCTTTTAACGGAAGCACATTAGGTTTACATTCATTACTGAGAACATTTATAATTCTGAATTCACCAAATGATCAAGAAATAGTCTTTTCATGGCAGAGAGGTCAACAGTACACCTGCTCTGTCTGGCTTCAGTTCCAACAGTGAAAACGAAATTAAAACACACCCTGCAGCAAACAGCCTAAAACGAAAGTAAAAAGATGACAGACAGCCCAGCTCCACCCACACTCTGACATCACTGATAAACACCCATTTCTTAAAGGTATATTTCTTAAACACCCATTTCTTAAAGGTACTCTCACATGACAGGTGTCAAAACTGCAGAATAGATAAGTTCAAAGTGGAGACTCTTAGGAAAGAGTTAATGTTCTGTAATACTCAAATTGGAATTTGGATTTTAAATGTTTAATAGACTGCACCGATATACAAGGGGGATACAGGTGGCACTGATTTGTTGTTGGAGAAGTGATTACTGAACACAATAAACTTGGGAGTCAAAGAAGTCAAGACTTGCTTTCTCATTCTTATTATAGTTTCCATCAGTGCTTAACAGTGATATGAGAAGACAGTTCACATGTATGTGCTAGAAGTCTGGCTTCTAAAGCGAGTCGTTTAGATGGGAGGACATCAAAAGGGAAATATGTTATTTCAGTAGCCGGGTAGCTCTGCACTGCCAGCAGAGGTGGAAATGAGAAAGAAGAAAAGCAGCTGGAAAGCAGTTGCGATCACAGCCGTGCTCAGCCTGAAAGTGAAACTCTCCCAAAAAGCAGAATTCTAGGCTAGAAGCTACTGGATTTGAAAATCTCAGACAAACTACACTTTACCTAAGAAAGCTTCCTAAACTTAAAGATAATCCGTGGGTGGTAACTATTTGCTGGATTTAGCTCATCAAGTTATACTATGTGGAAAGATTGCTTTGGAAAAGGGGACATTTATCAGAGTTCAGGGACTCAGATAGATGGGAATGTGGTTAATTCTAGAATATAATGTGTGTGGGTGTAGCCATTATTGCAGTTAAGTATACCTTGTATTGTGGCCATTTTTGTTGTGTGTCTTACCTGTAAATAAACCTTCTTTCATTTGAGCGATTAAAACAAGATTGGACAGATAGCCAAGAATTGGAGTACATTACATCGGCTTAATTTAACGCGGTTGGTGGAACAGATGGAGGAGGACTTTAAGAGATGGGACATGGTGTCCCTGTCACTGGCAGGGAGGGTGCAGGCGGTTAAAATGGTGGTCCTCCCGAGATTCCTTTTTGTGTTTCAGTGCCTCCGGTGGTGGTCACGAAGGTTTTTTTCAAAAGAATCGAGAAGAGTATTATGAGTTTTGTGTGGGCCGGGAAGACCCCGAGAGTGAGGAGGGGATTTTTGCAGCGTAGTAGGGACAGGGGGGGGCTGGCACTACCGAGCCTAAGTGAGTACTACTGGGCCGCCAATATTTCAATGGTGTGTAAGTGGATGGGAGAAGAGGAGGGAGCGGCGTGGAAGAGATTGGAGAGGGCGTCCTGCAGTGGGACTAGCCTACAAGCTATGGTGACGGCACCGTTGCCGTTCTCACCAAAGAAATACACCACAAGCCCGGTGGTGGTGGCTACATTGAAAATTTGGGGGCAGTGGAGACGGCATAGGGGAAAGACGTGAGCCTCGGTGCGGTCCCCAATAAGAAATAACCATAGGTTTGTTCCGGGGAGAATGGATGGGGGATTTGGAGCATGGCAAAGAGCAGGGGTAGCACAATTGAGAGATCTGTTCGTAGATGGGACGTTTGCGAGTCTGGGAGCGCTGACGGAAAATATGGGTTGCCCCAAGGGAATGCATTTCGGTATATGCAACTGAGGGCTTTTGCGAGGCAACAGGTGAGGGAATTCCCGCAGCTCCCGACGCAGGAGGTGCAGGATAGAGTGATCTCAGAGACATGGGTGGGGGATGGTAAGGCGTCGGACATATATAGGGAAATGAGGGACGAGTGGGAGAGCATGGTAGATGAGCTGAAAGGGAAATGGGAAGAAGAGCTGGGGGAGGAGATTGAGGAGTGGCTGTGGGCTGATGCCCTACGTAGGGTAAACTCATCGTCCTCGTGTGCCAGGCTAAGCCTGATACAATTTAAGGTGTTACACAGGGTGCATATGACTGGAGCACGGCTCAGTAAATTTTTGGGGGTAGAGGATAGGTGTGCAAGATGCTCGAGAAGCCCAGCGAATCACACCCACATGTTCTGGTCATGCCCGGCACTACAGGGGTTTTGGGTGGGGGTGGCAAAGGTGCTTTCGAAGGTGGTGGGGGTCCAGGTCGAACCAAGCTGGGGGTTGGCTATATTTGGGGTTGCAGAAGAGCCGGGAGTGCAGGAGGCGAGAGAGGCTGATGTTTTGGCCTTTGCGTCCCTAGTAGCCCGGCGCAGGATATTGTTAATCTGGAAGGAAGCCAAACCCCCGGGTGTGGAGACCTGGATAAACGACATGGCAGGGTTTATAAAGTTAGAACGGATTAAGTTCGTACTAAGGGGTTCGGCTCAAGGGTTCACCAGGCGGTGGCAACCGTTTGTCGACTACCTCACAGAAAGATAGAGGGAATGGAAAAGAAGAAGACAACAGCAGCAACCCAGGAGGGAGGGGGGGGGGGGGGGGGGGGGGGGGAGGAATCGGACGGACTCTCAGGGATGTTACTGTATATGTATAGGCACTTGTTTTAGGTAATGTATATTGGACTGTTGGATTGTATCTTTGGAGAGTATTTATTTTTGACCAGGCAGTTGCCATTTAGTTTGGTTTTTGTTTCTGTTCGTATATTATTTATTTATTTGTTTAAAACTGGCCACTGTTATTTATATTGCTTTATTGTTGTTTAAAAGAAACACTACGTACTGTTATGTTTGGCCAAAAAAAATCTTGAATAAAATATATTTAAAAAAAAAACAAGATTGGACCTTTCCCTCACTGGTTTGCTCGTCTGTCTTCACATTATACCAAATTGAAAAAATACATTTCAAGAACTGGCATTCCAAGTTACCCCTCCAGGATTTGGTATACACTCACGTCTAACATTAACGGGGTTCTTAACATAACCAACAGCCAAATTGTACCCAAAATAAAAATCTAGGCGATGCTGTTCTTTTTATTCAAGGTCTCAGTGTGGCCGAAGGCAAAGCTTTGTGCAATCCGCTTTCGGAAAAGCATAGTAACAGTGGAAAAGTTGGAGTGTTCAATGGATATGATCATGGGTGAAACTTGACAAGTCAGCCTTTATTCACCATTATAGCTAAGATGATACAGTGGTGATATGATAACAGTGTTCAATATTATGAACGGTTACACCAAAATAAATAATGATGAACTGGTTCAATTGGTTACCAAGAGAGTAACGACCAGGCATAAATTTAAAACCATGACAAAATTATCAAGGGGATTTAGAAACTTTTTTCAGGCAGTGTGCGGTTAGAATATTAAAATCTCCATGACAGAGAAATGTCCACAATTGTTTCTCAAAGGACATCAGTTGGTTACTCAAGAACGGCATATTAAATGATATTAGAAGTGATCAGAAAATCAGGTGGTTCATAGGGGAAACATCTGGACTTTTTTCGTGTTCAGTCATTGGGGTGAGAATGCCACCAGTAAGGCCAGCATTTACTGATCATCTTTAACTGCCCTGGAGAAGAGGACTGTGAGCCGCTGCCTAAAAATGCTACAGCCCATGGGTATTGTGTATTGATGGTGTTTCCAGTGCTTCCTCACTAGCAACCTTGCAGTGGATCAAGGGCACTTTAAGAGACCGATCACGTGATGTCATTGGACGTTTGCACAGCCAAACAAGCAGTCTAACATCGCAGCCTGTAGCGTTAACATCTTCTTAATAACGCTCTTTGTATGGTTGAACCTCCAAGGCCCACAGACCTAATTTAGATCGAGAATTTCAGCACTTGGTGACCCAGCAATGATGAAATAAAAGAATATATTTCCATTCTTGATTCATTAAGTTGCTCTAGAATCAGAGAATCCCGACAGTGCAGAAGGAGGCCATTGGCCATTCGGTCCATTGAGCTTGCACCCACCCTCTTAAAGAGTATCCTACCTCGGCTTGCTCCTCCACCTTATCCCCGCAACACAACCCAACCTGCACATGCCTGGACACGAAGGGACAATTTAGCAAGGCCAATCCATCTAACCTTCACATCTTTGGACTGTAGGAGAAAATCAGAGCACCCGGGAGGAAACCCACGCAGACAGGGGAGAACATGCAAACTCCACGCAGTCACCCAAGGCTGGAATTGAACCCGAGTTCCTGTCGCGGTGCGGTAGCAGTGCTCAATACTGTGCCACCGTGCCACTAATAGGTGTTTAAAAGCTGATTGTGGTTGAACTTGCTGCCAATGATCCTGGAGCAGATACCGAGAAAACAGATTTTAAATAATGTAACAGAAGCAAAATTTGTTTTGGAGGAGCTCTTTGCAATATCTGCTTACACACAGAAACTAAAGTGCCTTCAACTTGAACGATGCAATGATTCAATCCAATGAAAAATTATAACAAATCTTAAATTTTCCACCTCTGAAGTGAAATCCTTCATTTTTTAAAAAATTAAAAAATTTCAATTAAGGGGCAATTTAGTCTGGCCAATCCACTTAACCCGCACATCTTTGGGTTCTGGGGGCAAAACCCACACCGACACGGGGAGAATGTGCAAACTCCACACGGACAGTGACCCAGGGCCGGGATTGAACCTGGGACCTCAGTGCCGTGAGGCAGCAATGCCAACCACTGCGCCACCATGCTGCCCTGAAATCCTTCATTCGGAGTCATAGTTTCAAGCAGTTTAATGAACTACTCATGAAAATCGCTCTTTTTTGCATAAACAAGTGCGGACAAGTCTATTATTCTAAAACTCTTATCTTACAATCAGAAACCAGCACTAAATAAAATAGATCAGATGCAAGATAGTCACACACAAATCTTACCTTTTTTCCACCTTCATCGGTTTTTAATTCACTGTGCTCTAACGCATCGAGGAGACTCAAAGGTTTCTTTCGCATGTTCTCAGTTGCTTTCTCATATTCAATGCAAAGCTTGGCCATGGCACCTCCTCTGGAAGGCTCAACATCATCTGTATACAAGTACATCACCACAAATCGCTAATAATTTGTTTTGAGGAAGCCCAGGTTGCATCCGGAATCAAACAACCACAGCAGTCACCAGGAAGCAACACTGGAATGGAATAGCACCTCACCGAGTAAACTGATAGAGCCAGCAAGGGAAGAAGGGATAAAATCCCTCCTCTACAACAGTACGTAAAGTCCACCATTTGCAGCGCAGAACAGTCAGAAAACTGAATCAGCACATACTGTACTCCCTGGTAAACATCCCTCCCATCCATACTGTAATTCCGGCACAAACCCACACAAAACACCCACCTCCCTGCAACCCCACACAACCTACCATGCCTCTTGGCTCCCATAGTGATAGGAGGCTTTGGCACAATGGGCAGAATTTTCCATTCTCCTCATGTCTAATATAAAAAAAGCTTGTCTCGTTCTTTAATAAATGCAACAATTTACCAAATCTTTCTCCGTGCATTCCGCCCCTCAAGCATTTTGTGCGTCTTTTTGTTTTAAATGGATTGGGATTTTAGGTTGGCAGGAAAATTATTGGCAGCCTTGACTTCCAACATACACATGTTGAGCACAGTGTTTAGTTTTGGACTCCTTACTTAGGGCAGGGCGTCATGCATTGGAAACAGTTTACAGAAGGTTCACTTAACTGATTCCTGGGATAAAGGAGTTTTGTTATCAGAAAAGGTTGGACAGGTTGGGCCTATGTCCATTGGAGTTTAGCGACATGAGAGGTACTGAAACACAAGGGTTCTGAGGATCTTAACAGGATAGATTTAAGACGCCGTTGAAGTGAAATCTTTTTCTAACATAGGGTTGTTAGTCTGTGAAATTCTCTTCCTCAGAGAGCAGTGGAGGCAGGATCATTGAATATTTTATGCTCGAGTTAGATTCTTGACTCCCATGGTAGTCAATCTAAGGGTATCAGGAGGACACAGGAAAGTAGGGTTGAGGTCACATTGAGATCGGCCATGATCTTATCAAATTGCAGAGCAGGTTCAAGGCCTACTTCTGTTCTTGACTGATATATTCGTACATATTATGTATACCTGGGCCACTGCAAGTGAAATTAACAGCAATTTGAAAAATACTGTACCAGCATGTTTTCTTTTGAGGCTTGGGACATGGGAATCTAAAGTTTTTGCTTTCTTCAGACTTAGGCCAGAGTTAGCAGGTAAGGATGGGGCAGCACGATCCACCTCCGAACACTGGCCACTGCATGGCTTCATCTTCAGTTTTGGCGGCGGCATCTATTTGTGTAACAGAAATACAATTAAACGAAGAAGCCTACATTTTAATGTTCTTACAAACATCATGTTCTATTTTAAATTCAATTTCAGCAATCCATAAAAATCAAGCTCTTTAAAAGAAAGACTGGAACTTCCTTACGTTTTAAAAGCAAAGCGAGGTACGGAGGGAGCTCTTCAGTACAAAATATCAACCCGAGCCGTATAAAATGCAAAATATATTAGTTCACAAAGTTAAATTAAGTTCAAATTTATTTCAATTTCCTTGCAAAGATGCCCTACTTTGATTCACCCGCCTCAAGAGTGAGGTACTTTGTTGGCATTAGTAATGGACCAGTCAGTACATGATGGCATGCAAAAATGTAGACTACCCTCCTTTCTTCCATCCAGCCAGGAGTGTGGACTAGATTGGCAAGAGGTCTCTCTAAGGTTACCAATTATTTGTAACAAGTAGTTGATAGGATCCACATTGGACGTGTGTTGTTACATTGCCACAAAGCAGATGTGATAGTTAAAGGTTGCTCACCTGTGTCTTGTCTATTTGTGAAAAATACCATTGTGTATGAAAAAGTACCTCCTTCGATCCAAAGCCAGCATCATTATTGGTGTGGCTCAGAATTGTAATTATCCCTTTATTACGGTATATAGTACACACGATACCAAGCCAGATGCCATCAATGACCTCTCTTGAAAAGTGGCACATACCAGGCCAACAGATCAATACTTATAATGTAGAACTAATAAGTTACTTACAGAAGAACAGTGAAATCGGGCAACATAGTGGATATATTAACTTCTTTAAAAAAAGATGAATTAGTCCATAAGAGGTCAAAATAAAAAGGACTTGCATTTATATAGCAGCTTTCCCAACCGCAGGATGTCTAAAAGGACTTCACAGTCAATGATGTACTTCTGAACTGTACTCATTGTTGTAACTTAGCAAAGCTGGCAGCTAATCGAAGCAAAGTTGAAAACAACATTTAATAATGGCCAGGTTTGATGGGATTGTTCTGCCATTATTTTGGCCAAGTGTCAGCTTGGGCTGGAAATGCAGAGGGTAGCCTGTCAGCAGCATTGACGGATTTCCCCGCTGCATTTTTAAACTGATGGACAAAAAAAAAGTGAGATGCGGGTCCCATAATGTCACACTGGTGGGGTAGGCTCTGATTGAGGCGTAGAGACCTGATAATTATACTTAAAAGGTATACAAACAGGGTTCCAACGTCGGGATTCCCATTCTGTCATTGGCGGGGACAATTGATCATGGAAGTCTCACCAGCGTAAAAGCCATTTTGGGATTCCTGTACGTGTTTCTACCCCCACGGCTGTTCCCGCCTCTCTCTCCCTCACCCCCCCCCCCCTGCATTAGTGATGTTGATTTTAGGGATAAATACTTGCCAGGGTAGCGGAGGAACACACTACCAATCTTACTTCTGATCCTCCTGCCTCCTTTTCCCCTAGACATCCATTCCTTGAACACTACTTATTGTTTTCAATGTTGAAATAATCAGGTCCCAGAGATTCGTCAAAAGTCTATTTCCGCCAGCCTGGCAATCTACCTAAATTAACATTTCAAATAGTCTATTTTTCATACTTGACAGTAAATGAAAGAGTAATCCCATTGGGTTGATGGAATGTAAACCGAATGTGAGCTGCCCCAACCTTTCAAAGAATTTATGATGAACTGATGTTTAGGTTATTGTGGCCACAGCCCCAGAGGCCTTAAGACTCTATTTCAAATTCTTAAAAGGTTATGTAATTGGTATTTTAAAATGGGAAAAAACACCTGCATTTCTAAAGCAATTCATAATTTCTCTCAGAAACATCCTTGAACATTTCACGTGCAATGCATTCCTTGGAAACTTAATTACTGCTGTTCACAGGAAAACATGACACTCATAGAATCCTTACAGCGCAGAAGGTGGCCATTTGGCCGATCGAGACTGCACTGCCCCTCCGAAAGACAACCCTACCTAGGCCCACTCCTTCAACCATCCCGTCCTATCCCCATAACCCCGCAACCTAACATGCACATCCATGGGCACTAAGTGACAATTTAGCATGGCCAATCCACCATACCCGCACATCTTTGGACCGTGGGGGAAACTGGAGCACCCGGGGGGAAACCCACACAGACACGGGGAGAATGTAAAAACTTCACACAGCCAGTCACCCAAGGCTGGAATTGAACCTGATCTCTGGCGCGGTGAGGCAGCAGTGCTAACCACTGTGTCACCGTGCCATCCCTGTAACTTACATCACACACAGTTCTGAAAATGACAAATGGCTAGCTAACTTGTTTTGTGTTACTGTCACATCTGGGCAGCCTGCTGTTCTTTTTATAGTGTCATGACATCTTTAATGTCTACCAAAACTACTTTACACACAATCCAATATAGGTTGAAATATGAGACCAAAATATTGCTTTCACCATATCACAATTAAGCAAAATGACCAAGAGCAGAATTCAGCCTAATGACAGAAACTAGACCATTGCCGCTTAGATGTGGGCTCTTGCCAACAATTTTTCAGGAAGGAATCAAAAAGTTCAATGCTGAAAGTGACCTTCTCAGCACATTAAGCAATTAACAGCCAAGTATTACAAATTGTAACTTTAAGAAACTGCACCCCAGTCCAGAACATTAGTTACCATCAGCACGAGGGGAATTGATGCTTTTCCCGATGTTGAGGGATTGAGGGGATGGGAGGGGCGTGGCAGGAAACAAATCAATTTGTTACTTGGTTTAAGACAGCCCAATGCAATGTTAAAAATCACCATTCTGAAAGATGGATAGCACTCTTTGTCCTCCACCCATCTTGAAGTTGGTACATGTTAAAAGCGAGTCAGAAAGAAGTAGGAGGAAATAAATACAAATTACCAAATAAAATCTTGATTTTCTCATCACTGAAGTACTTAAAAAATGTTTTCTGATAGACTGAACCACTACACATCAGTTAATTAATGCACTTTGCAGAAAGTCTTGAAGACTTGCAATATCAAACAAATAGCTTTCCGTCTTGTTGCTGTTATGAATACATATTTCCAAGAATTATGCTTTTTAAAAGAGATGTTACATTTTTTGGACATCTTCTTGACAACTGGCCTGTTTTCCAAAAATAGGTTATATGTTCATTTTAGACGGTGAGCAAACTGCCTTTTTCTTTAAAAAAAAATATATATTTTATTAAAGTTTTTTTTTACAACTTAGTAATAAAATATACATTAAACGTTATTTAAATAATATATTAAACTAACAACAAATGAGGAAAAAAGTAATACAGAAGAAGCAAATATAAACAACTAGCATAAAAACAAAAACAAAAAACAAAGCACAGAATAAACACTCCCCCCCCCGCCCCCCCTCCCCCCCTCTCCGCCCCCCCCCCCCCCCCCCCCCCACCCCCCTGGGTTGCTGCTGCTGTCTTTTCTGTTTTTCCCTTATCGCTCCGCAAGATAGTCAAGGAACGGTTGCCACCGCCTGGTGAACCCCTGAGCCGATCCTCTTAATGCATATTTTATTCGCTCCAGTTTTATGAACCCTGCCATGTCGTTTATCCAGGCCTCCACGCCCAGGGGTTTCGCTTCTTTCCACATAAGTAGAATCCTTCGCTGGGCTACTAGGGACGCGAAGGCCAAAACGTCAGCCTCTTTCGCCTCCTGCACTCCCGGTTCTTCTGCAACCCCAAATATAGCCAACCCCCAGGTTGGTCCGACCCGGACCCCCACCACCTTTGAGATCACTCTTGCCACACCCACCCAGAACTCATGCAGTGCCGGACATGACCAGAACATGTGGGTGCGGTTCGCCGAGTTTCCCGAGCACCTCCCACACCTATCCTCCACCCCAAAAAACCTGCTCAGTCTTGCTCCCGTCATATGCGCCCTGTGTAGACCCTTGAATTGGATCGTGCTAAGCCTGGTACAAGAGGACGAGGAATTTACCCTGCTTAGGGCATCTGCCCACAGCCCTCCCTCAATCTCTTCCTCCAGCTCCTCTTCCCATTTTCCCTTCAGCTCCTCTATCATCGTCTCCCCCTCGTCTCTCATCTCCCTGTATATTTCGGACACTTTACCTTCACCAACCCATGCTCCCGAAATCACTCTATCCTGGATCCCTTGCGTCGGGAGCTGCGGAAATTCCCTCACCTGTTGCCTCGTAAATGCCCTCACTTGCATGTATCGGAAAGCATTCCCTGGTGGCAACTTATATTTTCCTTCCAATGCTCCCAAACTCGCAAATGTCCCATCCACAAACAAGTCCTTCAGCTTCCTAATTCCTGCTCGCTGCCAACATTGAAATCCCCCATCTATCCTCCCCGGGACGAACCTGTGGTTATTCCTTATCGGGGACCACACCGAGGCACCCGTCACTCCCCTGTGTTGTCTCTACTGCCCCCAGATCTTCAAGGTCGCCACCACCACTGGGTTTGTGGTGTATCTTTTCGGGGAGAACGGTAGCGGCGCCGTCGCCAGCGCTTTTAGGCTTGTTCCCTTACAGGACGCCATCTCCAGCCTTTTCCACGCCGCACCTTCCTCTTCCCTCATCCACTTACGGACCATCGACACATTGGCGGCCCAATAGTAGTCACTCAGACTCGGCAGTGCCAATCCCCCTCTGTCCCTACTGCGCTGCAGGAACCCCCTCTTTACCCTCGGGGCCTTTCCTGCCCATACAAAGCTCATAATGCTCCTGTCTACTTTTTTGAAAAAGGCCTTTGCAATCAGGATAGGGAGGCACTGAAACACGAAAAGAAACCTCGGGAGGACCACCATTTTAACCGCCTGTACTCTGCCCGCCAATGACAGGGGCACCATATCCCACCTCTTAAAGTCCTCCTCCATCTGCTCTACCAGTCGCGTCAAGTTAAGTTTATGCAGGGTTCCCCAGTTCCTGGCCACCTGAATCCCTAGGTATCGAAAACTCCTTGCTACTCTCCTCAGCGGCAGAACATCTTTCCCCCTGCCCTGTTCCTCGGGGTACATCACAAATAGTTCGCTCTTTCCCATATTTAATTTATATCCCGAGAACTCTACAAACTCCCTGAGTATCTGCATTACCTCTGGCATCCCCTCCACTGGGTCCGCCACATACAGCAGTAAATCGTCTGCATATAGTGACACTCGATGTTCCTCTCCCCCTCTGAGCACCCCCCTCCACTTCTTAGAGCCCCTCAGCGCTATGGCCAATGGCTCGATTGCCAACGCGAACAGTAACGGGGACAGGGGGCACCCCTGTCTTGTACCCCTATGTAATCGGAAGTAATCCGATCTTTGCCTGTTTGTAACAACGCTTGCCACCGGGGCCCCGTACAAGAGTCTAACCCATCTAATGAACCCCTCCCCGAACCCAAATCTCTTCAGCACCTCCCACAAATAGTCCCACTCAACTCTATCGAATGCCTTCTCTGCATCCATCGCCACCATTATCTCTGCCTCCCCCTCCGGTGGGGGCATCATCATCACCCCCAACAACCTTCGTATATTGGCGTTCAATTGTCTCCCTTTAACAAACCCTGTCTGGTCATCATGCACCACCCCTGGGACACAATCCTCTATCCTAGTCGCCATCACTTTGGCCAGCAGCTTGGCGTCTACGTTTAGGAGGGAGATGGGCCTGTATGACCCGCACTGCAGCGGGTCTTTATCTCGTTTCAGAATCAACGATATCGTCGCCTCTGACATTGTCGGGGGTAGTGTCCCCCTTTCCTTAGCCTCATTAAAAGTTCTCGTCAGAAGTGGGGCCAGCAGGACCACATATTTCCTGTAAAACTCCACCGGGAACCCATCTGGTCCTGGGGCCTTCCCTGCCTGCATGTTCCCAATTCCTTTAACCACCTCCTCCACCTCAATCTGCGCCCCCAGACCTGCCACCTTCTGCTCCTCCACCCTCGGGAACTCCAGTGGTCCAAAACGTGTATCATTCCCTCTTTCCCCTCCGGGGGTTGGGACCTATACATCCCCTCATAAAATGTCCTAAACACCTCGTTCACTTTCCCTGCTCTCTGCTCCATCTTTCCCGTTTCGTCTCTGACTCCTCCGACCTCTCTCGCCGCCCCCCCTCTTTCGAAGTTGTTGGGCCAGCAGTCGGCTCGCCCTTTCCCCATACTCGTATTGTATTCCCTGTGCCTTCCTCCACTGCGTCTCCGCCTTACCCGTGGTCAGCAGGTCAAACTTCGTCTGTAGTCTTCATCTTTCCCTGTATAGCCCTTCATCCGGGGCCTCCGCATACTGCCTATCCACCCTCAGAATCTCCCCAATCAATCTCTCCCTTTCTTTACCCTCTTTTTTCCCCTTGTGGGCTCTTATGGAAATGAGCTCTCCCCTAACCACCACCTTCAGCGCCTCCCATACTACTCCCACCTGAACCTCCCCACCATCATTGATCTCCGGGTATCTTTCAATACATCCCCTCACCCTTCCACATACCCCCTCATCCGCCAGTAGTCCCATGTCTAGTCTCCAAAGTGGGCGCTGCTCCTTTTCCTGTCCTAGATCCAGATCCACCCAATGTGGGGCGTGATCTGAAATGGCTATAGCCAAGTACCCCGTTCCTGCCACTTTCGGGATCAGCGCCCTTCCCAAGACAAAAAAGTCTATCCGGGAGTATACTTTATGGACGTGGGAGAAGAAGGAAAACTCTTTACTCCTCGGTCTAGCAAATCTCCAGGGATCTACACCTCCCATCTGCTCCATAAAGCCCTTAAGCACCTTGGCCGCCGCCGGCCTCCTCCCGGTCCTGGATCTGGACCGGTCCAGCCCTGGGTCCAGCACTGTGTTGAAGTTTCCCCCCCCCATTAACAAGTTTCCCTCCTCCAGGTCCAGGACACGTCCCAACATACGCTTCATGAATCCCGCGTCATCCCAGTTCGGGGCGTATACGTTCACCAGCACCACTGCCTCACCTTGCAATCTGCCACTCACCATCACGTACCTGCCCCCACTATCCACCACTATGGTCTTAGCCTCAAACGATACCCGTTTCCCCACCAGTATTGCCACCCCTCTATTTTTCGCATCTAACCCCGAGTGGAATACCTGTCCCACCCATCCTTTCCTTAATCTAACCTGCTCCGCCAATTTCAGGTGCGTCTCCTGGAGCATGACCACGTCTGCCTTCAGTCTCTTTAAGTGCGCAAATACCCTTGCCCTCTTAATCGGCTCATTCAAACCTCTCACATTCCACGTGATCAGCCGTGTTGGGGGGCCCTTTAACCCCTCCCCCCCGTCGACTAGCCATCCCCTTTTTTAGGCCAGCTCCTCACCCGGGTCCCACGCACCCGTCTGTCCCCCAGACGGCGCCCTCCCGTCCCGACCACCTCATCTCGTATCAGCTCCCCCTTACCCTCAGCAGCAGCAACCCAGGTTAGTCCCCCCCCCCCCCCCCCCGCTAGATTCCCCTCTAGCTTGATTGCTCCCCCCATATTGCTTCCGGGAGTCAGCAAACTCTGGCTGACCTCGGCTTCCCCAGTTTATCCTTTGACCTCCCCTTCCTTCCTGTGCCCATTTTTCCCGCCACAATTTCCATAGCGCGGGAAAAAACCCACGCTTCCCTCTCGGCCCCACCCCTAATGGCGCAGTTCCCTCATTCCCCTGCCCTGTCCCCTTTTCCACCTGTAGTCCAATTTCTCTTCCTGAATGAATGTCCATGCCTCCTCTGCCGTCTCGAAGTAGTGGTGTTTGCCCTGGTGTGTGACCCACAGTCTTGCCGGCTGCAGCATTCCAAATTTTACTTTCTTCCTATGGAGCACCGCCTTGGCCCGATTGAAACTCGCCCTCCTTCTCGCCACCTCCGCACTCCAATCTTGATATATGCGTATCACCGCGTTCTCCCACCTGCTACTCCGCTTCTTCTTAGCCCATCTCAGGACTATCTCCCTGTCCCTGTAGCGGTGGAACCTCACCACTATTGCTCGCGGTGTTTCCCCTGCCTTTGGTCTTCTCACGAGGACCCGGTATGCTCCCTCCACTTCCAGGGGGCCCGTTGGGGCCTCAGCTCCCATTAGAGTATGGAGCATCGTACTCACATACGCCCCAGCATCAGCTCCCTCTGTCCCCTCGGGAAGACCTAAAATCCTTTGATTCTTCCTCCTCGAGCTGTTCTCCAGGGCTTCCAGCCTTTCTATACACCTTTTATGTAGTACCTCGTGCGTCTCCGTTTTTACCACCAGGCCCTGTATCTCGTCTTCGTTCTCGGCTGCCTTTGCCTTCACTCCACGGAGCTCCATCGCCTGGACCTTTTGTGTTTCCTTCAATCCCTCGATTGCCAGTAACATCGGCGCCAGCACCTCTTTCTGGAGCTCCTCCACACATCGTCGGAGGAACTCCTGCTGTTCCGGGCCCCATACCATCTGAGCTCCATCCGCCGCCATCTTGCTTCTCCCTTCTCTTCTCTGCCGCTGCTCCAAGGGATCCTCCGCAATCTGGCCACTACTGTCGCTTCTTTCCATCCACACCCGGGGGGACTCCTTTCTTTGTCACCTCACACTGGGTTTGGCCGTAAAGAATTTCCGTTGGGCTCCCGATAAGAGCCCAAAAGTCCGTTAAAATGGGAGGTGCCGAAACGTGCGGCTTAGCTGGTCATCGCCGCAACCGGAAGTCGCAAACTGCCTTTTTCAAGAACTCACATAACTTCAGCTAAATGACCAGCAAGGCACCTGGGGTGAGAACTATTTGTTTATTTGAATTTTAATTGCTGGAGAAAAAAAAACCTACTGCTTTCAGAGGCTCCGGTGATTTTTCTGGAAACCGTCTGACGGAGATGAGTTTCTGTTTCAAACTTGTTTTTTGGACTTATTTGGGAATAAACAGAGAATGATAAGGATTCCCAACTCGCTTTCTCCTTGCCCTGCCTGAAATTCTGTATGGCTATCAGAATGCAGTTACAAAATTTCAGAACTGTCTGTATTTGGAAACCTAAGAAGCTAAGACAAGAGAGAGAGTGAGAGATCCCAAGGACATTTGATTCTGCTTTGTTCTCCTCCACATCAAAGCTCCTTTGGAAAGAACCTCCAGACAACTACAGTGACTTCTTCGCACGTTGGAACAGCAGGTTGACAGTATCAAAATCCTTGAGACGTTTATATTTTTTTCACAAAGTTTTCCCATTGGCCCAAAAGTGTTTTTCCCTTGAAGGCTAACCTCTGCAGCAAACCAATTTGTTCTGTTCCTTGTGTATAGGCATGTGTGTGTGTGTAGGTTTGATGTCTGCATGTGCATGTGTGTTGGGATTTAATACTTGCACATCCAGATTACAAGTTGAACGCTAACAGCTTTTGCAACTTGCTTTTTAAACTAAGTTTTGCTTCATAATAACTCAATAATTCTTACTTTACTGAAAGAAGCCTGATTAAAGTCTCTTTTATTCTGGGTTTACCAACAGCAAAAGCAAACCATTGACCATTTTGATGAGTGAATTAGACATTTATACATATGGGGTGGGATTCTCCGTTGGCTGACGCCAGAATCGAGAAACGTGCTTGGGCGGAGAATAAGTTCCAACTCCAAAATTGCGGCAGACACCGATTTGATGCCAAATCGCAATTCTTCGTCATCTCGACAGCAGCAGCAACGCATACCTGATGCACGTACAGTAAACACAGTTTTCATATCATAAGCTGGCCCGACCCGGTATTCTCCGAGGCCTCTGTGGTTCTCATCCTCCAATGGGCCGAGTTCCCGACGGCGCGGTTCACTTGTGCTTCAGAAAACCGTGAAACCAGCCACATGGCTGATGAGGGAGAGAGGAGGTAGGACAGAGAAAGTAACGACTGTGGGCTGGACATGGCTGGGCTGCCTGGGGTGGGGGAGATCCTTGCCAGGAGGAGGGCGAAACCACCTTGCTGCGCACCCACTTTGGCCCCTGGTTCTGCAGAGTGACACCGGCCGTATGTGCCAGCCGGGGGCACTGTATAGCCTGGCGGACCTGGTTGGGCATGGGTTACACACCATGCCAACACGTCGGCATTTCATCCCCTACAGACAATGGATATTGGAATTCAACCAGCAATGGTGCCCTTCCTGCTAGTCGCCACAGCCCTGGGGGATGCCCTGCGGCTGTACGAGTGGGCGCTGCTCGAGGAGGAGAAGGAAGCTGCAGCAGCAGAGCGTGCTCCAGAGAAACAGGAGGCAGCCGCCCAGGATGGAGACGAGCCACCCAACAAGTGGAGGAGGAGGAGATGCCAAGGAGGCGCCGCATGAGGCCTTTTGTGTACCGGAATCGGCTGTCATTCGAGGACCTGCCAGACCAGGCATACCATCAAAGACTCCGGCTGAGCAGAGAGACAGTGCGACATATCTGCCAGATGATGGCATGCATGACACCACAAGGGTATGAGGGAGGACACCCGCTCCCGGTGGCCGTCAAGGTGACGGTCGTCCTGTGCCATTACACGACGGGCTCCTTCCAGGCGCAAAGTGGGGATCTGTCAGAGTGGGGATCTCACAGACCTCTGCGCACATGTGCATCCGCGCCATCACAGAGGCCCTATAAGCCCAGGTGGCTCAATACACGCACTTCAAATTGGACAGGCGGGATGCCTTGGGTCCAGGGGGTGATCGAAGGGATGCATGTCCCCCTACGGGCACCTGCAGATGACAGGCCGCTCTACACAAATCGAAAGGGGTACCACTCTATGAACGTGCAGCTGATTTGTGGCCATCAGCTGCGCAGCATACACGTCTGGGCAGCACGGTAGCATTGTGGATAGCACAATTGCTTCACAGCTCCAGGGTCCCAGGTTCGATTCCGGCTTGGATCACTGTCTGTGCGGAATCTGCACATCCTCCCAGTGTCTGCGTGGGTTTCCTCCGAGTGCTCCGGTTTCCTCCCACAGTCCAAAGATGTGCAGGTTAGGTGGATTGGCCATGTTAAATTGCCCTTAGTGTCCAAGATTGCCCTTGGTGTTGGGTGGAGGTGTTGAGTTTGGGTAGGGTGCTCTTTCCAAGAGCCGGTGCAGACTCAAAGGGCCGAATGGCCTCCTTCTGCACTGTAAATTCAATACAGTAAATTCACTGTAAATAGGACAAAGTTTCGGCACAACATCGTGGGCCGAAGGGCCTGTTCTGTGCTGTATTTTCTATGTTCTATGTCTGCACCCAATAGTCGGGCAGTGTGCACGACGCCTTCATCCTGGCACGATCGATGATTCTTGACATGTTCGAGATGCACCCGGCTGGGGGATTGGCCCCGATCTGGAGGATACAGATCGTCCCAAAGACAACGACGCCCATTCAGCGACCAGGTCAGTGACGGAGCAGTGTTTCGGCCTCTTGCCTGGTCCGCTCTGGAGGGGCCCTCCAGTATGATGCTGAGAGGGTCGCCCGCATTGTGCCGGCCTACTGCGCCTTCCACAACATCGCACAGCAGAGGGGGTGGCGTGCTGGACGAGGAGGACGAACACCAGGACACTAGGAGGATGTGGGGGAGGAGACAGATGGTGCCCAGGCAGTGCTCCAGGGTCAACGTGCACAGGATGCTCTGAACGCCTCCAGATTCACCAACTGGGGAGGGGGAAAGAGGATGACTGGCCAGGGGCACGGACACCACATCCCACCCCCCACCACCACCTGCAACTCCCTCCTTGCTACATAGGTGCCGCACTATGGGTCGGGGGGGGGTACCAGCGGGTCTGGTCCACGGGATGGAGGATGATGACAACCCGCTCTGCAATGAGCTCTGGTGCTCTACATTGTACAGCGACGTCTGACTCCTGCCCACGGTAACACTTTCCACCATCTACCTGGGTGATCCCTGCATGCGAGCTGGCCATTCCATCACACAGTCCCATCAGATCTCTGGAGTGATGTTGGTGGAGACGGAACCCTGGCCACCCACAACGTCCATCCATTCACCCCCCGCTTCTCTGGCTATCCCAGACCAGCCACATTGTTCCGGTATGTTCCGGGATCTCTTCTGCAGGAGTCACCGGCATGGGCCCATCACCTGCTCCTCCCTTGGGGTGGCCGATGGCCCTTGGGCCACTCCGTAGGACGGGGCTGCGAGCGGAGCTATCCCCTGGGGCTCTCCTGCCACTTGGCGCTGCCAGTCCTGAAATCCCACTCTGGTTTTGACCAGGGTCCACATGCTCGCGGCCATGGAGCGCAGGAAGTGGCATTATCACCGTCTGGGACTGCGCCACATCACCCATTGACTGTGCCACCACCTTCTGGGTTTATGTCACATCAGCCAGTCATTGTGCCACCTCCCTCTGCACGACAGCTACCAGCGCCGGGGCAATACAGAGGACGTTCCCAGCCATGGCCTGCTGCGATTGGGCTGCCGCGCTCAGGAGCACCGCTGCGATATCCAGATGGTTCTGGCACATGGTTGCTGTGAGATGGCCTACCCTTGCCTTGGCCAGCGCCCGCACAGAATGCCGCAGGCCCTGGACATGCCGATTCATAGCCAAAACCGTCGCCTCCAATGCCTCCACTGTGTTGGCCTAGGTGGCGCGCATTGTCGGCACCACCTCCTGCTGGATACACACCGACAACGCCTCGTGTAGTCCCATACTCTGCGACTGCATCTCCACGATTGATGGGACTGCCCGTTCCAGGAGCCCAAAACCAGTCTGGATGGCAGCTAGTTTCTGCGGTCGGCCTGTCCTCCAACCGTCCAACCCCTCCTGCAAACTAGAGTGTTCCAGGAGCCTCTTTACTCAAGTGCCCAATCGAGTTGAGTGTGTCTGGGATGGTGGAAGGTGTTGGAGACAGCTGTGACTGGAAATCAGTCATCCTCCGACTCAAGCTCTGGGGTGTCCGGAGTCTCAGGCGGAGGGCTGGTGTCCGTGTTGCACTCATCGCTGTTCGGCTCAAGGTGGGGGCTCCGGCTGTGGCGTTGGCTGGGGACAGCAGACGGAACCGCCCCATCACCAGCAGGTGCTGTAAGACACAAGATGCATGAGCGGGCCGGGGGGGGGGGGGGGGGGGGGGGGGGTGAGCATGTGGGTGGCGGTTGACACACATCACACAAGTCATGGGGAACCACAACCAAGAGGGATCTTACTTCCTCCCCCAAACTCCATCTCAGCGACGTCCCTTTATTCTGGGATGCCGCCCAGGGCCCTCTGCTCTGCCATACTGAGGGGCCGCAGCTCTGGCGGGCCCCGTCCAGTCTTCTCTAACTCCCGGTGATTGTGGGCGGCCTCAGTGACCAATGCACCCGGCCAGGGCAGCCAGTATCGTTACCGGCATGTGGTGCAGGGTGGGAGTTCTGCCGCCTTCCAGGTTTGGGGGGGGGGGGGGGGTATGGGTGTGTGGGACGGGGGTTGGTGCCACCCTGAGGAGGTCGTGCACTTTGCTACGACATTGCTGGCCGGTTCGGACACCGTTGCCCAAGGCGCGGACCGCCTCTGCCACCTGCGCCCAGGCACGGCGAAGGCTGACATCCTCCTTCCAGGGCTGAGGTACAGGGTCGTCCGCCTCTCCTCCACGGCGTCCAAGAGGATCTCGAGCTCTGCATTTGTGAATCTTGGGGCTGCTCTCCTCTCTGCCATCTTGTTGGCTGGGATGTTGTGTGTGGGGAGTGAAGTGTGTATATGCGGCTGTAGCTTGTCAGCCTCCTGAGTGTCAATTGCGAAACCGGAAATACCCGCACCGTTTCACATTACGATCAATTGTATTCCACATGTTGCCGGCGCTAGCCCCTTAACAGTAGAGTAATCGGTGCAGGTGGGGCGCCAGTTTTGCTGTCGTGAAAGTTCACGAGTTCTGTGTCAGCGTCAACACAGTCTCAGAAACATAGAATCCTGCCGTGGTGTGACCTGTGTAGTAGTGAAGCTAGCACACTCCTCCCATCCCGGTCAAAACATTACTGAACATGTATATGTCAAAAGCAGCAATGTTGAGATGTGTGCCTTATTACACTATCTGTAAAAATCAGAATTCTCTTTATCGTTAAGAACACCAGTTTTGTTTTTCTTTCGCTGCAATAGACTCCAGTACACTCCAATCATTATTTGAAAGATTGTAAGTTGCCAAACGGATGGCTTAAAAATGGATATATCCCCAGGCCCAGATGAGATGTATCCCAGGATAATGTGTGAGGCAAGGGAGGAGATTATGGGGTTCTTAAACTAATTTTGAAATCCTCTCTGACCAGAGGATAGGCACCAAACGACTGAAGGGCAGCTAACATGGTACCATTATTCAAGAAGGGAAGTGAAGAAAAAACAGGCCAGTGAATCTAGCACCAGCGTTAGGGAAATAATTGGAAAAGGGTCTGAGGGACAGAATTAATCGCCACTTAGATAGGCAAGGATAGTCAGAGTGGCTTAGTCAGGATCAGGAGGAGATAATTGGGTGGATTCTTCATTACCCAATGCCGCGATTGGGATTCCCGATTGGATGGAGAATGGACCACCCCCGAAAAACAGGATTAGAGTCCCGTTGCAATGCTCTCACCCCCCCACCAGTGGCCACAGCGTGCTACCTGCCCCGCACCAGTGGGAGGAAGCAGGCCAGCTATGCGCCTATTTCAATATAATTAACATACTGGGAGCCTGATTCACCCCCAACCCCCTATACAGACCCCCACATCGGGAGATCCACTGGGCGGGCTTTGGTGTAAGCTTGCCCAGCATGGTCCTGTCACAGTGAACCTCGAGGTCAATGGGGTCAGTGCATAACTGAGGTGCCCCCCAACGCCCATCGGAAGGACCCGCTTCCCAACCACAATGCAAATCTTTCACCCCTCCACCCCCACTGATAAATAGAGGCATCTACCCCCACTACAGGAATAACGAGCACCACCACCCCCTCCAACAGCACACACGAAGGTGACCCGAACACCTCCACCACCGGCCCCCCAACAATGACCACCCATCCTTCACTGACCCCCTCATCACTCACCCAGCCCCTCAAATCAGAAACTGCCCACCCCCATCAGCCTGCCTCCAAGCTTGGTATTGCGCCACCTGCTCAAAATGACATCCATGTCTGGGGGGGGGAGGTGAGTGTTCTTTTTTAACAGAGATCAGGGTGCCCTTTAAAGATAAAGCCTTGATCTCTGTGGAGTCAGCCTTGCTGCCTCTGTCAAGTCCCTCCCTGCCAGAACATCAGAACAACCCATGTCCCCAGATTTTCTGTACACAGAGAATCTGGTCTCAAAACTCAACTGTGTATCTGGGGAGATACACACCAGTTTTCAGTTGAACCTGACACTCTGGATGCGGTTTTCTCTGTTAGGTTTCCAATTCTCGCGAGAGGGACACAACGGGATTTGCACCGGCCAGGTTGCAGAATGAGATGTTCCCGGCCCCAGAAAGGGCATGAACCTGATTTTCATTCATTTAAATCTATTTCAATATAATTAAATGGCTCTAAACCGTATCTTCCAGCCCAGTGTGATGACCACCACTCCCCTTGTCCCACTGGTAGCTTGACATCACGCCGATGCGAATCACGATTGGTTTTTGAAATCGAAAACCAGTCATGATGATCACGCCGGGGTGGGGAGGGGCCTGGAAGTGCTGGGGTTGAGAGCCAAGGCTGGACAGTGCCACAGGGCACTGCCGTGGGCACCAAGAGGGGACAGTGCCACGGTGCCAGGGGTCAAACCCTTCTCCATTATGTGCGTCGGGGCATTCGCCCAGAAGCTTGTGGGGGGGGGGGGGGGTCTCCTCCATGACTGGGGGCTGGGAGGGAAGTATATTTTTAAACACATCCAGTGTCAGAAGGCCTGGACAGACAACCTAACTGTGTTTCTGGGGAGAAACATGCCGGTTTTCTGTTAGAACCTGACACTTCGCGATTTTATTCAGAAAATGCCACTCTCAAACTTTGGGAAAATTTCGCCCAATGACTCTACGTGACAAAACTTTCTGTGTCACGGTCTGAAAAATCTAGTTCTTCAGGCATGGCCTCTCTCTTTAACTACATTAGAATCATAGCATTTCTTGAAGCACAATCTGTAGTAATTGCAATACTAACAACTTATTCATACAGGAGGATCAAAGCATATTCCTGGATAGAATCATTTCAACATGATCCAAAAAATGAGGTCACAAGTTTATATTCAACATTGTTGGTGCTGACGTTTTACTGAAGTATTTACTTCACAAATTACAGTGGAATCTGCCAAGACTTTGGTCAGTTTTTAGCTGAGCTGTTGGCCGAGGCTTCACATTTAGAATTTTTTTTGGTAACTCTCGTTTTCAATACATTTATTCATATAATCCTAATTGCCCTCAAGATGTGGTGGCGATGAGCTGCCCTCTTGAGCTGCCGCGGACCATGTGTTGTAGAAACGCCCACACTGTTGTTAGGGAGTTCCAGATTTCTGACCCTGTGACAGTGAAGGAATGACAGTATAGTTACAAATCAGGATGGTGCGTGACATTGTGGGGGGGTGGGGACTTGAAGGTGGTGGTGTTCCAATGCCCCTGCTGCCCTTGGCCTTCTGTTGTAGAGGTCATGGGTTTGGAAGATGCTGCAGTGAACTTGTATATGGTATACACCAGTCTCTTTCAAACCCACGGTCAGGTGGATCGTGGGCCGGTGTCGGGAGGGCCATGGGGTCCTGCGTCAGGGCATTCCCGATCGTGGGGCCTTGTGTTGTCGCATTCCCAATCGCAGGAAGTAGTGTCCAACGGTGCGACAGGCTTTTAAAAATGCTGGCCGTGATTGGCTTTCAGAATGCAGCCTTTCTGCGCACGCACGCCCCCTCAGCAATGCACAGGCCCCGAGCCTAGCAGGGCAGAACGCTTCCTCCTGATGTCAGCGTGCAGGAGCAGATTTTTTTAAAAAATAAATAAATCGCTGGAATCTTCTTGCCTGGAGTGGCGGCGGAGAGCAAGTCATGCACCCCGGCGCACAAGAAATTATTCCATTTTGCAGCTGCCAGCAGTGCTGGTGTGAACTCCAGGGCCTCTGATGAACAGCCCATGAAGAAGAAGCTGAAAACAGGAACAAGGCAGGATAAAGATGATCACTTGAGGTATTGGTTATTAATTGTGCCACTGCAAATCAGGATTCAAAGTTCCTGTGTGTTCTGTGCAGGAAAGCACTGGCAAATGAAAGTTTAAAACCCTCAAAATTTCAAAGACATTTGAAGACTAAACATGGCGAGTTCGAGGACAAAATTAATTTTTTTCAACAGATGCGATGAGATCTCAAATCATCAGCTGAAGTCATTATCAGAAATGTCACATTGAATAACAAAGCAAGTGAGACAGTGAGGACCAAGCAGACTTATTTGTCACATTAAAGGTAAATGAAAATGGTGGGTCGCAAAGGTCGACCAGCGTGGGCCGTGAAGGTCAGCCGGCGTGGTAACAATTTCTCCCGGGCAAAAAAAGTTTGAAAAACACTGGTGTACAGTGCTGACATTGAATGTCTGTGGTGGAGGAGTGAATGTTTAAAGTTGTAAATGGGTTGCGAATAAAACGGGCTGCTTTGTCCTGCATTGTGTCCACCTTCTTGACTGTTGTTGGAGCTGCACTCATCTTGGCAAGTGGACAGTATTCCATCACACTCCTGACTTTTATCTTGTAGATAGTGGACAGGCTTTGGGGAGTCAGGATGCGAGTTTCTCATCGCGGAATTCCAAGTCTCTGCCCTGCTCTTACAGCCAGAGGTTCATGTGGTTGATTCGGTTAAGTTTCTGGTTAAAAGTATCCCTAGGAAGTTGATGCGGGTCAATGCAATTATGGTAATACATTTGAATGTCAAAGGGAGATGGTTAGATTTTCTCTTGTTAAAGATGGTTCCTGCCCAGTATGAGTGTTGCTTGCCACTTATCAGCCCAAGAGGCAAGTAAACCTACAATTAAGCTGGTTTCATTAAGCTAAAAATACATACAGAAACAAATTAATTCTTGCGAATAAAACAACATTAGTCTCTTTAGAAGGATGTTGCATGGTGGAAAAGCATTATGACCATGAAAAGTACAAAAGCAGAGTGGAGGTGATAAAGATCTACTGCCCGATCAACAATTTGGCACATCATAAACATGGGGCGTGATCTAACAGAAATGTTTCTGGGTGCCATTTCAGGCGGGTTTGGCTGGGAGTTTCCACCCGGCACTGTCGGCGGGTTCCCCACCGCTATTGAACCACACTAGTCACTTTTTCAGGCACTGGGGAGTTTCTCTCCAGGCTAGCCCACACTCAGAAGTTTTTTCCATCACTGGGGAGCTGAACTCATTGGCCAGACCAGATCCTCAGAATCAAGCCACCATTTTGAAAGGGTGCCCCGATGTCTTGGTGAGCTTGAGCGAACTCCACGCTCCCCACCCACAGGCAATGTCACCCCTACATACATGGGCGGTCACCAGAGTGAGGAGACCTCAATATTGGGTCGCTGAGGGCTCATCCTTTTCAGGCCTTCCCACTCCCCCTCTCGGGCCCATCCCCGCCAGGACCAATTCACCCCCAACCTTCCAGAGGCCCCTTCACTCCCACCCTTCATACCTTCCCTCATCCCTCTTTTCATGGGCATGATTCCCCTTCAGGCCCTGATTCTTGGCAGTGTCAGACAGACACCCTGGCACGGCCACCTGCCAGTGCCACCAGGGCACCTTGGCAGTGCCAGGGTAGCAGTGCCATGGTGCCAGCCTGTCAGTGCTGTTTCATAAAACACTTAACTAATCCAGGAGGCCATGAGATTTCAGAACAGCAAACCTCTTAAAAAAGAAAATACTTTACAATTGATTGCCACCACCTTATATTTCTTCCACCAGTATTAACACGCAGAGCATTTTACAGACCACCACCTTATATTTCTTCCACTGGTATTAACATGCAGAACATTTTACAGATTAAATTTTAAAATGAGATACTCACTATTTTTTGAGCAATACGAAAAAATTGAGATACATCTCGAATTATATGTCCAAAGTTATCATACACTTTGACATGCGGTCGCACCCATGATGGCAACTGTGACCTCACCTCAGTGCCGACAAATCTAAAAAGGGACAGAACGTAGAGCAAGAAAATAAATTTCTAATCAACTTTGGAAATTAAAATCTGGTTGAAACCAGATGTAGCTGCACTTTTGAGTCAAGACTGTCCAGCTAATCCTCAAGTTATCTTCCAGTTTCACGCTCCAAGGTGAAAAATAGAAATTGCAGCTGTTGAGAAATGTGTCCACAAGGCATCATTCCTCATCCGACAAACTCATGCATTTCAATAGCATCAGCCCAAGCAGTTTCACTGGTCCAGTTTATTCAATGTCAATCTCTGTTGGCTTCATTTCTCAGAGCAAAGGAAAGCCTACCTAGAGCAAACAATGAAATGGCATTGTCTAATAATTGGCACAGTGGCTATGTTCCGGAATAACCTTATTGCATCAGAATGACTAAAAAAGAACTGGCAGAGAGACAAAAGGAGATAAACTCACTTTGCCTTCCTCTGAACTTGTAGCGCTCATTCCTTCATGTCCAGCCCATTGTTTCATCCTGTTCCTGTCCCACATATATCTTATGTCAACTCTGTTGCTAACTTTGCCTTAGTTCAATTGCTCTGTTTTATTACCTTTGCTCGAGTCGCCAGGTACCTTTATGATACCGTCACGTGGTTCAAGTCCGAGTAATGATCAATAATCCAATACACCGATTAGTAAGATTTAAATCAAAGCACATTTATTATACACAGTAATCGCTACTCATGCACAAATTCTACATCTAAGCTACTTCTACAACTAACAGGCCTAGACTTAACTTGGAACTGGCCCACCAGGTCAGGGAAAGAAATGGCCTTTCGTTCGGGTTCCGAGCCTGCAGGATTCGAAGTTGGTACAGATTGGTAGCTAGGAGCGCCCATCCCGTAGCCAGCATTGAATTAAACTTACAAGTTCGATCTTCACTGCTCCGGTCACGGTCAATGTTAGTTCGTTGTTGCTGGATGACCCGGGCAGGAAGGAGAGCTGAAGAGGAGCTGCTGAGGAGTGAAGAGGTGGAGAAGAGAGCGATTTGAACTTGGGGCTCAATTCTTAGTCCCCAGGGGCTTCAAGCCTTTCGGGGCGGACCCTGTACCTGGTCCCAAGTGATTGGACTTTGTCCCATTCGCTTGGTTCGATTTTCTCCAATGCTGGAGCGGTTCCCTGATCGATGAGCGGTCTTGAGGTGCTCGTTCACCTCCTTTTGTGTAGGCTCCTGCTGGCGCCGAAGAGTCTGGTTTTGCTTGGTGTGTCTAAATGTTGCTTATTGTTCCCGGGGATTGCTCATTATTAGGCAGATGGCTGTTGTTTTGTTATGCTGATGGTTGCTGGTATTGATAGTGTCTGGTCTTTCCAGAGGTAAATACACAGCCAACCTGCAGCTGCTCGTTTTTGTCTTGTTGGCTGACTTTCCCATCAGCCTTTGCCGTTCGCCATTTTGAATCGGGAGTTGGCCATTTTAAGTGGCTACAACTCCATTTCCCCTCCTTTTGTCCAGTCTCTTGCCACCTATTGCCGTGACTTTATTCAATGTCTTACATCATTTTGACAGTTTCCTGGTCCTAATTAGATGTCCAATCCATTAAACACCTCCAGCCCCCAAAGAAAATTACCTGGGAGTTCTAAGTTTCTTCCTTGAACAGAGGCCCGAGTAGTCCCCATCCATCACCTTCTGCCTGGCTCTCACTTTGAAAAAGTTATTTTTTAACTTCAATCACTTTATTCAAACATGGATACCCACGTGGGCTGGCTTTTTGAGGGAGATGTGGAACATTCCTTATTCCAGTCCTTCTCTGGTTCCCTCCCTCAACTCTTTTTCTGGTACATTGATACTTAATTAGTGCTGCCGTCAGCTTCCACCTTGAACTTGAAAATTTTATTTGGTTTGTTTTCATCCTTCTCTCACCTTCACTTGGTCCATCTCTGACTCTTCCCTTCCTTTCCTAGGTGCCTATGTCTCCATTTTCTGGGGGTAGGTAATCAACTAATATTCACAATCACACGGACTTCCACAGCTACCTTGACTACATTTCCTCTGCTTCCTGCATGGACTCGATTTCATCCCTTCAGTTTCGGCATTTTCATTGCATCTTCCTTTTTCTTCAACTGAAGGTTCCTCCCCAGTTTGGTTGTCAAGGCCTCTCCACTGATGCCTTTCCTGGGACCCTGGAGCTGCGAGGTTGTAGTCCAACTGAAGGCTTTAATAAGCTAGATGTTTCCCCCAGCAGCTCAGGTAAAAATGAAGGCTGCTGGGGCAGCACGGGCTCTGGGCCTTGCAGGGCGGAGCTACCATACAGCTTGGCCAATAAGAAACATACAATATCTACCAATCGTGTTCCAGCATTACCAGGTACCGTAATACCACTACACAGACTACCACAATGCACTTCTGATCTCATCCCTTCCCATCCCTCCTGGAACCAAGATAAGGTTCCCCCTGTCCTCACCTTCCATCCCACCAGTCACCGTATTCAATGTACCATTCATTCTGCCAGCTCCTGCATGATGCCACCACCAAACAGCCCACCCCCCCCCCTTCAGCATTTCAGAGGGACCGTTTCCTCTGTGACACCCTGGTCTACCCCTCAGTCATCTCTGAAATCCCCTCCATTTCCTATTACATCTTTCTTATCCCAGGATAATAGGACTGAGATGAGGAGAAATGTTGTGAACCTTTGGAATTCTTTGTGTAGGAAGTTGAGAATGCCCATCATTGAGTGTATTTAAGACTGGACCAGAAAGATTGCTGCTCTCTCAGGGAACCAAGGGATAAAGGGAGGAAACAGTAAAGTGGAGTGGATGCTCAAGGCCAGGCATGAATGTATTGAATAGAGGAGCAGGCAGGAAGGGCCTTTTGGTACATTCCTGCTCCAATTTAAATGTTCTTGTGGATCCTGTATTCACTCCTCATGATGTGCTCTAGTCTACGCAGTGAAGAGCAAATGCTGACCTGGTGACCGATTTGCAGAACACCTCCAATCTACAAGCACGACTCAGAGCTTCCTGTTGCTGGTCATTTTAATTTTCCACCTTGCTCCTCTAGACCTTTGTCTTGGCCTACTACAGTGTTCGAAACAAACTCAACGCAAGCTCAGAACAGCACCTCATCTTTTGGATTCAACATCAAGTTCAACAATTTTAAAACACAGGCCAGGATTTTCCGGCCCCTCCTTCCCACCTGGTCCTGCTGAAGTAAACGGCAATTTAAATGGCCTGCCGTACCAGCGCCTGCCAGGGTGGGGGACACGCCATGCAGGGCTATAAAATCCTGGGCACCTCCGTTTTGTTTTGCTGGTTCAGTTTTGTCTAACTTCTTGCTTATTCCATCACATTGCATCTGGACAGCTGCTATACAGTCATTCATGCCTCATCCAGACACATCTCTTGTTTCTTTACCCATCGCCACCCTCTTTGGGTTTGTGGCATGAAACCTTTTGTTATTTAATCTCTCCTACCTTCCACCCTATCACAGTCCTTCCCTTTTCTTCTCCACCTATCCCCCAATAGTTTCACTTGCTATTACATTTCTATTTTTTCTCAGCTCTGATGAAGTGCTGTCGTCAGCCTGAAACGTTAACTCTGTTTTTCTCCACAAGTGCTGTTATGACCTGCTGAGTATTTCCAGCATTTCCTGTTCTTATTCTAGGAGATAAAGAGGACCTTGGAGTCACAAAGACCTAGAGAGATGATGGTGCTTGACAACATGGGACAGCCCATTTTGGTGGAGAGCAACATAAAAGCAGCAGAAAGAAGTTAAGAATCAAGAACAGCACAGTGGTGCGCAAGTAATGCATGCCCTCAAGTGGCAGAACGAGAATTTGAAACTAATTCTCCACAGGGTGAAATTATTCTCATTATGAAATAAATAAAGACAAATTATCGCACTTCTTTCTCACATACCTGAACACAATCTTCCATACATTCAGTATCTGTATATTGAGATTACTAAACCTTGAAATAGAAGAGGTGCAACGCCTGCCATAGAATTTACAGTGCAGAAGGAGGCCATTTGTCCCATCGAGTCTGGTACAGGCGCTTCGAAAGAGCACCCTACGTAAGCCCGCGTTTCCACCCTATCCCGTAGCCCAGTAACACTACCTAATCTTTTGGATATTAAGGGGCAATTTAGCATGGTCAATCAACCTAGCCTGCACATCTTTGGACAGCTGGGAGGAAACGGAGCACCGGGAGGAAACCCACGCAGACACTTGGAGAAAGTGCAAACTCCACACAGTCACCCGAGGTTCCCGGAATTGAACCTGGGACCCTGGAGCTGTGAGGCAGCAGTGCTAACCACTGTGCCACCGTGCCGTCCATCGCAGTAATAATGTTCCATTAGGAATTAGTCAATAATGAAATCAATTCTGAAACTATTTATTGCTCGTATTATTTTATAGGAAAACAATTGAAAAAAATCTTTTGCACGCACCTATGATCACACAGAAAGATGGCTCCATAGTCATTTCGGTGACGGATAACCCTGCCGATGGCCTGGTTGACGGCACGGGATGCTTGCTGCCTGTACCATTCTTGTCCAGATAAATTCTTTGAAAAAATGTCAGTGTTAACTATGGTTCATCCTTTAATTCATTCCATTAACATTTGTATCTGAACAAAATGACATCCTCAGTTGCATACCTTTTTTGTTGTTGCAGGTATTAATGACAAATTACTCAATCAAACAAATGTGACCAGCTTTGTTTCGTTAATCTACTATTTACTTTCTATAATAATTACTACCTCAAAAAAAAGAATTACCTCCATTTTTGCCACATCCAGTGTGGTGCCAGCACTAAAAACATCTTCCCCTTGCCCCTCAGCATTCTGAAGGGACCATTTCTCCTAACACCCTGGTCCACTGCTCAGTCAACCCCAACACCCCCTCCCCTTTCCAAGAGCAGAGATGCAACGCCTGCCATTTTACTTCCTCCCCTCTCATCATTCAAGGCCCCTACCTCTCCCCTTTCACGTGCTGAAAACTGTTATATCATCAGAACTTTTAATGAAATGCCGTCAATTGAAACGTTAAACTGTGCTTTTCTCTCCACAGATGCTTACCAGGTGAAGTTACCAGGTGAAACAGCAATTTCTTTGCATTTCTATCAATTTTATATAGTTATCGTTGCATATGATGTGGTCTCTTCTACATGGAGATGGCCAAATGCAGACTGGGTGAAAAATGCAGAACAACACCATTCAGTCCACAGGCTTGATCCTGAGCTTCTGGCCACCCTGCCAGTTTAATTCTCCACCTTGCTCCCACTTTGATCTTTCTCCCTGGCCTTCTGTGGTATTCCAGCAAAGCTCAAAGAAAGCTTGAGGGACAACACCTCATCTTTTGATTCAGAGGCCATTGCAGCTACCCTCCCTCAACAGTGGGTTCAACAATGTGAACCTTTTCACTCCTTTTTCTTTGCTGGTTCTGGTGTAGCTTTTTGATGTTGTTGCTGTTCAAGATTCTGGAATTCATACCTCTAGGCATCTCTTTAGTTTATTTAAATAAAAGCAAATTACTGCGGATGCTGGAGTCTGAAACCAAAGAGAAAATGCTGGAAAATCTCAGTAGCTTTGACAAAGGGTCACCTGGACTCGAAACGTTAGCTCTTTTCTCTCCCTATAGATGCTGCCAGACCTGCTGAGATTTTCCAACATTTTTTCTTTGGTCTTTAGTTTATTTGTTCCATTAGCGCTCTTTCGGGCCTTGCACCACCGACACTTGTTGTTTACTCACTCCTCCCTTCCACCCTAACACAGAACTTCCCCTTTTGTTACCCTTCCTCTCCTCTTCCTCGCCCTTAGAACTGTTAGATCATCAGAACTTTTCACGAAAGGCCGTCAATCTGAAACGCTAACTCTGCTTTTCGCCCCACAGATTCTGCCAGGACTTTCCAACATTTTCCATTTTCATTTCAAGTTTCTAGCATCCAGTGTTTTGCTTTTGCCCAAAATGTTTCAACTGGGGTTTCAAGGGGGGTTAAAGTACATAGAACATAACAGTGCAGTACAGGCCCTTCGGCCCTCGATGTTGCGCCGACCTGTGAAACCAATCTAAAGCCCATCTACACTATTCCCTTATCGTCCATATGTCTATCCAATGACCATTTGAATGCCCTTAGTGTTGGCGAGTCCACTTCTGTTGCAGGCAGGGCATTCCACGCCCTTACTACTCTCGGAGTAAAGAACCTACCTCTGACATCTGTCCTATATCTATCTCCCCTCAATTTAAAGCTATGTCCCCTCGTGCTAGACATCACCATCTGAGAAAGAAGGCTCTCACCGTCCACCCTATCCAATCCTCTGATCATCTTGTATGCCTCAATTAAGTCACCTCTTAACCTTCTTCTCTCTAACGAAAACAGCCTCAAGTCCCTCAGCCTTTCCTCATAAGATCTTCCCTCCATACCAGGCAACATTCTGGTAAATCTCCTCTGCACCCTTTCCAAAGCTTCCACATCCTTCCTATAATGCAATTGTTGCTATTTGACCAACTGGCCCAGTACAAACATAATTAATTTTGCCAACTGGACCAGGTCAAAGCTCATACGATTCTGATTATTATGTAGAACAGACTGGCATGTTCATTGGCACTTGTATTCCACATAAAAGTACACCTTTGTATAGATCTAGTTCATCAAAAGCAATCAGTGATACTCGTACTGACTGGTGTGTGATTTATCCGTCAAAGAATACATTAAAATATTTATGTATCATTAAAACAGTCAAATTTGGTTTACAGACTATGCTCACATAAACCTAATGCATCTGCAATTTTGACAAGTGTTCAAAGGGAATATTTAGAATTTTATGCAGACTCAATTTACAGATTAGTGACGACCATCAAAGAAGGTCATCAATAAAATACCAAAAGCACAAAGTAAACCTCTCAACCAGGTGCTTGTTAAAAGGCCAGGTCTACGAAACAATTATATTATTTTTGTTGATACAGTACCCGAACATTTCCAACACATTTTGTTCTCATTTCATCAAGGAATTGCATCTTTAGCACTACTTTAGGGTCCATCCGAGGTGGAAATGGCAAACCAGTGACGATCACACCTCGCCCATTTGTGTCTGCAAAATCCAAGCCTTCACTGGCCTAAAGAACAACAGATACAGCAATGTAACACATGTCTTTGCAAATTTCCAATAACTAAACATTTGTATACATAAAAATAAAATGACTGGGGTCAAACTGCACAAAATTCACTTCACAGACAATCGTCAATACCTGCAGAATCAAGAAAATGTCATCCCATCACGCTGGCTTGGGTTCAATGCAGGATGAAATGAATATGCGCTAACCCACTGCCACAAATATACACCTACTACCAACATTTTGCATATGGGCTGTATTTGGTTTGATATAATTTGTTAATCTTATGAAATCACAGAACTATATTACCTTCCATGACTTGGGTTATTTCTAGTTATTGATGCTACTTCAGGCCATTGAAGCAACATTGTGGCAGACTATGCAATAGACTACCTGAACCAAGCAGGGACTAAAGGGTACTGATGCCAAGCTTTCAAACACTCTTGAATTTCTTTTCCCAGTCCCTCAACCTTTCCACCCTCGCCCCTCCTCCCCACCCCCCATCCCACCTCCCTTCCAAGCTCTCCTCTGTGATCAAGCTTTTGACCACTCTGCCTCATCGCATCAAGGGTGTCACGGTAACGCAGTGGTTAGCACTGTTGCTTCATAGCTCCATAGCTCTAAAGTCCCAGGTTTGATTCCCGGCTTGGGTCACTGTCTGTGCGGAGTCTACACGTTCTCTCCGTGTCTGCGCGGGCTTCCTCCGGATGCTCCCGTTTCCTCCCACAGTCCAAAGTTATGCAAGTTAGATGGATTGGCCATGCTAAATTGCCCTTGGTGTCCAAAAAGGTGTGGTGGGGTTACTGGGTTGTGGGGATAGGGTGGAGGTGTGGACTCAAGTGGGGTGCAGGCTCGATGGGCCGAATGGCCTCCTTCTGTACTGTAAATTCTATGATCTCATTTTTTTAGATCTGGCATTCTATTCCTCTCTGCCCCCACCCACCTCCATGATGTAGCAAGAGACATTTTTCCGAATCAATATGTTCAAAATATAAATGTAAGTTGATGTAGTTGTTTGCTAACTGTACTTGCATTTGCTGAAACTAGCCACAGAAGAGCATAGCAAACAATCATGGGTACAAGCGACATTTTGGATTTCATTCAGCAACTGTGCAATCTAAAAGTTACTTGGCCAATTGAAACAATACTTTCTTGCTGAGGGATTGTACTGTTGTACACAAGAATCTAGTTTCTCACCTTTCCTCTGCACACTGCGTAGAAACAAGCTCCATTCGACTTTGGATCACTCACTTTATCATAGTATGCATCTATAGCCTGGAAGAGATTGCCAATAATCAGTAATTTAGTTTTTTGGTGGGCAAATGAAATCAGAACTGCAGATTTACAAAGCAATGAGTAAGAAAAAAAATCAAACCTCTGTAAACGATCCTTTGCCTTTTACTTCCACAAAGATGGGTTTAATCTCTTCTATTCTATTGGAAATGCCCTGCTCCTGTTACAAAAAATAGTTTAAATGGAACAGTCTATGAACTCTTCATTTGTCATGTAGCTTTTGATGTTTATCATGCACAAAACAATGATAGAAGTTGTACATTGTGCAAGTGAGAGAAATGTTTGGATTTGTACTTTTTCCATTATTTGTCTTAAGAGATGAGGCGATTTATATTAATTTTCCTGATGTTTGGGATGGGTTGCCATAGATGCCGCATGCCTTCCAAGCACAATGTGAGGATATATCAAGAACAAATTTGCAAACATTGAGAAATGCACACCAATCCAAACTGCTGAAATTACTGTATACTCAATCTTCCCGTTCCTCCTTTATTTTCACTTATATTATTCCAATGCTCAGAACACTTTTTTTGTTAAATACGAAAAAGGGGAAAACACTGACCCTACAAAACAAACAAAAAGATGCAAAATGATTCAATCTAATGAATCCACAATTAAAAGCAAGAAGAAAATGTGAGTTACTCGCTGCAGAATTCTCAGCCTCTGATCCGCTCTCGCAGCCACAGTATTTATATGCCTGGCCCAGTTCCATTCTGGTCAATAGTAACCCACAGGATGTTGATGTGGGGGAATTCAGTGATGGTAATGCCATTGAATTAAATAGGAGAGAGTTAGATTCTCTCCTGTTGGAGATGGCAATAGCCTGGAATTTATGTGGTGTAAATGTTCCTTGCCACTTATCAGTCCAGGCCTGAATGTTGTCCAAGCCTTGCACTATATGAACTCAAACTGCTTCAGTATCTGAGGAGATGTGAATGGAATCAAACATCTCCATGTCTGACCTTCTGATGGAGGGAAAAGCATTGATGAAGCAGCTGAAAATGGTTGTTCCTAGGACACTATTCTCAAGCACTCCTGCAGTAATGTCCTGGAACTAAGGTGATTGGCTTCTGGCAACCACAACAATCTTATTTTGTGTTAGGTATAACTCCAATTAATAGAGAGTTTCTCACCTTCCCTGCCAACCCTTTATTCACATTGGGCACAATTTAATTAAACGGGAACAAAATCCCATAGCGAGCGCGTTTAGATGCGTGTTTCCCCGGCACTTGCAGTGCCGAGAAGCAATCCGCTATGTAACGAGCCCTTGGCCGAGGCCACGCATAGCCCCATTTCCTGCACTGAGGAGCTCCGCTCGGCGGAAATCCTCGGTGTAGCGAGAAATCAGGACACCACTCTGCAGCCCCGAACGTACCCTTCTTAACCCCCCCCCCGAAGCCCTAACACACAATGAGGGATTATCCGGTCCAATGCACCCCTCCAACACCCACACTGGCACTCCTGGCCCGATCGCCGCTGTGCAAAAGATGCCAGCTTGGCACCCTGGGCACCAGGTTGGAAGCCAGGTGGCACTGCCAGGGGACCAGGCTGGCACTGCCAGGATGCCATCGTTAGGGTGCCCAGGTGGCACCAGCAGTGCCAGGGTATCACCTTACCCAAAGGGCAAGCAGGTGGAGGCCCCCATGAGCCGTTTGTGGAGACCTGTCCTGAGCGGCGCTCATCCGTGGTCTCTGAGGCGAAGGGGATAGACCAATGCCTCGGGTGCCTCAGGAAACTGCATGTTAAAGTGAGACTGGCTGTCTTGCTCGAATATGCAGATTTGCCAAAAAGTGATCCCACCCTTCACCATCGCAACGTCTCGTGAGATCGCTTTAGATCTCGCGAGGCATTATGAGCCGGGTAGATCCCGGGAGCAGGGTCTCCCGGCTTCTATCGGCCATGTTGTGCCGCGGCGCGCTGCCTTTCAGGCATAACATGGCTGTTCGATCAGGCCCATTTATTTCAATTTTGCTCAGGCCCCTTGGTTGCCAAACTCAGTAAAATGCTGTCTTGATGTCAACTACAGTCACTCTCACCACAACAGCTTGAGTTCAACTTTTAATTGTAGATGCCAGTGTTGTAGCTGGACTAGAACAGCTTGCTTGTGAACATGGCTAGTTCTGGAGCACATTCTTTTTCTAGAATGTTATCTGAGATCATAGCCTTTGCAGTATCCAGTGACAAATCAACATTTCTTTACCCGTCAGTCTGGCCTCAATAAAAGTCGAGATGGATTTGCAGGTACAGCATTAGTTATTTTATTTGACTTGCAAGCCTGATTCATTTCACAGAGGCACAGGTCACAGGACTAGTCTCCTAGACCCTTGGACAACGAATGAATAAGGAGACAAAGGGATTTCTGCAAATACATTCAAATGGCATCAAGTTTCACATACACGATTCCCATAGGTCATCCTATACCCCTCCTGACCTGGCCATACATCCTGATTGGCTCACTTCTCATCCCTTCCTCTGGCCCCCCTATTACCCAGCATCCTTTTCTCCTCCTTTGGTGGACACACCTCCTCCTTGCTTTGCCATGCGGTCTGAAATCCTTTGTCTGTGAACTCACCAGGATGAGACTGGCCTATCTCTACATTACAGTAACTAATATCTCTAAAGTAACTATTTTATATCACATTCGTCACCAGTGCCTTCAGTTGTTTCTTGATATCATGTGGAGTTAATCAGATTAGCTGAAGATGGACTGTGATGCTGTGGGTCATCCACCTCAGTCAGTAGTGGTGCTACTGAGCCAATTTTGGTGATGGACATTGAAGCACCCCGCCCAGAGTATATTCCGTGCCTCTACCATTCTCAGGGCTTCAAGTGGTGTTCAATAGAGAGAAGTTCTGATTCATTAGCTGAGGGAGGCCATTTCAGGGGACAGTTATGAATCAACCATATTGTTAGGGTCTGCAGTCACAAGTAGGCCAGACAAGGTAAGGCCAACTGATTTTCTACCCTTTTAAGGATAGTAGTGAGCCAGTTGGTTTTTTACAACAATCTGATACTTTCATTGTCACATTACTGAGACTAGTTTTTAATTGCAGATTAATTAATTAATTGAATTTAAATTCCCCATTCCCCAGAGCATTAGTCAGGGCCTCTAGATTAGCTTTCCAGTAACATTAACACTGCACCACCAGCCATACCAATGTGTGACTCACATCAATGTGGTTGATTCTTAACTTTGAAAAAAATATATTTTTATTCAGTTTTTTTATTATACACAACACAAATAATAATAACAACAAATCGCCCCTTCCCAATAACAACAAACACCCCCCCCCCCTTCCCCTCCCACCTTCCCGTTAGCAGCTAACGGTGACCAACTCTTTTAAAGTACAAAATGAACGGACGCCATCTCCGGTAGAACCCGTCAATTGAGCCCCTCAAGCTGTATTTAATCTTTTCAAGATATAAAATTCCTTAAGATCTCCAAGCCATATTGAGTCACTGGGTGGAGAAGATGATCTCCACCCCTTAAGTATTTGCCTATGAGCAATCAGTGAGGCGAAGGCCAGAACATCAGCCCCAGACCCTGTCTGCAGCTCCGGTAGGTCCAACACCCCAAATATGGCCACCGGCGGTCAGGGATTCAGCTCAATTTGTAGAATGGCTCACACTGTGCTGAAGAATGAGACCCAAAACCCCACGAGCTTTGGACATGCCCAGAACATATGCACATGATTAGCCTGGTCCATTCCACACCACTCACACTCATCTTCCACCTCCACAAACATCCTACTCATCCTGGAGGTCACAGGTCACTGAAAGGGGCAACACAGGTGGAGAAGGTAGTCAAGAAGGCATATGGCATGCTGGCCTTCATTGGCCAGGGCATTGAGTATAAGAATTGGCAAGTCATGTTGCAGCTGTATAGAACCTTAGTTAGGCCACACTTGGAGTACAGTGTTCAATTCTGGTCACCACACTACCAGAAGGATGTGGAGGCTTTAGAGAGGGTGCAGAAGAGATTTACCAAAATGTTGCCTGGTATGGAGGGCATTAGCTATGAGGAGCGGTTGAATAAACTCAGTTTGTTCTCACTGGAACGACGGAGGTTGAGGGGCGACCTGATAGAGGTCTACAAAATTATGAGGGGCATAGACAGAGTGGATAGTCAGAGGCTTTTCCCCAGGGTAGAGGGGTCAATTACTAGGGGGCATAGGTTTAAGGTGAGAGGGGCAAGGTTTAGAGTAGATGTACGAGGCAAGTTTTTTTTACACAGAGGGTAATGGGTGCCTGGAACTCGCTACCGGAGGAGGTGGTGGAAGCAGGGACGATCGTGACATTTAAGGGGCATCTTGACAAATACATGACTAGGATGGGACTAGAGGGATACGGACCCAGGAAGTGTAGAATATTGTAGTTTAGTCGGGCAGCATGGTCGGCACGGGCTTGGAGGGCCGAAGGGCCTGTTCCTGTGCTGTACATTTGTTTGTTCTTTGTTGTTGGATATGGTCAAATGGACTCTATGCATCACCTTCAACTGTATCAGTCCTAACTGAGCACATGATGACATCGCACCACACCCCATCCTCCAGCTCAGACCAGCTCTTCTTCCCACTTGGTTTTGACCTCAACCAAAGATGCAGCCTCCTTTGCCTCCTTATGGCCTCCCATAAAATTACGCACCTGCATGGACCTAGAGGCCTCCCTCCATGAAATCCCAAACTACTCTGCCAACTCCTCCAAGCTCGCAAACTGTCCTTCATTTCCACCAGCCCACTCTCAACCTCACCTCAAAACCTCGCACTCAATCTCGCCGGCTCAAACAAACGATTCTCTCGGATCGGCATCAGCTTCGACTCCATCCCCAACTTAAAATGCTGCTGCAATTGCCTCCGTAACGTCAGTGTGGCCACCACCACCAGACTGTCTGAATATTTTCCTGGGGCAAACGGGAGCAGCGCTGTTGACAGCACCCACAACACCAACTCCCTACAAGAGTCTGCTTCCATCTTCGCCCACATTGCTTACGGCTTCCTACCCCAGCCCCACAACTTCTCGGCGTTCACCGCCCAATATTAATTCATCGGATTCGGCAAACCCCCTGACTGCCGCCCTCTCTGAAGCATGGTTTTCCGAATCCTCCCTAAATTATCTGCCCAAACAAATGACAAAATCAACCATTACACCCCCATAAACAATGCTTTCGGCAAGAAGACGGGTAAACACTGGAATAAAAATAAAAACCGTGGCAAAACATTCATCTTTACCAACTGCACCCAGCCTGCCAATGATAGGGAAAGGCTGCCCCATTTCAAAAGATCCACCTTGATCCTGCCCACCAGGCTCATAAAATTCAATTTATGGAGCCGGGCCAATCTCGAGCCACCTGCACCCCCAGGTATCTAAAGTGAGTAATCACCACACAAAATGTATTTCCTTTCCTTTCATGTACTAAATGATCCGTTTGAGCTGCATGCAGAAAAATACTTTTCACTGTCCCTCGGTACACCATCCCCCCTCAATCTAGCTCCCGTCCCCAGTGGGGAGACCAAAAAGCACTTGCTCTTCTCCAAATTCAATTTGTATCCCGCAAAAGCCCCAAATCGCTTGGGTAGCCCCATATATCCCCCACCCTGAGAACAGGGTTATAAATATATCACAAAAGGTCGTTGGCACACAGGGGCACCCTATACTCCACCCCCGTTCCCCCTCACTATCCTTCTCCACTTATCCAAGTTCCTCAGCGCAATGTCCAAGGGCTCTATCGCCAGCGCAAACAAAAACATGGGGCACCTCTGTCTCGTTCCCTAATGCAGCTGAAAATATCCTGAGTTCACCTTGTTCGGACGAACACTCGCGTTTGGTTCCTTATTTATTAATTTGATCCACAGCACAAACTTAGGTCTAGGCCCAGGCCCAATCCCAAACAGTTCTAACACGGCAAACAAATTATTCCACTTTACCCAATTAAATGCACCATGTTTAGCAAGCGCCGCCCTTTCGAGCTCAACTGCCTACATTTCACAAACCCCCCCCCAACCATCTGCTGGAACGCTCCTCCAGCCTAAGCGGCAACACTTTGGCGAGAATCTTGCCATCGACATTTGACAGGGTCACTGGCCTATATAATCCACAGGAACCTCATCCCTTTTTAAACAAAAGCAAAGTAGATGCCTGTCCCACCCTCACCGGAAGCACCCCCTACGAGCTACCGCATCCTCAACCATCTACACCAACAGCGGCGCCAGCCTGTCCGAAAACTTCTTAGAAAATTACACCGGGATCCCATTGGCCCCAGTGCTTTACCCATTGAGTTTTCCTGATCGTCGTCCAAACCTCCTCCATCCCCACTGGCTCCTCCAAACCTGCCCCATCATCCTCTTCTATTGTGGGAAACTCCAGCCCCTCCAAAAACTCCCTCAGATCCGACTCATCCTCTTCCAAAACTCCTCAAATGCCCTATTCACCTCTGGGGGCATAGTCACCAGCCCCCTCATCCTATCCCAGACCTGAACAATCTCCCGGGAGGCCGCTTGCCGGTGTAGCTGTCCTGCCAGCAAGAGACAGGCCTTCTCCCCATACTTGCCCACCATACCCTTCGCCTGACTCAACTGGCGTACCGCAATCCCTGTAGGCAAAAGGTCGAATTGCGTCGGCAGTTCGTTTCTTCTGGAATTACAAGGTACTGATGTCAAGCTTTCAAACACGCAAGTGGATCGGGAGGCAAGAGAAGAACAGCAGCGGCTGGTAGACAAAATTTTGGAAGTTGATGGGAAAGTCTGCAGAAGATCCCACTCCTTTGACCAGAAGAAAGGAACTGCAGACTCAGTTCGACCTTCTGTCCGGGCAAGCGCATCTTCCCCCAACTATTTGAGCGTTTCCATCATCTCCTTCCCATTCCGCTCAAAATGCTGAGCAACCTGTCGCTCAAACTCCATTCCCATCTCCTCGACCAGCGTGTCCACTGCAATGGGTGGAGCCCCACCCGGCGAGCCTGCTCCCGCAATCTTTCTTCCCACAGAATTCCTCACCGTACTCGGTGGACTAGCACTCATTACTTTTCGTGCTGTATTCTTCTGTTGAGGATTCAACATCCTCCTTTGTTGAAGACAGTTCACATAAAAGTTACCCCAAAGCTGGGTGAAAAGAGCCAAAAAACAAGAACTCTGGCAAGAGTTACCCAACGTGCGAACTCCATCTATATGTCGCCACCGGACATCCCTCGGCAACACCCTTAAATTGATCCCTATCCCCAGTTGAGTAAATTTTATTTATACCTTGAAAAAGCCCCAAATCGCTTCAGCAGTATCATGATATCATCCATTGTGGGGATCGGGTCCGTTACATATAAAAGATCATCAGAGTATGGGGACATCTTATGTTCCACCATCACCCCCCTTTACTATTCCCCTCCATCTACCTGACGATCTCAAAGAGCAATGGTCAACGGCTCAATTGCCAATGCAAATAAAGAGGAGGGTGGGGGACATAGGGCATCCCTGCCTCATTCCCCTTTGTAACTGAAAATATTTTGAGCTTGTATCGTTTGTGAGAATACTAGCATTAGGTGCCTTATATAGTAACTGAACCCACTCCACAAACTTGGGTCCTATCCCAAACCCCTCCAATGCTGCATACAAATATCTCCATTCTATCCTATCATAGGCTTTTTAGCATCAAATGCCACAATAACCTCTTGTTCTCTCCCTTCCGCAGGGGACAACATCACATTTAATAGCTGTCTCACATTAGATGAGAAGCACCTGCCTTTCACAATACCCGGCTGGGTCTTCTCCAATGACCTGTGGGATACACCCCTCTAACCTAAGCGCATGTACCGTTGCCAGAATCTTGGCATCTACATTCAGTAATGATATCGAGCAGTATGACTCACACTCTCTCAGATCTTTTTCTTTCTTTAGCAAGAGCGAGATGAATGCTTGCATCATCATCTCCAGAAGAATCCCCTGCACAGCCGAATCCTCAAACATCTCCACCAGTAGAGGCACCAATCGATCAGCAAAATTTTAATACAATTCCACCGGGAATCCATCCGGCCCTGGCGCTTTCCCCATCTGCATCTGCCCTATTGCTGTTCTGACTCCCAACAGCAGCTCCATCCCTTCCAGATCCTCCTCCTTTATCTTAGGAAAATCCAATATTCCAAAAAAATCTGCATATCCGACTCCTCTACCGGTATCTATAAAGCTTCTTATAAAAAGCTTCAAATGCTCCATTGATTTTTTTCCGTGCCGACACTAACCTACCTTCCGATTCTTGAATCTATACTATCTCCCACTAGGCAGCTTAACTGCCCGATGAACTAGCAGAGTAGGCCAATAATGTAAGGATGGACAGGGCAGCATGGTGGCGCAGTGGGTTAGCCCTGTTGCCTCACGGCGCCGAGGTCCCAGGTTCGATCCCGGCTCTGGGTCACTGTCCGTGTGGACACATTCTCCCCGTGTTTGCATGGGTTTAGTCCTCACAACCCAAAATATCTGCAGGGTAGGTGGATTGGCCACTCTAAATTGCCCCATAATTGGAAAAAATGAATTGGGTACTCCAAATTTTAAAAATATATATATAAGGATGGACAATAAACACATGGCTTGCCAGCTTCACCCACATCCCGTCCCATAAAATGAATTAAAAAATAAAATCGCTTACCTTCCAGAACTCGAGGCTTTTATCCATAACAGGATATGACGGGAAGAATACCAATAAACCATTTGGCACCACTCTAGACAGATTAACTGGAAGCGAGGAGGGTAAATAGACATGTAATTGAAGGAAGTACTTATTTGGGAAGTTATGTAAAACATCCAGCCAAGGTTTGTAAGAACTACTTTAAATCATTTTTCTTAACTTGTTCTTTTGACCGACAGAAACCACCCTTCACCAAATGCCTTAATTCTATAGAGAAGTGGAATCTGCACAGAACCAATAATATTTGATTGCTGTTCTGTAGCGATATTAATTTGTTATAAATCACAGTCCCACCAGAGTATGAGGTTGCCCATTTAAGTCTGAGATGAGAAATGTCTTCACTAAAGGTTTGTGAACCTTTGGCATTCTGTATCCTAGAAAGTTGTGGATGCTCAACATTGGGTATATTCAAGACTTGAAGTCAATAGACTTTGGTATTAAGGGATATGGGGATAGTGTGGGAAGTAGGAGTTGAGGTCGAAGATCCGCCATGATCTTGTTGAGGGAAAACAGAGAGCGAGCATGTGAAGCCAAAACGAGACACACACACACGCACACAAACACAAAGAAACAGAAAAAGACAGTTTATTTTGTGTGGATTACTAAAATTAGGGTCTCAAACTCAACTTCAACCCATCTACTTATAGCTTTAAGGGAGACTGGGTAGGAGTGCAGACAACCCACTTCCAGGAGGCAGGTAGGCAATTTATTTATTGTAATGAGGATGTCTGCTTTATTTAACCTTACTTTCTTGTATAACCCAGGGCAGCCGGGAAATCCGGCAGCTATAAAGTGCGATAAACTACTTTATGCAAAAGTAAATGCAATTACAGCCCAGCTTGTGGGCCAGAAGCAGCAGGATTACTTCCTTCTCGCATACCTAACCCACTTTCTTTCCTGATTTAACTCCCAATCCAAACTCTCCGTCCCAACCCTCACAAAGTCCCTCCTAGTTAAGGACAGGACTAGAGAGCACGACTGGGGGTGGGATTTTCCCAGGCTGGTGGAAGTGGGATCAACTAGGAAAACAGAACTGCCATCGGGCTGTAATTCTGAGGTCTGTGCGCTTTGTTCCAGAAGACAGACGCCCCTCTTAGTTTAAAAACTTGAGATTTTGGCTATGTAATAATAACAATTACCTTTTATTGTCACAAGTATGAAGTTACTGTTAAACGCCCCTAGTCGCCACATTCCGGCGCCTGTTCGGATAAGCTGGTACGGGAATTGAACCTGGTGCTGCTGACCTTGTTCTGCATCACAAACCAGCTGTCTAGCCCACTAAGCTAAACCAGCCATTACAGACATGTATGCGTTCCTACAAGTGAGGCCGGTATGGGGATCCAGAAGGGAACATAGGAGAAGCCCCAGCCTTTGCATTTGTCCAACAGGAAGGTTCTTGCAACCTGTCTGGGCGAGAACAATGATTGCAAGGGAATGAGTAAACTGGGACAGCACTGCGGTATGGGGCCATTTAAGCTGCGGGACTGAAAAGAATGCAAGCACTGGTAGCTCATGGGAGGGATGCCTGAAGGCTGTGTTGTCTGTCCAGTGACAGGGCTAAGGACAAATCCATGGACCCAGAGAGTGCGAGGGGAAGGATTCAGTTGTGGGCCAAGTGGTAGGGCTAAAGGAAGATGTTCTGCTAATGGAGCATGAGGAACAAAACTAAAAAAACAGAGCCAGAAAGGAACAATCTCTGGTTTACTATCTGAGTCATGAGCAAATTGGCATAGGGTAAATAAGATCAGAGAAACAAATACATGCTCAAAGACTGGTGTGAGAGAAATGGGGTTCAATTCATGGGGCACTGGCACAAGCACTGATGAAAGGAGGAGCTGTTGCATAGGGATGCGCTTCACTTGAACTGCGCTGGGGAGAGCTGTAGAGATGGCTTTAAACTAAATAGTGGGGCGAAGATGAGGGCTTCACTTGAGGGGAGCTTTAGAAAGTTAAAGAGAAAGGTCGAGGCAATAGTGCATCATAGTGATATGGGCAAAGGTACCAGTGTGTAACAGAAAGGGGCAGAGTGTATAAGCATAAGGAGGCACCGGAAAATAGGATCAAAGTAGGGACAAATGATAAAAAGACAGAATTAAAGGCTCTTCAAATCAAATCAATAACAAAATGGATTGATGACACAAAATGAAATTATTAGGTATGATGTGATCAGCCATTACAGAGATATGGCACATGGCAACCAAGGCTGTGAACTGAATATTCAAGGATATTCAAGGGGCAGCATGGTAGCATTGTGGATAGCACAATTGCTTCACAGCTCCAGGGTCCCAGGTTCGATTCCGGCTTGGGTCACTGTCTGTGCGGAGTCTGCACATTCCTCCCCGTGTGTGCGTGGGTTTCCTCCGGGTGCTCCGGTTTCCTCCCACAGTCCAAAGATGTGCAGGTTAGGTGGATTGGCCATGCTAAATTGCCCTTAGTGTCCAAAATTCCCCTTAGTGTTGGGTGGGGTTACTGGATTATGGGGATAGGGTGGAGGTGTTGACCTTGGGTAGGGTGCTCTTTCCAAGAGCCGGTGCAGACTCGATGGGCCGAATAGTCTCCTTCTGCACTGTAAATTCTATGATAATCTATGATATTTGACATTTCAATCTGATGGGAAGAAAAAGGTGTTGGGGTAGCTCTAAAGACGAGTTCAGTACAGTAGTGAGCATTGCTTTTGGCTCAGAAGGTGAGGAGAGACATTTCTATTTCTACTTTTTAAAAATCAGGGCATCCTTTTATCTTTTTAAAAACTGAAGTTGCAGGCGGGATGGGTTCTGAATGAGCACGCCCCACCAGTATGACGTCACGGTACCCACCCCTTCACCTTATTTGGCAAAGTGGTTAAAAATTGAAAACCCGTCACTGCCCAGGATGACACTTTGCCAAAAAAAAAAAAAGAGCAAAATTTCACCCACAGGTTAGGTGCAGATGAGAAATAGCAAGTGAAAGAAGTCACGAGCAGGAATAGGTTCTAGGCCCCCAAATAGCAGCTACACTGTAGAACAGAGTTTAAATGAAGACATTTATGAGAAAGGTACTGCAATAATTGTGGGTGATTTTAATCCTTATAAAGATTGGACAAATTATTTAGGCAAAAGTAGCCTTGTAGATAAGCTTAAGGGTGTATTCTGGATAGTTTCTTAGAGTAATATGTTCTTGAACTAACCAGGGAACAGGCTATTTTAGACTTGGCAATGTATAATGAAACAGGATTAATGAACTCAATAATCAAGGATCCTCCAAGGAGGGGGATTTTCCTCTGGGAGAGCTGTCTCACAGACTAATCAAGCAACAGCCTGACGTAGTCATACTCATGGAATCATATCTTACAAATAACGTTCCACCCACCACCATTACCATCCCCAAGTATGCCCTGTCCCACTGACAGGATGGACCCAGTAGAGGTGGTGGCACCCTGGTATACAGTCTGGTGGGAGTTACCCTGGGAGTCCTCAATGTTGACTCTGGACCTCATGAAGTCTCATGGCACCAACAAAGGCAAGGGCACAGAATCTACAGTGGGACAGCGGGTGGGGATTTCAATGTCTATCACCAAGAGTGGCACGGTAGTATAGACCAAGCTGGACATAACTGTCAGACTGGGACTATGGCAGATGATGAGGGAAACAATAAGAGGAAAAAACAGACAAGACCTCATCCTCACTAACTTGCCAGCTGCAGGTGCACCTGTCCATGACAGTATCGGTAGGAATGACCACTGCACAGTCCTTGGGGAGAAAAAGTCCCACCTTCACAATGAGGATACCTTCTCTCGTGCTGTGTCGTACTGCCACTGTGCTAAAAGGGATAGACTTCGAACAGATCTAGAAACTCAAGACTAGACATCCATGAGGCGCTGTGGGCCATCAGCAGCAGCAGAATTGTACTCAATCACGATCTGCAAGCTCGTGGCCCAGAGCAGCACGGTAGCATTGTGGATAGCACAATTGCTTCACAGCTCCAGGGTCCCAGGTTCGATTCCGGCTTGGGTCACTGTCTGTGCGGAGTCTGCACATCCTCCCAGTGTGTGCGTGGGTTTCCTCCGGGTGCTCCGGTTTCCTCCCACAGTCCAAAGATGTGCGGGTTAGGTGGATTGGCCATGCTAAATTGCCCTTAGTGTTGGGTGGGGTTACTGGGTTGTGGGGATAGGGTGGAGGTGTTGACCTTGGGTAGGGTGCTCTTTCCAAGAGCCGGTGCAGACTCGATGGGCCGAATGGCCTCCTTCTGCACTGTAAATTCTATGTAAATATCCCGACTCTACCATTACCACCAAGCCCGGGGATCAACGAAGTGCAGGAGAGCATGCCAGGAGCAACACCAGGCACACCTATAAATGAGGCGTCAGCCTGGTGAAGCTGCAACACAGGGCTACTTGTGTGCCAAACTGCACATGCAGCAAGTAATAGACAGAGCTAAGCGCTTCCGTAACAAACGCATCAAATTTAAGCTCTGCAGTCCTTCCACATCCAGCCGTAAACGGCCGTGGACAATTGAACAACTCACTGGAGGATGAGGCTCCACAAATATCCCCATCCTCAACAATGGAGAAGCCTCAAAAGGTAATCAGCCTCAATCAGTGCAAAAGGTAAGGCTGAGGCATTCGCAACAACCTTCAGCCAGAAATGCCAAGTGGATGGTCCATCTCAATTTGCCAAGGGCCATATGAAAAGGAATGGTAAGGGATTCCTATGATAAGGAATGGTAATAAATGCTGACCTTGCCAATAACTTCCACATCTTGCAATTGAAGAAAAAAATGTGGCTTTCAAGAGTCTGTGAGACAGCTCTCCCAGAGGAAAATCCCCCTCCTTGATTATTGAGTTCATTAATCCTGTTTCATTATACATTGCCAAGTCTAAAATAGCCTGTTTCCTGGTTAGTTCAAGAACATATTACTCTAAGAAACTCTCTATTTTAATCTACTAGAAGTAACAGCTGCAGTGACTTAATCTCAATTTTAAAAAATTCACCTACTTACCCATTGTTTTTCCAAGGGATGACATGTACTGAGGTGAAAACCTAAAGTGAGAATAGTTTCCATCACAACTAAGAGCCATAACATTTTCCACGTTCAATTACATATTCGATACTGCTGAATTACAGGTTTCTGAAAATGCGTCAGCACAAACTATTTAAAATAATGCAACTGGACTATTTGTAAAAGGAGTCCCAGTTTTGGTTCAAATGATACAAAAATTAAAATAAAACAGAATCAAAAAAATGTATTCAAAGAAAGAAATATTGGGACAACTGCGTTGTCAGAATGCTGTAATTTTCAATGAAGTTTTTAAAACCTTTCACAAACCATTCACTTGTCTAAATGTAATGTGAAGAGGCTCACCAAGTATCCAGTCTCGCCACAAAGCCAACCGGTTTGAAATCTCAAAATGTTTTTCTGTCCAATGCCTGCAGGAACTAGGTAATCTATGTGCAGGTGTTCTTTTAATTAGGTAAGCTTCAATGTTTGTGGAGAGAAACAGATTTAACATTTCACATTGATGATCCTGCATCAGATAAAATGCCAACTCTGGTTTGTCTTTCTATCGACGCAGCCACACCTGCTGAGCAATTCCCCCATTCCTTTGTCTTTATTTCAGATTTCCAGCATCCGTTCTATTTTGTTCTCATAAGCCTCCGATGTTTGTCGGCGTTATGAGGATTCAAGCAGCCTAATTCAGTCTGCATTTGACTCAAACTGTTCTCCCCCTTGTGCAGTTGCCACTTGAACCATGGGCTCTGCATGTCCCTTTTGACCACCTTTACCAGAAAAAAGGCTTTGCGTCTCAAAAGAACTCTACAAGCACACGTGCAAGGCATCAAACAGCAATCTGCTGCTCAGTAGCTGTGTCATGTCAAGTAACATGTAACTATTTTGTGTTAGCTGCCATATGAATGATTTGCACCTTACCTTTGATTATATGCAGAGCTTAACTGTGTTCCATCAGGGCCTTTTGGGACAATCCCAATCCATATTTGGTGTTTGTCAATCACATGAGGATTTTCCAGACTGACAGGAAAGGGGCTAAAAGATGTATTGGCATGTATTAATAAAAATTTATTAGCCAGTTAAACACATATGCATTATTATTCAAAAATGTTCTAATGATTTCATTAAACATTGTCATAGTTTAAATATTCAACAAAATTATTCTAACAGTACCCGTCACTTTGAATGAGGGAATATTCATGTCAAATGCTAACAAAGCTAGTGGGCTGGATTGTCCCAAAATGGGGCTATGTCCACGCAGGCGTAAATACGCAGACGTTGCACTCCAGAGTTTCCTGAAAAAAAAGACAACCCGATTCACTTGCCTCAGGGGCTAGCAGGGACCTGGCATGCTTCACACAGCTTTGGCTGCGGATACAGGCCCTCGCACTTCTAGTTCTGAGTCCGCGCATGCGCAAGGCGGCGGTCTCCAGTGACTGCGGCGAGCGCCATGGCGGACTTGGACTGCGGAGGCAGCTCCGTAATGTAGGTTCCCACTGATCGGCCACGCGCCCCTGCAGCGGACCGGCCCGAGCTGTGGCCCGGATGCCCATACGGCCCCCCCACCCCGATCCACCCCCACCAGGGCGGCCGTGGGCCACGCGAGATTACCGACCGGCCATACCATGCTAGTTCCACGCCGTCGGGAACTTTGCCGGTCGGGAGCGGAGTATCGCTGGGCGGGCCTCTGTCCATGGCCACCCCAGCCACACGCCGTAATTCATGGACGCGCGTATATTCGGGGCCTGGAGAATCGGCGGAGCAGCACCGGGCCCGATTCCGTCGGGAAAGTTGATTCTCCTCCCCCGCGCCAAACGTGACTTCGGGTTGCGGAGAATCCAGCCCAGTGTTTTTTTTCCAAACGAGCTCAAGCTGTTAGATCCACTTAATTAAAAAAAAACGTATAGACTGTTACTCATTTAGTAATCGGTGTATCATTTGTACAAAATGCTGGAGGGTGTTGTTCTTTCAAATTGGAATGGCTTAGTCACAGTAGCACTGGCTCAAATGTATAAATGGAACAATCTTTACAAGTAATAAGATGACTGCATCTTGTGACTATTAGTTGTTTCATTGTGAGCCTGCGTTGCTTGACGCCATGGAATACGTGAACACGGAGGCTTGGTGAACTTAAGAAATTTAGAATAATGTTATACATCCTAATTCGATTTTCAGTTGGTAACAGTGTTGAAAATAAGTGGCTTAATACATTTCTACATGTTTTTTAAAAATAAACATACTCACATTTGCATTTCTGAAGTGAAAGAGGACAATGGAGCAAGGGTACCGCTTGTGAGGATGATCGACTGAACCCCTTGGCGTACCAGCTCAGCCATGCTGTAGCCAGGGCAGAAGCACCAGTAACTTAAAATTTTTCCTGTCAACATAAATGATTTTTTTCCTCACAAAGGCGAAAACAATCGGGTGTCATAATATTTAAACTTATCTCAAGTACTGGATATCTTAACAGTAAACCTTTGCCAGTAAATTATCTCTGTCCCAGTTTTTAAGTTGAGTAGGGGACATTTTTAAAAAATTGCAGGATGTATGATGACAGTTATGAGCAGGCTATGGTCAGCGTAATGAACTGGATATGGAACTCATCCCACTGTATTTCAAACCTTGTCCCAGTCCCTGATGCAAATAAAGTAACATTTATAAATAATTTAATAATTAATTTTTTTTTAAAATAATCTTTATTAGTGTCCACAAGGATGCTTACACTAACACTGCAAAGACGTTACTGTGAAAATCCCCTAGTTGCCACATTCTGGCACCTGTTTGGGTACCTGTTTGGGTACACAGAGGGAGAATGAGAATTCAGAATGTCCAATTCACCTAACAAGACCCCTCTCCCCAGCATACTCCTGGCAAACGTCCAAGCGATCGAAAACAAGCTGGATGAACTTAACGCTGAACGTACCTCTCAGAGGGAAGTCAGAGACTGCTGTGTGCTCTGTTTCACAGAGACATGGCCATACAACCTGAAGGCTTCTCAATTCACCGAGAGGACCGCACCACGTCATCAGGCAAAGCAAAGGGTGGAGGGGTTTGCATCATCAACTCTTCCTGGTGCTTGGATGTGGCGACCCTGGCGACCTACTGCTCCCCGGACCTGGAATACCCGACCGTGAAGTGCCGCCCATACTATCTTCCACGTGAGTTCGCTTCAGCCATTATCACAGCGGTCTACATCCCACCCCAGGCAGAAGTGAGCCAGGCAGAAGTGAGGAAATCGCTGGACGAACTGTACACAGTTATAAACAACTACGAAACAGAACACCCGGAGGCCTTGTTCATCGTGGCCGGAGACTTCAACAAGGCCAACTTCAAGCGTGTACTGCCAAAATTCCACCAGCACATCTCCTGTTCCACCAGGGGCGACAACACTCTTGACCACTGCTACTCAAAAATCAAGGGCGCCTACGGTTCCATCCCCCGACCGCATTTTGGGAAATCAGCCCACAAGACTGTTCTCCTTCTCCCGGCATACAAGCAGAAACTCAAGCGGGAGAATCCAGCTAAGAAGGTCGTGCAGTGCTGGTCCGAGGAAACACAAGAGCTCTTACGTGACTGCCTCGAGACAGTGGACTGGTCCATATTTAAGAACTCAGCAACCAACTTAAATGAGTATGCCACCACCATCACAGACTTCATCAGCAAATGTGTGGTCAACTGTGTGCCAAAGAAAACAGTACGTATGTTCCCCAACCGGAAACCATGGTTCAATCGTGAAATTGACTCCATACTGAAGGACAGGTCTCAGGTGTTCAAGTCAGACGACCCTGAAGCCATCCGAGATGCCAAGACAGAATATCAAACCAAGCTAGAGTCACAGACAGACTCTCGGCGGTTGCGGCAAGGACTAAGCAACATAATGGGCTACAAAGTGAAGTCGAGCAGTATCTCCGGCAGCAGCGCACCCCTCCCCGATGAACTCAATGCATTCTATGCTGGTTCGAGCAGGAAACCAACAATCCGCTGTCGAGTGCCCCAGCAGCCCATAACTCACCTATACCCACCATCACAGCTTCCGAAGTCAGATCGGCCTTCCAGAAAGTGAACCCTCGGAAGGTGACGGGCCCGGACAGGATCCCTGGTCGTGCACTCAGAGCCTGCGCGGACCAGCTGGCAGAGGTGTTCGCGGACATCTTTAACCTGCCCCTACTCCACTCCGAGGTCCCCACCTGCTCCAAGAAGACCAACATCATACCGGTGCCAAAGAAGAGCCAGGTAACGTGTCTCAATGACTACAGTCTGGTGGCCCTGACTTCAGTCGTAATGAAGTGCTTCGAGAGGTTGGTCTTGAAGCGCATCACCTCCATACTCCCAGAATGCCTTGATCCACTGCAATTCGCATACTGCCGCAATAGGTCCACAGCAGACCCCATTTCCCTGGCCCTCCACTCATCCATAGAGCATCTCGGCAACAAGGACTCCTACATCAGAATCCTATTTATTAACTGCAACTCCGCCTTCAACACCATAATCCCATCCAAGCTCATATCAAAACCTAGGACATGGCTCCCCTCTGCAATTGGATCCTCGACTTTCTGACCCACAGACCACAATCAGTAAGAATGAACAACAACACCTCCTCCACAATAGTCCTCAATACCGGGGCCCCGCAAGGCTACGTACGTAGCCCCCTACTCTACTCCCTGTACATACACGATTGCATGGCAAAATTTGATTCCAATTCAATCTACAAGTTTGCTGACGATACGACCATAGTGGGCTGGATCTCGAATAACCATGAGTCAGAATACAGGAGGGAGATAGAGAACCTAGTAGAGTGGTGCAGCGACAATCTCTCCCTCAATGCCAGCAAAACTAAAGAGCTGGTCATTGACTTCAGGAAGCAAAGTACTGTATACACCCCTGTCAGCATCAATGGGGCCGAGGTGGAGATGGTTAGCAGTTTCAAATTCTTAGGGGTGCACATCTCCAGAAATCTGTCCTGGTCCACCCACGTTGATGCTACCACCAAGAAAGGACAACAGAGCCTATACTTCCTCAGGAAACTAAGGGAATTCAGCACGTCTGCATTAACTCTTACCAACTTTTACAGATGCACCATAGAAAGCATCCTATCTGGCTGCATCACAGCCTGGTATGGGAACTGCTCGGCCCAGGACCGCAAGAAACTTCAGAGAGTCGTGAACACAGCCCAGTCCTTCACACAAACCTGCCTCCCATCCATTGACTCCATCTACACCTCCCGCTGCCTGGGGAAAGCGGGCAGCATAATCAAAGACCCCTCCCACCCGGCTTACTCACTCTTCCAACTTCTTCCATCGGGCAGGAGATACAGAAGTCGGAGAACACGCACGAACAGACTCAAAAACAGCTTCTTCCCCACTGTCACCAGACTTCGAAATGATCCTCTTCAACACTACACCTCTGTATGCTTCATCTGATGCCGGTGCTTATGTAGTTACATTGTATACCTTGTGTAGCCCTATTATGTATTTTCTTTTATTCCCTTTTCTTTCCAAGTACTTAAAGATCTGGGGCGAAATTCTCCCAAAACGGCGCGATGTCCGCCGACTGGCACCCAAAACGGCACCAATCAGACGGGCATCGCGCCGCCCCAAAGGTGCGGAATGCTCCGCATCTTTGGGGGCCGAGCCCCAACATTGAGGGGCTAGGCCGACGTCGGACGAATTTCCGCCCGCCAACTGGCAGAAACGGCCTTTGTTGCCCCGCCAGCTGGCGCGGAAATGACATCTCGGGGCGGCGCATGCGCGGGAGCGTTAGCAGCCGCTGACAGTTTCCCACGCATGCGCAGTGGAGGGAGTCTCTTCTGCCTCCGCCATGGTGGAGACCTTGGCGGAGGCGGAAGGGAAAGAGTGCCCCCACGACACAGGCCCGCCCGCGGATCGGTGGGCCCCGATCACGGGCCAGGACACGGTGGGGGCACCCCCCGGGACCCCGCCCGCGCCACCTTGTCCCGCCGGTAAGGTAGGTGCTTTAATTTACGCCGGCGGGACAGGCAATTTATCGGCGGGACTTCGGCCCATCCGGGCCGGAGAATCGAGCGGGGGGGCCCGCCAACCGGCGCAACGCGATTCCCACCCCTTCCGAATCTCCGGCAACCGGCGGGGGCGGGATTCACGCCCGGCGATTCTCCGACCCGCCGGGGGGGGGGGGGGTCGGAGACTGTCACCCCTGATGAGCTGCTCGCAGAAAAATACTTTTCACTGTACCTCAGTACACGTGACAATAAACAAATCCAATCCAATCCAGCATGCCTTTCGGGACTTGTGGGAGGAAATGGGAGCACCCGGAGGAAACCCACACTCAAGAATAGTAGATCTAATTAAGATTTAATATATAAACCATATAAATGCATAGATTACGGAAACCATGAAACCTTTTCACAATTCTGATATTACCATGAAATGCGAATGTCGTCTTCTTTTGTTCTACCAGTATGAATTTTTTAATGCAGTTTAGAATTCTGCGTACCTACGCAAGCCCACAGGGGTCCTGCAGCAATGTACTATGACTCACATTTATAAAGTAACAAAATATATACAAGTGACTCTGCACATACTTCTTGTCACACCAGGGTTCTATCACGCATGATCGCAAGTAAAATATTTCAAATACTGGGGACATTTCTGTTACCGCTCTGCGTGACTGACAAATGTCCTCATCCTATTGGTTTATTTGCAAATCTTACTTAGTTGAGAATTAACTACATTGCTGTGGGTCTGGAGTCACAAATAGGCCAAATGGAAGATTTCCTTCCTTATAGTATAGTGAACCAGATGGCTTTTTACAACAAACAATGGTTTCATGGTACCATTATTGAGACTAGCTTTCAAATCCAGATTTTAAAAAAATATATATACTAATTGAATTTGCTATGATCCCAGCTGTGAGAATGTTGGACGTTTGATACTTCTTAGGATCTGGCTCAATTGATCATAACTGGTATTAAAAATGTAATGCGTGGAAGAACCAAGCGTAAGGAAATCAGTGGCAGAACACCAAGAAACACCAAAAACATTCTTTACTATACAAACTTGAACAAAACAAACAGAAGCAATAATGACCACATAGGTACACTGAGGAAATAAGATAATGATTCTAAACAGTGAGCTACTTGCTCAAACTCAATCCAAGAATTTAGCCCAACTTAATCATTTTTACTCGAATAGGCTTGTAAACATACTATTACTTTGGGAGGCAGTTCCTTTCCCTCTGGGTCTAGTAGCGCAGGTCACAGCTCAGGCCTATGATATCTACCTAACAATATGACCTCTTGGCCCAAGTATAGGCATTGCTGACGGTCACATGCCTCAACCCACCAGACACGTAGACACTTCCTTTTTTAAAAAAAATTTCGAGTACCCAATTCATTTTTTCCAATTAAGGGGCAATTTAGCATGGCTCGTCCACCTACACTACACATCATTTGGGTCGTGGAGGCGAAACCCACGCAAACACGGGGAGAATGTGCAAACTCCACACAGACAGTGACTCAGAGCCGGGATCGAACCTGGGACCTCGGCGCCGTGAGACTGCAGGGCTAATCCACTGCGCACCGTGCTGCCCTCGTAGACTCTTCGTTGACTGGACTTCCATAGCTGGACTTCCCTTTTCACAGCCAATTTTCTAGAACTCCCTCTTTTCCTCTAAACATACAGAACTGTGTTCTCTGCGTTAAACACAACAGACAGAACGTCTGTAGCCTCCAGGTCAGTTTCTCTTGCGTTTTCCTAAAAGAAAACAAAACCCACCAGTTTTCCTTTGGAGCACAGCTCCACCGCAGCAATTTTTCCCATAGCAACCTCAGGGCACTCTTGCTTCTCACAGATGGGCCAAAAGTTCAAGCACGGTTTGTATACACAAACAAGCATTCTAAACCAAACCGAAAGTAAATAATCCCAATTCACCGGAAACAAAAACAAAATCCGACATTCATAATCCTTAACATAACTCACAACAGCTGCTGTAGTCAGGTTTGAAACTGCATCCCCAAGAAATGGGCCTGGGCCTCTATTATTAGTTCATTATTAAATCATCACTTTGCCACTGTCTCCCAGTGTTGCGGTTTCTGAATAAACTACTCCATATAGCCACGAGTATTAATATAAAATCAAATTTCACCTGTGTTGTGACTCTGGGTCAAGCGAGGCTAGAATTGACTGCGTATTAGACCAGGGTGTCGTAACATAGTCTATAATAATTTTGTAGTTATGCAGCTTTTGTAGCTTTTATTTCTTAGGTGTGGATGAGATGGTGGCACAGTGGTTAGCACTGCTGCATCAGTGCCAGGTTTCAATTCCAACCTTGGGTGACTGTCTGTGTCAAGTTTGCACATTCTCCCTCTGTCTGTGTGGGTTTCCTCCCAAAGATGTGCAGGTTAGTTGGAGGATTGGCCATGCTCAATTGCCCCTTAGTGTCCAAAGGTTAGGTGGGGTTATGGGGTTGCAGGGATAGGGCAAGAGAATAGGTCTAGGTACAGTGTTCTTTCAGAGGGTTGGTCATAGATCATAGAATTTACAGTGCAGAAGGAGGCCATTCAGCCTATCGGGTCTGCACTGGCCCTTGGAAAGAGCACCCTACCTAAGCCCACACTTCACCCTATCCCCGTAACCCAGTAACCCCACTTAACCTTTTATTTTTGGACATGAAGGGCAATTTAGCATGGCCAATCCACCTAACCCGCACATCTTTGGACTGTGGGAGGAAACTGGAGCACCCAGCGGAAACCCACGCACACACTGGGAGAACGTGCAGGCTCCGCACAGACGGTGACAAATCGAACCTGGGACCTTAGAGCTTTGAAGCAACTGTGCTAACCACTATGCAACCGTGCTGCCCACCAGCACGGTATGGAGTCGGCTCGAGGAGTCGAATAGCCTTCTTCTGCACTGGAGGGATTCTTTGACTCTATGAAATGTATTAACTGAACATAGTGAGAGGGATTCTCCATTGCCTGGCGCCGAAATCGGGAACGGCGATCGGGCAGAGAATGGTTTCTGATGCCGAAATCGCAGCAGGCACCAGTGTGACGCTGGGTCCCGATGCTCTACCTGTTGATCTCCTATTTTCTTTCTCTGTCAGTCTGGCCTCAATAAAAGTTGAGACGGATTTGCACGTAAACAGAAGTTATTTATTTAGCTTGCAAGCTTTATCATCTTACAGAATGTAACAGGACGTCCTGCCTCTTACACTCCAGAAAACGACTGAACTAACAGACAAAGGAATCTCTGCAAAATCAGTTCAAATGGTATCAAGTTTCACATACTCGACGGACATAGGTCAGCCTAGGTCCCTCCTGACCTGTTTAATCCATTCTGATTGGCTCACTTCCAATCCCTTTCTCTGGCCCTTATCAATGCATCCTCACTCTTATAGACACACCTCTTCCTGCTTTTTCCATGCGGTCCCAAATTCCTTTGTCCCTAACTAAAAGAATCAAAGTGGCTTATTTCTACATTACATTAACTAGTATCTCTAAAGTAACTATTTTATATCACATTCGTCATTCCCTCCTTTTATCATTCCATGATAACCGAACTATCCAATCTATAGCTACGGTTCCTCATCTAAAAAGATTCGTCGCTGCATTTCCAATTCCTGTCTTAGCCCCCCTTCATCTGCTTCACCCTCATGGATTTTAACAGTTAAAATCTTTTTCTCGGTGATTGGGGCGGTGATCTGATCCAGTGCACCCCGCATTTTACCCATCACACATTTAAGGATGGCCAGGCCCACAAAGATGCAGCCGATAGCTACCACTAGATACATGGCCATATTTATCAACCAGTCCTTCCATCCCCCAAATCCCCAGTTACCCCAAGAGCCAGGATCCTGCATCCCGTCCAAGTGATCCCGTATGCGATCCATAAATTTAGTGATGTTAGCGGTCAAGTCTTGAACACCCATAATACACTTGCCCTGTACTATGGCGCATACCCCACCCTCACGGGCCAGAAGATAGTCAAGAGCATACCGGTTCTGCATTGCAAACAACCGTAGCTGAGACAACTCCTTAGTTATTGCCCCGAGGGCTCCCAAGGTTTCATTTCCCAAAAGGGTAAGGCCGCAAATAAAATAATTCCGATCACTAACAGCCAAGGAACCCCCCACACCTCCCAGTGTCAATACGCTCAGAATGCCCCACCCGGCTGAGTGGCCCCGGTTGGGTGCAAGAACCTGAGGTTTTTTCCAGTTCTCGCAAAATTCAGCAGAGACTGCCCTTGCCATCTGGGAAGGGTCGTTCTCCGTCCAATTCATGTTATTACATTTCACAGCAGTAACCACAGAAGGTGGTAGGCAATGCATTAACATAGCACAGTATTGAGGGGAATTCTGACCATTTTGATACAGCAAATCGCCTGACTGCCCCCGGTAGATTTCATTAAAACGCCCCAGAAATTCCTCTGGGTCTTCATTCTTCTTAGGTTTTAGGTCTAAGATAACAGAAAGATTTATGGGCCTTTGAAATGTGCTATTCAATGCATTTAAGATCTGTGTCCTTCTATCGTCGTCTAACGCATAGGCCTGCTGGAGTGCGGCATGACTAGCATAATTCAGGTGGTTAAGACAAGTGCGGTACTCTGCTGGGGTTAAAATCTGCTGAACTAGGGCCCAGAGGTCCCTTGAATCAGCTTGATAAATTGAGATAGTAGTTCTCAATGAATCCACAAAGGCAGCAGGAGATTTTTTTCTATCTGGGATTGTAGTCATAATAGCCATCATCTCACTGGGTGTCCATGGGAAGTAAACGTCTATTGTGGGGTTTGCAGCCGCCGTCCCTGGATCGGGGTTTCTCATCTTCCTAATCGGTAACTGTCTCCGAATGTCACCAGGGGGCACTCTAGGTATTTCCCCTGGTTGTTCCAAGACTTCAACGTCTCTCCCTGTCACTAGGGGGAGTTCTTTCTCTTCAACCGAAGTTGTTTCAGCTTTCTTTGTTCCCAACTCTTGTGATTTCTCCTTAGTTTGGGGAGACTGAAGTGATATGCTTAATTGTTTCTGGTGAGCTTCAAGCCCCTCTCTTGCTGTCCGAGATCTTGTCCTAGAGCTAACTGGGCTTGTGGGACAAAGTTCCTTTTGCTCTTTCGGTTGTGAAGTTGGTAAAACAGGACCCACACTATCACCCAAAAGGGCTTGAGTTTCTGGCATATTTGAAATCTGGGGAGCAATGGCTGGGTATATATTATTGTACTCTGGTGGTTCTGGAATGAGCGCAGACCATACTATGGGTGCAGACGGAATTTCTACTGACTTTTCCGACTTATTGAATTTTTCTTCTTCCGACAATTCAAGGCCAGCCATTGAACTACGTAGTTCACCTCTTGTGTGACCCGGGTCCTTCTTGTCTCTATTTGCTCTTTTTTTAAATGCACATTCCTTTTTCAAGATTTGTAATGTTTTTAGGTTACCCTGTTCACTAATTGAAATCCCCATTTTAAGTGCATTATCCTGCCAGCTGGACAACATAATCTTATCTTTTTCCTCTTGACAATATTGCCTCCATAATCCAATTAATTCTTTAGTTTTCATACTTTGATTTTTTTTCCATATCAGTCCCTGGATTTTCTTAACCATTTCTAGGTCTTTGGTTCCCCCTAGTGGCCATTCATCTCCCATTTTAGTTCTTAACTGTGCTGACAATTTTCTAAAGTCTTTAGCTTTGTCCGGATACTTATCACATAATATTTGCAGTGGCATGCCTGGATCATTTGTGCTATCCAAGGAATTTCCCATAATCTCAACTAGTCCTTGGAACTGCGTTTTTTCGCCACTACAATCCAAGGAAAATTCTTTAACTTAATCAACTATATTTTTAACACACAGACATATAGAGGTGAACCATTTGTTTCAATTTCAAATGTTACATCTACCCCTCATAACATAACCCAGCCAAATTAACTCTCAATTAAAGTTGAACCATTTATCTTAAATGTTACATCAACAATATAGCCTTCCCCAGCCGAATTAACTCACAATTAAAGTGCTTATCCCCAGACTGACCTGTGATTTCGTCGAGGCGGTCTTTCTGTGCCAACCGCGAGTGACCAGACTAATCAGACGATGAGAAGAGGGGAACAATCAATGCTGGTCGTTTTCCATTTCTACATTGAGGGCCCTTTGTTCCCCGTCCTCCTGTTCATAATCAGTCTAATTCTGATTTCGCAGTTGGAACAGGATCGCCCTGAGAAATCCCGGTTTTCGGCACCAAATGTTGATCTCCTATTTTCTTTCTCTGTCAGTCTGGCCTCAATAAAAGTTGAGACGGATTTGCACGTAAACAGAAGTTATTTATTTAGCTTGCAAGCTTTATCATCTTACAGAATGTAACAGGACGTCCTGCCTCTTACACTCCAGAAAACGACTGAACTAACAGACAAAGGAATCTCTGCAAAATCAGTTCAAATGGTATCAAGTTTCACATACTCGACGGACATAGGTCAGCCTAGGTCCCTCCTGACCTGTTTAATCCATTCTGATTGGCTCACTTCCAATCCCTTTCTCTGGCCCTTATCAATGCATCCTCACTCTTATAGACACACCTCTTCCTGCTTTTTCCATGCGGTCCCAAATTCCTTTGTCCCTAACTAAAAGAATCAAAGTGGCTTATTTCTACATTACATTAACTAGTATCTCTAAAGTAACTATTTTATATCACATTCGTCATACCCCCTCCAAATCGGGATGCGTGCCACGCAGAGTTGAAACCCCGTTTGCATATAATTATCGGTCCCACCCACGAATCTGCATCTCCGACGGGTCGAGTTCCCGACGGCGCGGGCCACGTGTGGTCTCAGCGGTCGTGAGTCTGGCATGGCAGCTGCGGAGAGAGAGAGGCCTTGCGGACAGCGTCCAGCATCGCAACATTCTGCCAAGAGCCGTGCCGCTGGCCGGGGGGGGCTTCTGCCAGGGCTGGGGGAAGAAGAGTGGTGGGTGGTGGCCAGGAGGTGGATTGAGGGGGCAGGGTGGGTGGCTACGCGGTCCAGCACCACTGCCGCCATCTTTTCCGGTGCAAATCGGTGCGTGTGTGGGGGGGGGGGTAGGCGTATGCGCGGCTGCAGCTCGTCAGCCCTGTGCATGTCCAGCAAGGACGCACCGATTCTCCCACTGTTTTTCACGCATTCTATGGGTGTTTCACGTGGCGCCTCTGCTAGCCCCTCACCAGTACCGGAATTGGTGTGGTTAAGGCACCGATTTTAACGCCGTGAAACACCACAGATCCTTCGTTGGCGTTAGCGCTTATTGCAGGAACAGAGAATCCAGCCCAGTATTTTGTAATGTGTTTATTGCTCCTGTACTTTCTGCTGTGAAAAGTGAAAGAACTTAGCTGCTTTTGATGTGGTGAGGATCTGTCAATCGTAGCAAGTGTTTATAAACATTGTGGTTAACAATCAAAGAAGGGTACTTGATGCATTCCAGCATGAAGGGAAAGACAGATCAACAATCAACCAAACAGCTATCTCTGGAGTAATAAAACTATCAATCACTGGCCAATGTAATGTATTGCTGTGTGAAATTGAATGGAAGATTTGCATTTCAAAGGCTGTCAAGGGATTTGAAAACCTTTGAAAGTGTACTTGGCTTTCGAGGAAGCCTCTGACACTTGTGCGGCAACAGATGCGAGGGACGGTTAAGTGAAAATGCAGTGATTTTTCACTCTACTGCATGGACTGCTTTTCAGCTTTCAAGCAGTCGTCTGTTTGTGGGTCTGTTTGGAGGTGTGTCGGTAGGTGTGGGGGGCAGGGGCAGGATTTGCGTTGTGGGGGGTGGAAGAGGCGGATTTCCAATGGACTTTGTAGGGCACCTCAGTTATGCACCAAGCCCCTTGACCCATCACGGGGTCCATCGCGTCAGGGCCATGCTTGGGAAAACTTGCACCAAACTCCAGTGGGAGGATTTCCTGCTTTTCCTGTTGTGGGGGTCGGCACATAATGGGGGTATGTGGTAGTGGGGGGCAGGACGACGACACGTGAGCTTCGAGCCCATGCATCCTGCACATAGCTCGCTGCTGCCGTCGCTGGTGGATCGAAGCATTGGAACGAGATTAGCGCCCAGCAACTATCCAGTTTACCGGTTGACGCTTGATTCTCTGCCGGATGGGGAAATCCACTACCAGAGTAGGCCAATGGAGAATCCACCCCAATGTTTCCCACTTGTGGAGAACACCAAAACTGAGGCCATAAATACAAGACAGCCACCAATAAATTCAATAGAGAATTCAGGAGAAACGTCTGGATCCAAAGAGTGATTAGAATGTGGAACTCACTGTCACACAAGATTAGTCAGGGGCTTGACAGGGTAGGGACTGAGAGGATGTTTCCCCTGGTTGGGAGTCTAGATCACGGGATCACAGTCTCAGGATGGGGGGGGGGGGGCAGAATCATTTAGAATCGAGATGAGGGAAAATTTATTCAGTCAGAGAATTGCAAATCTATGGCATTCTCTGTCGAAGGAGGTTGTTGGTGATCCGTCATGTAGGATATTTAAGATTGAGATAGATAATTTTTTGATCTCTTAGGGAACAAAAATCTATGGGTGCACTGAGGAAAGTGTATTTGAGGTAAAAGATCAGCCATGTTTGCTATGAATGGCAGAGGAGGCCCAGGTCTACTTCCTGCTACAATTTCTTAGGTTCTTGAGTCCTTATGCTCACCTGGAGTAGCTGAGGTATATAACATACATATGTCTATGCAGCTTTCCTTATATGTGAGGAAGAAAGGGTTATATGAAATTGGGTGGAGGCTCAAGTAAAGCATAAACACCAGAATTGACCAGTGCTTCTATGCTGTCAATCCTATGCAAGAGCTGGGCCCGTTTCAGCTATCCGGACTCAATGTTATTCTTCAACTAAAGTGTTGTAATGCAAAGCACTGCAGTGCCACCACTAGGAGGAGGGTGCAATTACAATGTGATGAGTTTGCACACGGTCATTTTATAACAGAAACATCTAAAAAAAATACAGACATAACTATGAACATAAAATAACAACCGAGTTACTTATAATATTGTTCCACTCTTCTGCACTGCGAGGTGACAGTAAAAATGATCTGCCCATCCACAGTAAAGCAGTGTTATATATGCTGACTACTTGGATTATATGAAGGAAAATCTGACACATATTTAGCATCTTCTTGCGTCGGAGAAAAAAATTGACTAATATTGAAACAGACATTTCTGGCAAGTGAGAAAACACGATGGTTACTTTACACACATTAAAAATCCTAGGACCCACAAACAGCAAAAGCATAAATGATTATTTAAATTGATTTTGTTGGGATTATTCTGTTGCCAGTTTAAGCTATTGGGATCAGGTTTGTACCTTGTTTTCTTGTAACTGATGAAGTCCATAAATCAGTTCTCTGTTGCTTCTTCTTCCCACTATTATCTGGGTGCACATGAACCTAGGGGAAAATGAAATGCGGATACTCATAGCAGCAAAAAAAATAAAGAGCTGACAATTATAAAAACACTGGGAAAACTCAGTAATTAGTAACAAAGGTATTTTAAAAAACGGTGGCAGCATTTTAAGTACTTAAGCACATTTCCATGTTGTATGTACAATAGTGGAAGCATGCAGAATAACCACAGTGTAACTCCAGGAATTGGTAAATTTACAGTCTTAACATTCCCAATATACCTCAAGGAAACATGATAAATTTAATTGGCAACTTGAAAAACAACTAAACATTTCAGAAAAGTCAATGAGTTTACTCTTGAGTTATAAGACAGCAGGAACACAATTTTAAAAAAAGATTACATTAAAAAATAACCTTGTAATGCTTGGTCACATTCTGCCCTATGGTATGTGGTGTAGTACCCTCTGGAGGAGTGATGCAGAAAACAATCTGAAAAGAAAGTTGTAACAATAAAATATAGTAATAAATTTACCACCAGCTTCAATACTTTTCTATAATTTGCAATCTGATGTATTTCAACACTTCAGTGCACTGGTTAAGTCAGCTCTTGTGTTGGACCCAAGACTGAAATCTGCTTCTTTTTGGGCCAAATCCTGTTTTATCAGATGGCCTTAGGGCTTTGGCGACCTTTACTTTTGTCACTGCTTAAAGAGTGTTCACTGCTGGACTCTCTCTGTTGCAGTACCTGGTCTGCTTGTGGGAGCTCAGTTTTCTGTTTATCCACTGGGAATTTTCACTCTCTGCTGAACAAGCTCTGATTTGTTCTTGCTAGTTCTCATCCGTTCCCTCGATCCTTACCCCTTCACCATAGTGAAGAATTTCTCTACATCAGTTTTGCCAGATCTTTCATGATCAACAAACCCTTAATAACTATTGAATTTCTTTGACGGGTACTTCATATTTTGTGCATCAGCTCTGCGAGTTGATGCCATTGCCATCTCAGAAACATAGATCGATACTAGGTACTGTCTTCACTTCCCTTTAAGGCACAAGCACTGCCCACAATTACAAGACACATTCTTTTAAAATTGAAAAGGAAATAGTGGGAGGGTCACATGATGTGAGTGCGGAAGCGGCTGAGTTTTCCCGAGCTCCGGCTCATCTTTTAATCCTTCATTTTATCCTGGTGCACATTTCATATTTGCTTTTTGCTCAGTGACAAGGCTTGTCCCTGGAAAATCCTGATGGTGTTTTGCAAAGAGGAGCGGAGATAAATAGCCAAAATCCTTTTGCCCTTGGCGGTGAGTAGGCTAGTAGGACCCAGCTTGAAGTGGCACAGGTGCTTCTGCGAGGGCTCTCGCTTTGGGTGTACAGTGTGCATTGGATGATGGCCGCCATGGAAGATGGTTGTCTTCTTGAGGATCTCGGCTCTGCGGTGCAAGTCATTCGAGCTCACTTTGAAGAATGGGGTGCCTTTAGGGGGGCAGTGGTGGCGCATGAGAGAGTTCTTGCGCTCGATAGAGCACTTTTCCTTGTGAGTGCCCACCTTTGTGTTGGCAGGAGCCTACTGCATGGCATATCATCTATCCTGACGGGTTCGGGAGATGGGGTCTGGGCAAGGTGTGCCCACAAACCTGGTCCCTTGCGAGAAGTGGGAGGCGAGTTCCCGATTGAGTTTGAAAATTGGCTGCCTTGCTTTTAATCTTGATTTGGAGGCTGGGTGCATCAGTTTCGATGGGGCACAACATATCCAATCTTCAAGGCCAACGTCCTTGTATATCGTCCTGTTCTTGATGCTTGTCGTGAGGGGTTGGAGGTGGCCGAGCAGGTAGAGTCATTCTACCGGCCAGGGCCTAGGCTGTGGACCGCCTGGGTGTCGGAGAGGCGGCATGGTGGAAGTAATGTCGGAGAGGCTAGATGGGGACTCATCTTCCGAGGTAGTATGGGCTGAGGTTAGAAACAGGAAAGGAGAGGTCACCCTGTTGGGAGTCTTCTATAGGCCTCCAAATAGTTCTAGGGATGTAGAGGAAAGGATGGCGAGGATGATCCTGGATAAGAGCGAAAGTAACAGGGTAGTTATTATGGGAGACTTTAACTTTCCAAATATTGACTTGAAAAGATATAGTTCGAGTGCATTAGATGGGTCGTTTTTTGTACAGTGTGTGCAGGAGGGTTCCCTGACACAGTTTATTGACAGGCCAACAAAGAGGCGAGGCCACATTGGATTTGGTTTTGGGTAATGAACCAGGCCAGGTGTTGGATTTGGAGGTAGGTGAGCACTTTGGGGACAGTGACCACAATTCGGTGACGTTTACGTTAAGGATGGAAAGGGATAAGTATACACCGCAGGGCAAGAGTTATAGCTGGGGGGGGAAGGGAAATTATGATGCCATTAGACGTGACTTGGGGGGGATAAGGTGGAGAAGTAGGCTGCAAGTGTTGGACACACTGGATAAGTGGAGCTTGTTCAAGGATCAGCTACTGCGTGTTCTTGATAAGTATGTACCGGTCAGGAAGGGAGGAAGGTGCCGAGCGAGGGAACCGTGGTTTACCAAAGAAGTGGAATCTCTTGTTAAGAGGAAGAAGGAGGCCTATGTGAAGATGAGGTGTGAAGTTTCAGTTGGGGCGATGGATAGTTACAAGGTAGCGAGGAAGGATCTAAAGAGAGAGCTAAGACGAGCAAGGAGGGGACATGAGAAGTATTTGGCAGGAAGGATCAAGGAAAACCCAAACACTTTCTATAGGTATGTCAGGAATAAGCGAATGACTAGGGAAAGAGTAGGACCAGTCAAGGACAGGGATGGGAAGTTGTGTGTAGAGTCTGAAGAGATAAGCAAGATACTAAATGAATATTTTTCGTCAGTATTCACTCAGGAAAAAGATAATGTTGTGGAGGAGAATGCTGAGCTCTAGGTAAATAGATTAGATGGCATTGAGGTACGTAGGGAAGAGGTGTTGGCAATTCTGGACAGGCTGAAAATAGATACGTCCCCGGGACCTGATGGGATTTATCCTAGGATTCTCTGGGAGGCCAGGGAAGAGATTGCTGGACCATTGGCTTTGATTTTTATGTCATCATTGGCTACAGGAATAGTTCCAGAGGACTGGAGGATAGCAAATGGTCCCTTTGTTCAAAAAGGGGAGCAGAGACAACCCCGGCAACTATAGACCGGTGAGCCTCACGTCTGTAGTGGGTAAAGTCTTGGAGGGGATTATAAGAGACAAGATTTATAATCATCTAGATAGGAATAATATGATCAGGGATAGTCAGCATGGCTTTGTGAAGGGGAGGTCATGCCTCACAAACCTTATCGAGTTCTTTGAGAAGGTGACTGAACAGGTAGACGAGGGTAGAGCAGTTGATGTGGTGTATATGGATTTCAGCAAAGCGTTTGATAAGGTTCCCCACGGTAGGCTATTGCAGAAAATACAGAGGCTGGGGATTGAGGGTGATTTAGAGATGTGGATCAGAAATTGGCTAGCTGAAAGAAGACAAAGAGGGTGGTGGTTGATGGGAAATGTTCAGAATGGAGTTCAGTCACAAGTGGAGTACCACAAGGATCTGTTCTGGGGCCGTTGCTGTTTGTCATTTTTATCAATGACCTAGAGGAAGGCGCAGAAGGGTGGGTGAGTAAATTTGCAGACGATACTAAAGTCGGTGGTGTTGTCGATAGTGTGGAAGGATGTAGCAGGTTACAGAGGGATATAGATAAGCTGCAGAGCTGGGCTGAGAGGTGGCAAATGGAGTTTAATGTAGAGAAGTGTGAGGTGATTCACTTTGGAAGGAATAACAGGAATGTGGAATATTTGGCTAATGGTAAAGTTCTTGAAAGTGTGGATGAGCAGAGGGATCTAGGTGTCCATGTACATAGATCCCTGAAAGTTGCCACCCAGGTTGATAGGGTTGTGAAAAGGCCTATGGAGTGTTGGCCTTTATTGGTAGAGGGATTGAGTTCCGGAGTCAGGGGGTCATGTTGCAGCTGTACAGAACTCTGGTACGGCCGCATTTGGAGTATTGCATACAGTTCTGGTCACCGCATTATAGGAAGGACGTGGAGGCTTTGGAGCGGGTGCAGAGGAGATTTACCAGGATGTTGCCTGGTATGGAGGGAAAATCTTATGAGGAAAGGCTGATGGACTTGAGGTTGTTTTCGTTAGAGAGAAGAAGGTTAAGAGGAGACTTAATAGAGGCATACAAAATGATCAGGGGGTTGGATAGGGTGGACAGTGAGAGCCTTCTCCCGCGGATGGAAATGGCTGGCACGAGGGGACATAGCTTTAAACTGAGGGGTAATAGATATAGGACAGAGGTCAGAGGTAGGTTCTTTACGCAAAGAGTAGTGAGGCCGTGGAATGCCCTACTTGCTACAGTAGTGAACTCGCCAACATTGAGGGCATTTAAAAGTTTATTGGATAAACATATGGATGATAATGGTATAGTGTAGGTTAGATGGCTTTTGTTTCGGTGCAACATCGTGGGCCGAAGGGCCTGTACTGCGCTGTATTGTTCTATGTTCTATGTAATGGCGCCTCGTTCTTCGATTGTTGGAATCCTTGAAGAAACCTTGAAGAGTGCTTGCAGATCATATCTTATACTTTTCTTTCTCATGCAACATGAACGATGTCTTTATTCTGCAATTGTTCTATAATCCTGGACGTTACTCCATGGTAATCATGTTGTTATTTGTTTGTTTTCTTATCCTGCAAGGGGGTACGAGATATGAGTATGAGGCAGATTATCATCGATTATCCTTTTCTAGCAAAATCATATTGAGTCGATTCTGTTATCTGCTAAAAGTGATGCCCTGATTTCTGCCTGCATTGGAAAGCAAAGTTCGTTAGTGCAGGAAATGTGAATAAATGCGGCCTCTGCGCTACCAGCACTGGGAAACACCCAGCTAAACGCACCCGACACAGAACTCCTTTTCATTTCCATTAAATCATGCCCATTGTTGCTGGTCCTCCCTGCACAATTGTACGGAATGATGTTGGTTCTACCCTGGGCCTGGGATTGGGGTTAAGTTGCGTTGTGTGGCTTGTATGTAACTCCCCTTAGTACTGGGGTTTGTGCGTATTTTCTTTGGTTTTTATAATGGTGGATATGATGAATCCGTCCTTGGCTCCTACGTGGATACAGATGGGTCTGGTTACCCAAAGAGAGGTGGTGGTAGATCGTTGATACCTTCGGTGCTGATTCATGTTGGCGCGTACTCTTAACATGGCACGGAAAAGTTATCCTGATTCCTGCTGATAGATACGGCCTTGTGCGGCATGGGAGGGTGTGCAACATTTTGCCATGTTTATATGGCCTCATCCCATTTCTCCCTCAGTCTGTGATGGGGCTACACAGGTACCTAGTTATGTCTAATGATTTCATCAAGCCAGTTGTGATGCTGTTTTCCTTTCCCTCTCTGTACTCATTTATGCCGAGCCATTTATTTTTCTCCTTGCCTACCGTGATGTATTGTTTTGTCATTTTATTGCGTTACTCTCGAAAATGTAAAACCTTAATAAACATGCTTTTTTTTTTTTATAAACGGAAGGAGTGACAATACTTGGGACAAGACTTTCTCTTCCTCCCCCATCCTATGCTGGAAAAGCAACAGGAAACGAAACACCCTTCAGGGGACAAATTAAAAAGAGAACCTGCTGTTATTCCCAAGAGCTCAAAACCTTGGCCATGAAGAAAACAGATGGGAGTGCAATCTGGTTAATCGCACACAATTCACACCCATGGCAATTAGAGCTGTATATTGAAAATATTCCATTTACTTTGCTGTCAACTTACATTGGTTCCGATGACATCAGCAGCAATTTAAAAATAACAGTTTCACAGGCAATTTTGTAATCAAAAGCGAACTGCTGACAACAATCCTGTTAGCTTATGTGATCTTCTCACAAAATAGCCAACCTATCCATACGGTCAGTGGATAATCTAAGTTAGTGCCTCAACATAACCAAATCGTCCTTCCAAGTTGAAGAAAATTAGTTTTAATAGCTAACTGTTACAATATTATTACGCAGCTAAACCACAACATACTACCATTATCTGCTTCTTCTACAGGCAGCAAAGCTTTGGATAAACTGACATTTATGGAGGATGGAAGAAGCAAGGTGTTGCATGATGTTGGTTAGAGGTCGGTAGGTCTGAAGAAATCTTCATAGTCATACATAAGTTAACCAAAGTCTTTATTGAGTACGAGAACCATTTCCAAGAATATAGTAAAGGGTACAAGCCGGAAGCATTTCCACGCTTGGTTCTCCACATCTCTGTCCAACACCACACTGTCCCTGGGTGTGAATCATGTGCTCTCTTACATCACGGTGGGCGGAACGGTACTCAGTCCCGCATTACCACCATATGTGCCAGGCCCTTATTCTACAGGAGGCAGGCCACGAGAGCACTGGAATTAGTCAGAAGGTGACAAAGGTAGAGACGTGGATTCTAACAGCAAAATAGCTAAGGCAGGGACAGAGACAACCGATATTACGGAGGCAGTCTTTGTTATGGACATAGGGTAGGAAGCTCACATCAGGTCAAAGAGGGTGCTGAGGTTCTGAACAAAGCTTTAACCGGAGATAGTGAACAGGGAACCAGCCAATATTTGGCACTCCTCCCACATTCATGGAATTCATCCAGCACAAGGTTGCGGGTGGTGGAAGATGGGCACTGGGGCGGGTGAGGATGCTGAGAAAGGCAATTCAGATCAGCAGAACAACAATAATTAAAAGTATTGCAAAGCCAACCAGTGGGGGGCAGCAAATATATTCACAGCATCATCTGAACAAAATGAAAATCGCTTATTGTCACAAGGAGGCTTCAAATGAAGTTACTGTGAAAAGCCCCTAGTCGCCACATTCCGGCGTCTGTTCGGGGAGGCTGGTACGGGATCTGTAGGTGCCTTATCACATTAGCTTCGCAATTCCGGAAACGCTCACTACTTCTAACATGTGACAGGTGAATGCTCCAAACCTCTGTGTACACATGGATCTTTATGTTTCAGACTACGTCTCATTTCCATAATCAACTTTAGGTTTATTTCGTAAACTGAATGATCATCATTCTCTGTACGCTCACTTCAAATTAACAGCAGGCCTAATTATGCTTCTACAATGAGTGCAAACCAATTTTAAAAAGGAAATGATTATTTTTGATCAAGTTATTAAAGAAACAGACCCAATTTTACTCCCGGTTTAGAGGATCACAATTTGAGATGGCATCTTACCTCAAGAATGTCAGCTACTTTCTGTAGCCCACTTGTATTGGTGAATATTCCACTGCCTAAAGATATGTAAATAAAGAATTCAGTTTAACCTCAAGCTCCAATTATCTTGGTGTGTTGATTAACAACTTACTTGACAAGTGTTTGGAGGGGGTGTATGGACATGATCGGAGTGTCCTCACTGAGTGTTTTTAAGACAAAGATAGATAGGTTCGTGATTAATAAGGGGATCAAGGGTTATGGGGAGTAGGCAGGAGAATGGGAATGAGAAAATATCAGCCATGATTGAATGGCGGAGCATATTCGATAGACTGAGTGGCCTAATTCTGCTTCTATGTCTTATGGTCTTATGAATTCAAGATCTGAAAGACATTGCGAGCACAGAACTAATCACACACAATGAACACCTTGGTCGCTTTCCATTTTTAAACTACACTCTCCCAAGTGAAGGTGATTCATCGCAATTATATTTCCATTGTCCAAACTGAGCAAAGCACATGAACTGAGAATGTTCATGTTATTAGAAACATTCAGGATTATTATAACTTAATTAATGTTTACATCGGAAGTACCTGCACAAATTCATTTGAATCATTCGTACAGGTAATTTTCTTGTGGTGCTATTAAATGGTAGATATTTGAAAGTCCATCTTAGTCCCCTTGGAGTCTCATTGTGGAGGGGATAGCTGGATTTTCAACACAGTTATTCACTAGTTCACTCCTCCGAACATAATCCACAATGTGCAGGTTTGGTGGATTGGCCATGCTAAAATTGACCCTTAGTATCCAGGAATGTGCAGTTGAGGTGGGGTTACGGGGATAGGACAGGGGAGTGGGCCTAGGTAGTGTGCTATTTCAGAGGGTCAGTGCAGACTCAATGGGCCGAATGGCCTAAGGCTGCACTGTAAGGGCTTTATGATAATCAATGAAAATTTTTGGCAGATTCGATGTAGACTGCACAACAAAAATATTCAAATAAATGTATATACACTACAGTGTTTTTCTTGTATTACCCAATAAATGATAGATGCTTCATGAAGTAGCCATAAGAAAATATCAATTCAAAATTCTGTACCTCTGCAAGAGATGCAGCAAATTGAAAAGACAAACAATATCAAATACTTACGCTCTGACAGAGCACTCAAGATCTGTTCCAGTGCTTCTAAAATTGCAGACTTATTTTGGAAAGTAATCTGAGCTTGTGCAAACAATTCAAAGATGAAACTGGAAAAGAAGATCACATCATATTAAAAGAAATCGAATAATTAATACCTGAAAGACCAGGAAATATTTTAAATAACCACAGAACGTGCTGTTAGTCAGCAGGTCATGCAGCACCTGCGGAGAAAAAGCTAAATGTTTCAGGTTGATGATCTTTCACTCTGACGGAGGGTCATCAACCTGAAATATTAACTCTACTTCTCTCCTCAGATGCTGCATGACCTCCCATGTACTTCCAGCACATTCTGGTTTTATTTCAGCCTTCCAGAATTTGCAGTTTATTTGCTTTTGTATTAGGAACTGTCTTAATTTCTTATTGAAATAACCCACAAGTTCAAGTTTTTAAACAGATTAAGCTTTGCTACTTCTTTAGCCTTCATGACCAGAGATTGAATTATTAATAATAATCTTTATTATATGCAATAATGGGACAAGCTCCAGGTCATCAGCAGGAAACTACACCCCAGTCATGTGTCTGGTCAAACATTGATCATCAATTACCAAATCCCAGGAATGAAATAGCTGAATCTATCAAATTCTTATTAGCTAACATTTCGTGGGAACCTAAAGGGTGACATTATTTTCTGAAATATTGGTCCTGTGAGTAGAGAACTTCAATATATTAAGCTCTATTGCTGGTTACAAAGTCACAGTACACAAAGAATTTTACGGCACAGGAAAACGTTGTTCAGCCCAACGTGTCTATCTTTGATATTTATACGTCACACCATTGCAATAAAAAGGGGGCAGATGCTCATGTCATTAATGGCACTTTCTGGGCACCTGTCCCACAGGAGCCATATGAAACAGCACCTTGCAGCTGTGTCAGGTGGCTGGTCAATTCAGCCAAGGAATTCTAAAATAAATACTGCATTGTCTTTGCTACTGTTCAGAAAGCAGGATTTGGCACCAACATCCAAGCTCATTTAGGAGAAAGGCTAATCTTGTCCTTGTGCGACATGAAGATAGTAACGCACAAAAAACCCCTCATCTCCCATTTAGAGTTTTCCCAACCAAAAAAAAGCCTCAACCCCATCCACCAAGGTTGAGGAATTTTCTTTACTTCGAGGGTGGTGAGAATGTAGGACATGCATACTTGTTGAGGTGAATTGCATAAATGCATTTGAGGGGAACTTAGATAAGTCCGGGAGAGAAAGGAACACAAGGAATATTGATAGTGATATGAAGAGGATGCTGATATGATGCATAAATACCAACAGACATGTTGGGCTAGAGTGCCTGTATCTGGACTGTAAAACCCATTGAAATTCTTTATGTACTGCAACTTCACAAGTATCAATAGTGCTACATATATTAAGGTTCTCAACCCAGGAGAGAGAGTATTGCAGAATGTAATATGGCAATGTTAGCTTATAAGAATTGGAAAGTTTCAATGACTTCATCACCATGTCCAACAAGCAATGACCATGTCCAACAAGCAAAAGCCTTTGATGTGCAATGGCATTACAATCGTTGAATTCTCCAATATTAAGGTAAAGTCGCCAGTCGCCATCGTCCCAGATGACCATAGGCTGGGGGGGTAAGGTCAAGAAGGCGCGCCTTCGTGAAAAACCTTAAGCCAGTACGGGAATTGAACCCACACTGCTGGCCTTGCTCTGCATCATAAACCAGCCGTCTAGTCAAATGAGCTAAACCATATCGCTGGACCAAAATCTGGGAACTTCCTTCCTAATAACACTGTGCACGTACCTACACCAGATGGACTGCATTCGTTCACCACCACTTAGGGCATGTAGGGATGGGCAACAAATGTTGGCCTTGTCAAGGTCATGCACACCCAATGAAAGAATAAGAACACTTCTGAGGCAAAAGGTCTAGCAGAATGTTTGAAATAAGGACAAGTGCACATGCCTTGCCATCCCTGTAGATTCTAACCAACTTTGGAAACTACGAGATAAATTTTCTGTACCTGCAGCAGAAACTAGCAGAAATCAATCAGCAGCTAAAATGAAAGTAGCTGATGACCTCTTTGAATGGCATTGGTAGGGGAGGGAATGGGTGGCATTCCTCCTGTTGAGTTAATGTTTAGCTGTGCAAGATTAAAAAGATGGCATTACATGGAGCATTGGGCTCCCAAACAGCAGCACTAACAACAAATCAGTGCAACATGCTGATTGGGGTCATGATTTGCTACTCTGTGAGTGATGTGAACGCTCCCTGTGCACATGCTCACGTTCACAATAAAACAGCACCAGATGTTTATCTGCAGACACTATTTTGGAGGTAAAGTGCCAGCCAAACTGACACTCGATATCAAGTCCACTAACCGAAGAGAAAACAAAACTTAGAACCCAAGAGATATGGGGCGAAATTCTCCGGTATCGGCGCGATGTCCGCCGACTGGCGCCCAAAACGGCGCAAATCGGTCGGGCATCACGCCGCCCCAAAGGTGCGGAATGCTCCACATCTTTAGGGGCTGAGCCCCAACCTTAAGGGGCTAGGCCGGCGGCGGACGAATTTCCGCCCCGCCAGCTGGCGGAAAATGCTTTTGGTGCCCCGCCAGCTGGCGCGGAAATGACATCTCCGGGCGGCGCATGCGTGGGAGCGCTAGCAGCCCGCGCCGCCTTGTCCCGCCGGTAAGGTAGGTGGTTTAATCTACGCCGGCGGGACAGGCATTTTAGCGGCGGGACTTCGGCCCATCCGGGCCGGAGAATCGCGGGGGGGGGGGGGGATTCACGCCAGTGCTGGAGAATTCGGCGACCGGCGTGGGCGGGATTCACGCCAGCCCCCCGCGATTATCTGACCCGGCAGGGGGTCGGAGAATCTCGCCCATGATACCAAGTTAAGAGCTGCTTACAACCAGGAACCATTTGACATTACAGCTGTTAACAAAACAACAAGTCAGAAAAACAGGATGCTCTGCACAATTCCAGTTAACATCTTGCTTTATCATAAAAAGAAGTCATCCAGAATATCAAACTTATGTTTGACAATTTGGATTCACTGATTAGAATTGCAAATTTATGATTACCTCGTACATATGGGGAGGGAAGGTGGCCAGAATTAAAAAGGTGCTACTACAGAGGGGAAGGCAGGGTTTGGGTCTTCCGAACCTGATGTAATATTACTGGGCTGCAAATGTGGAGAAGGTACGGAGCTGGGTCAGAGGGGTTGACTACCAATGGGTCAGAATGGAGGAGAGTTTGGGTAGGGGGTCGGGATTGAAGGCGCTAGCGACAGCACCGCCCCCGATGGCCCCAGGGAGATACTCGGAGTCCGGTAGTAATAGCTTCGTTGAGAATTTGGAGGCAGTTTCGACAGCACTTCGGGTTGGGGGCAGGGTCAAGGGAAATGCCGATTCGCGGGAATCATAGATTTGAGCCAGGGAAGTGGGATGGAAATTTTCAGAGATGGGAGGAGAAAGAAATTAGGACACAAAAAGATTTATTTCTTGGGGGTCATTTTGCGGGATTAAAGGAGCTGGGAGCGAAGTATGGGCTGGAGCAGGGGGAAATATTTAGATACATGCAGGTTTGAGACTTTCCAGAAAGGAGATAGAGCTTCCCAGTAGTACCGGCTTCCACATTGCTGGAGGAGGTGCTGACGACAGGGGGATTGGAGAAGGGGTTTTATCGACGGTTTACGGGGCTATTTTGGAGGAGAAGGCGCCGCTAGAAGGGATCAAGGCAAAGTAGGAGGAAGAGTTGGGAGAGGGTATGGAGGAGGGGTTCTGGTGTGAGATGCTCCGGAGGGTGAACGTCTCCACCTCGTGTGCGAGGTTGGGGCTGACACAGCTGAAGGTGGTGTATAGAGCGCACCTTACAAGGACGAGGATGAGTCGGCTCTTTGAGGGAGTAGAAGATGTGTGTGAACGTTGTGGTGGGGGGGGGCGCCAACCACGTTCATATGTTTTGGTCCTGTCCAAAGCTGGAGGATTACTGGAAGGAGGTGGTCAGGGTAATCTCTAAAGTGGTGCACGTAAAACTGGACCCGGGCCCTCGGGAGGCCATATTCGGGGTGTCAGACCAGCCGGGGTTGGAAACGGGCGCAGAGGCAGATGTTGTAGCCTTCACCTTGTTGATCGGACAAAGGCAGATCCTGTTAGGTTGGAGATCAACCTCTCCCCCCTGTGCCCTGGCGTGGCGGGGGGGACCTGCTGGAATTCTTAAAGCTTGAAAAGGTCAAATTTGAACTGAGGGGAAGGATGGAGGGGTTCTACAATTCCTGGGCGTTATTCATTATGCACTTTCGAGAATTGGATTACATCGAACATTAGGGGGGACTGGGAGGGTTGAGGGGAGGGGTCTGCATGTGTTAATGGTGACTACGGGTGATTCCTTTTTGTCATTTGTTTATGTCAACATGCGGGCCAATGTTCGGGGTTTGGTGGGAGGATGGGATCGTTGTTATCGATATGGGGATTGACATTACATCCGTTACTTACTGATTATTGTTGGGTGTAAATTTGGGAGAAAATGTGAAAAAGGAGAATAAAAAATATTTTTTTTAAAAAAGAAATTTACCTGTATAGAGACTACATTAATTTCCCACTCCAAAAAGGTAGTAAATATTGCATTTCTTCTAACTTTTTCTGATTAAAAGCAATTGGAAGATTCTAAATTGGAATGGCTCAAGACTACCTGTTCAGAATAAAACTGGTTTTCTCCCTGCAGTTGTTATTTTTATAGGCCCAGAACAGATGCACTGCTGCAAGTAAGCAATTTGTACATGGCCACGGCAATTAGTGTTGTTCTGTGCAAAACAGATCAGACAGAAGGGCAATAACTAGGAAAAGCTAAATTGCTCAGCATTCTGTAAATGTTATTGGTGAGTCCAACAATTTGTTTCCTTAAATCTTAAGACTTACTTTGTGCTTGGAAACGCTGTACATTAATTAACAAATGCCCTACTTTCCCACAGAATAGTGAACCTCTGAAAAAGACAAATGACTGCTGTGGCGAACACGGATTTACTGTCTCCTTTCAAACCAGAGCAAGGTCTGTTTCTGGCTGGGGCTGAGATTATCTCATGTAAAAGGTAGATACTTCAGGGAATTCAGAGCCAGAGTGCTCTCCTTGACTCGCCTTGATAGCCTCAGGGAGTCAGAAGAGCAATCTTCCAGATTTTCTTTCCTTTAATGGGCCTGAATTTTTAATCTTTTCTTGGCTCTCCCAGGAGACTACATAGATTTCAGTTGGGGTGGGACGTGTTTATATTGTGATTTATAAGGCACTGCAGTTGCGTGGGACAGGCTGGGTGACCAGTGAGTCTTTTCATGTTAGTCATTTTTTTGTATGTTTGTTTTTCCAATTAAGGGGTAATTCAGCATTGCCAATCCACCTACCCTGCACATCTTTGGGTTGTGGGGGTCAGACCCACACAGACACGGTGGAGATTTTTTTGTATGTTTTTTTTTAAATCTCCCAAAAAGAGACAGAGGGGAGATGAATAGGTCAATTTAGTCATGGATGCTTTCAACATTGACCATAATTACAGCAATTTGAGAAATTAACCCTGCAGACCATTCCATATTAATTATGCAGTCAAAACACACTACAGGCTCACATCACAATGATATGTGGTTGCTTTTCTGGCATTTTGTCAATAGAAAGACGATTGACAACTAGTGGAAGATAATTTACTTGTCCCAGATAAATTATGTCACTGGTATTACACCAATGCATTACATCAAGTGACAAATTGCACTCTTCCTTAGACCTTGTGCCTTTCACATCCAGAGTGTGGGGACTGGGGGAGTACATCCAAGGTAAATTTTCCAAAGATCAAAATGGAATAGAGCTAGAAGTGAAGCCGTTTACGCTGGAAGATGGCGCAACCAATGGAGATTACGCTGCTTAGCGCAACTATACATTTCTCCAGTTTCACTTGAACTTCTGAACTCAAAGCCCATCAGCGCCCTTCTGTAGTGATTTACAAGTTGTTTTATGAGGTCTGTCCAATGGACATAAGTGAGAGATAATGGGAAAAAATAATGAACACTATTTTCTGTTATACTGATATTAAAGGAAAATAGAACCTGACAGTAAATAGTACAGATAAATCTTAATCAGATTATTTTCCTGCTACTTATTCATTTCCTTTAAATGTTTTTAAAAAATGATGTTGCCAGTTTCTTCTTAGATTTTCTTCCTACATTTTGTAATCATCCATTTGCTGCAGCATTAAATAAATCAGAGGGGAAGGATGCAAGACAAGCAGAGTGCAAACGTGCTTTGTGATTAATAATGCCATCTGTCTCCTACTGCTCCATGGCACCATACACTTTTGCTCCAAAGCAAATGTTGACGGTTGTCACCTTATGTCCAACCTAAAATCAAACCAAGCAGGTCAGATATCTGGCAACTAGCTCTCAATAGTTGGAGGGTTAACTACTACTGGTCTCTTTAATATGACTGAACTGGTCCCCATTACTTGTTGTGAATGGGGGAGGGAGGTGTTGATTTTTTTGTTTTTTTTTATATGGGGAGGAGGGGTTGGTGATTGGGGTGTTGTGTTTTTGTTGATATGTATAAAATGGAAAAAGTTTGAATTAAGATATTTTAAAATATGGCTGAATTATTGACTTGAACTTCTCAATATGAAACACAATACAAATTCTGCCCACCTTCAGTTTAATCTATCTTTATTTATAGTAAATGTAGCCTTAATCACTAACATAGAAATTGCATGCAACAGAAATATTGCACCAAAGGTCTAATTGGCCCAAAGTTTCTAACATTTAAAAATGCCAAGTCAAACTGATTGGGGTATCCCAGTTTATATTTCATGTAGATTGCATCATATTACATTGTTAGAATTAATGCACTGTATTTTCGTTTTGCTGGGACCACGGTGATTAGATGATTGAAGTGAACTAAGCATCAATATGCACGAATAGGCAATCACTGAAAAATGAATGGATAGAATAGCAATTCCTACCTTCCTGGTTTGGTGACGCCACTTCCATTTGGTAACAATTCAACAGAATCTATAGCATTTTCTAAATCAAGTAGAATTTCTTTCAAGGACAGAAGATACAAAAAGTAACAGCAATTTATTCACAAGCATGACTGTGAATATGACTGACTCACTTAAACTTCTACAATCATATTGTTATCTGAGTGACCAATTTTAACACTTCAAGCATTAATTTAATCCTATACAGAAATAAATAAAATAAATAAACAAGAACGCCCAAGAAAATAAGTGAAAATAACTTCACTACGCTATCTTATCACTGATAAATAGAACAAAAAAAAAAAACTTATGTCAAAACTTTACTAGTTACAATGTTCCAGCTCATGCGTTCAGGCCTCCAGTTCTGGTCTCGTATACTTGCCCCTCCTCCCTATCCATCACTAACAGCAGAGCTTTCAAGCTTTTCAGTCCTACTCTTGGAATCTCACTCTGTAAATGCCTTTGCTTTGCTACATCTTAAATATGTTCCTTAAGCCTTTTTTCAAAAATGTGCTTTTGATCCACTCTCCTAATTCTTGCTACTGTTCTGCGCTCTCTGCAAAGTATTTTGTGACGTGTCTTAGATTAACTTTGAATTCAATATGTCCGCTGTACTGTAAGGCCTCTAAATGATATTTCTGCTCATCTTGTTGAGGAGCCAATGGAACATTTGACCTGAAAACTAACAAGTTGTTAAAGCAACCTTGGAACCATAAAATCAACTCACTTTTTATTTTAGCTAGATCACTCAAATCCATCTTCAGTCCTGAAATAAATAAAGGATAATATTGCAGTATTATATTCCCCTACATGTGCAGAAAAAATAGCATATCCAGTTACTGAAACACTGGTGTTTCATTACTTAAAATAAAATTCTCTATTTGAGGAAGAAGCATGGGCATTGCAATTGGCTTCAGCATTTTTCGGGCAATTGGCTTCAGTACTTTTTGGCCGAGAAGAGGAAAAAGTTAGCCAGGGCTCCTACATCAGACCACTAATTACTTATCCCTGATGGAATATCCCAAGTGTGTGAAGCTTAGATAAAGACAGGCTCAGGCTCTGCTGTGGTGCCTCCTATGGTCAAATGCTGCATCAAATCTCATGAATGAATAATTGTCACTTGCCTGAGGCCATCCATAATGATAGCACGGCAGGTAACCTGAATACCCCTGAGCTATGGGAGGAAATCACAGCCAAGGAATGATCTTGGAGCAGCTACACTCCCAGTATGATCAGCCAAATACAGAATGATTCATTAATATGCAATTCCAATTTATTGTTTTCAAGTCCTGCTCTTAGGCAGGAGTCAAATATTGTTTTTCTTTTGATGCTGCAATTTTCTGCATCACCATTTGAAACTTCAGGAATGAAAACTAGAAATGAATCAAATTAATCCATATTGAGTGGCTAGCACTGCTGCCTCACTGTGCCAGGGACCCGGATTCAATTCCGGCCTTGGGTGACTGCGTGAGTTTGCACTTTCTCCCCGTGTCTGCATGGGTTTCGCTCGGGTGCTCCGGTTTCGGATGTATAGGTTAGGTGGATTGGTCATGCTAAAGTGCCCCTTCGTGTCCAAAAGCTTAGGTGGGGTTACTGGGCTATGGGGATCAGGAAGGGGCATGGGTCTAGGTAGGGTGCTCTTTCCAAGGGCTGGTGCAGGCTTGATGGGCCGAATGGCCTCATTCTGTACTGTAGGGATTCTATGAACTGTGATTCCAGTGAACAAATCAAACTACCCTTTTCAAATTAGCAGTCACATTCTAATTTGCATTTTAAGAGTTTGCCCATTTCTCAACAGGTCATCTGTATATTCTACGGAGTTCAGTCCATAAATCAACCGATATAGTTAGAATTCCAAAACGGAGGAGATACAAACGTGCATCTAAAGCTATTTATTACGCCAGCAGATTGTTCAGGCGAGTTCGCACCTATTAGAAATTGTAGAATTGGATCCAAATCTTGGAGAAAATATTAGATTTCTCTCCTTGGCCCTAGCTGTACCATCATTCCTTCTCTAACTGTCAATTATAAGAATGGTAGTGTAAAGCTTCAGAATTGATCTTCTGTTCACATTATCAAATGAAAAACAAGATAGAGCATGAAAGGCAAAAAAGAAATAGAAAAATGCAGTACACAAAAATTGAAAATGTGCTTGATAATATTTGATCTCAATTCTGAAAATTCTTCATTCTTGTACCGACGAGTGTATTGTCAGGCATTCACACAAGGACTTGAAAAATTAATGAACAAACCCGAATTGAATGATTCAAAGTTGAAGTCTGTGTTGTCATCGTTGTGCTTAACCATTTTCGCTTCATTCTCTAAAACCTGATTAACAGCATCAATCCCAGAGGCAAGGTCATAAGGAGTAAGATCAAATGAAGCAGACTCTTCGCACATTTTTTCCTATGATTGAGGAAAGAAAATGTTTTTAAACTTTTCATAACTCTGTGGGTACAAACTCCACCTCAGTGCAAATTATGCAACTTTATTGCAAAGTTGTCACTTCGATCATTATGACAAACTACAACACAAAATCACTGTCCAAGTCTACTATTGTAAGCCACACAAATTAGTTGAAACTGGCATTCATCATGTATAAAGGTTGAACACATCTTAAATCCACAAGAAGTGAAAGAAAGATGGTGAAGGAAAAGACACCATGTGAGGACGGGAAACTGAGGAAGACAAAAGTTCCTGAATTCCTGTTAGTTATGAAATCTAGCAATAAATTTCCAGAACATTAATGCGTGTATTGTTAATCATCGCTTTTGATCAATGCCAATCATATTTTAATCAACACTGGCGTAGTATAAGATTTAAAGTAAGAAATTCAGAGGTTGTGGTCATTCTGAAATCTTACCTTGCACTACAAGTACTTTTATGTTAATTTGCTTAACACAGGCCATAAGCAATTACTGTTTTGTGGATATGCGTTCACTCTCCATCTGCAGCCTCTCACCCCCTCCAAACCTGTACCCCTCTCTAGCTCTCATTGCCTTCCTACCCCCTCTAAACCTGTACTTCTCTCAAGCTCTCATTTGCCTTCCCACCCTGAAGTTATTATCACCAAGAATTCTCCCCCTAAACCACAAAAGATCGAGAAATCCCTAAGAAATCTCCCCCTAAACCAAAATAGCAATTCTTTTGGGATATTAACTTAAATAAAGTTTATTTTCAAAATTAAAAGATTAAAACTATTTTTTTTTTTAAAAAAAAAGGATATAACAGATCTTTTTCTTTCGATGTATTGGGCCAGTAGTAAGACCGTCAGGTCTTCCTCGTCAATCATTATTCTTTTAGTCTTGGGTCTTCCGATATATTTTCTGGGTTGTTTGGTTTTGCTTTCTTCTTTCTTTCTCCTGCTCTTTATTTCTTTCTTTATGGCCTTGTTCTTTATAGCCGCTGGCACTTTATTCGAGCCATTCGCCCAGCCCCCGCATGCCGTTGGCTTTTTTCTTCTGCTCCAGTCGTCGGCTGCCTTCCTCTCCGGCTGCCTTTGTTCAAATGACTGCTGTCAACAGCCCCAACTGCTCTTAACTGCCGTTATTTTTTAAAATAATGGCTGCCGCGAGCGCCAGCACGTGCCTCCCACATGCGCTGCCAACTGCCGCCTTTCTTTAAACAGCAACAGCTCCCGCGAGTCCCAGCACGCGCCCCTTTCTAATAGTTTTTTAAAACTGGGTTTTTCATAAACAACAAAAACTCCCACTGGGGTCGATTCTACACACACCCACAGATAAAAGTAGTGGCCAACCATCTTTTCTTTCTCCCCCGCAACATGGTCAAAGATTTGACATGATTTTTAATTGAATGGCAAGCAGATGAGCTTCAAGGCACTGATTGGTGACGTCCCCGTTCCTCTAAAGGCACCAGCTCAAGTTGGTCACCCGCTCCCTTTGCCCAACATTTATTCCCCAAACAAAAACCTAAGTCCTCCCAGCTCAAATGCCACATTTTAATATTTTTTATTACAACCCCCTTCAAACCTGTACCCCTCTCTAACTCTCTCATCGTCTTCCCGCCCCCTCCAAACCTGTACCTCTCTCCAGCTCTCATCGTCGACCCCCTTCAAACCTGTACCCCTCTTACTCTCTCATCATCTTCATAGAATCCGAGAATCTTTAAGACACTCGTTCATCTCTTTGTCCAAGCTTTTGGTTGCTGCCCTAACATTGTCTTTTGTGGCTCATTGTCAAATGTTGCCTGACAACAGTCCTGTCGCATGTCTTGGGATGTTTTACTATGTTAAATTTTGTATATAAAAGTGCGAGGTGTTAAAATAAATTAAGTGAAAAGAAATACGCCCACGAGCCAGTAGAAAAGTGGACCTTATTCCTTACAAATGCAAGAGCTCCCAAGTCTGGCACCTAGCTTGAATGCAACTTCAAAAACAGTCAAACAATAGACAACCCCATCAGTCTTTCAAATTACTATATTTAATGTGAAATTTAATTTAGATAGTTAGCCATTTTAAAAATAACATATCTACACATGCTTGTAAGAACTACTACCATACCAAACAATTTTACAACCACCAAACACTTACCACATTGTGCGCTTCATCAAAGATAACTATAGTGCCCCGTAGGTCTATATTGTGAGTTTTGCGACTCTATGAGAAAAATGTAGTCAATTAAATAGAAAATGAAGCCTTAAATAAAGATGTAAAAATAACTAATACATAACAGGCTAGCTTCAAAAAACTTTTAAATGATCAGCAGGTGAGCTGTGACGGGGTAAAAGTCAGTCGATGTTGCGCAGGTGGAAATAGGTTGTCTTAGTGATGGCATGAATATGCTGTTGGAAGATCCATCCCTGGGTCAAAGGTGACACGAAGGTTGAAAGCAGACTGGTTTAATCTCAGACTGTTGCCAGGAAGAGGGCTGGAATTGGTAGCTAGGGAATGGAGTTTGGAGCATAAATTAAAAACAGTGGCTTCATTTTTCCCCAATATTTATTTGGAGTAAATTTCAGCATCCAGTACCGGATGTCAGATAAGCAAGTCTTATAATTTAGCAACAGTGGAGGAGTCGAGAGAGGTGATAGCAAGGTAGAGCTGGGTGTCATCAGCATACATCTGAAAACCGACGGTGTGCTTTCTGATGCTGTCGCCGAGGAGCAGCATGTGGGTGAGAAACAGGAGGAGGCTGTAATAACCTGCACTGGACTCATCCAGCTGGGGGTGATTGTTTCCCCATGCTTATTGGAACTTGTGCTCCCCTGCTGTGGGCAGGGTGGTCCCAGAGACAAAAACAACCCTCAGTTTTTTACCTATCAAAAGCCCAATAGAAAATATGATCCAACATTCATTTTGGAAAACGAGTGCCATTTTTTGTTACTTCAGAAACATTCAAAATCATTCAGAATCTATGAGCTTCCAATGTATCAAAACACTGCAGCATGGTAACCATGGTAAATGACAAAGGAGTTAACAAAAGCAAAGTTTCTTTAACAATACCTTTGGATCAAGTAAATAGTTGTATGGCATGAAGATTATTTCAGCATTCTGCTTCAGAGCACGAGACAAATAATAAGGACAAACCCTGTTCAAAACAAAATAGCAAGAGAGAGAAGTGTAATTGTTCAGTTGAAATTCAAATTAAGGAATGCACTTGACACTTACTGTGTCAAATTTATCAAATCTCAAGAAGTTTAAATGTTGCCACGCTGTATACTTGTTACTTTTCCTATTTCTAGAGAAACAAACTTGCTGGAATACATTACAGTAGTTAACTCAGTTTTTCTTCAAACATGTATTCTGGAGAGTTTAGAATATTTAGTAATACAACATTCAATATGTTTGAAGTTCAAGTAATGTCTTCTATTGGAGTTTAGAATCGTGTCGGGCAGCAGGGTGGCACAGTGGGTTAGCCCTACAGCCTCACGGCGCCGAGGTCCCAGGTTCAATCCCGGCTCTGGGTCACTGTCCGTGTGGAGTTTGCACATTCTCCCCGTGTTTGCATGGGTTTCACCCCCACAACCCAAAAGATGTGCAGGCTAGGTGGATGGGCCACACTAAAAGTGCCCCTAATTGGAAAAAATGAATTGGGTACTGTAAATCTATAAAACACAAAAAAAAGAATCGTGTCCGGTATGCCAGTATCCTTCCCTTCTGGAAATGATTATTTACAGATTATGAAGGGTCCAACCATTATACTTTCAGGCTTGACATCTTAATGCTCTGAAAACTAAAAATGTTTTGAAATTGAGAAAAGCTTCCAAATCATGTCACTTACATTATTGCACAATGTCATTATTGCACAATGTCCAAACATTGAACACAAGGCCAATTACTTCAGCAACCACCTACATTTGTAAATTTATTGGCGAGTGTCAGTTCCTTGCAACAAGATTAAAATTTGCCAACGTAAAAATCTTGTTTCAATTAAAATTTCTGACCGATGTACCTTTATGACACATTAGTGCTGTAAGCGACTAATGTTATATTAGATGGTCCTGCAAATATATAAATCCATTCACCTCTTACAAGCAATGTTCAAATGTTGCTTGTGAGGAAAGAACTTGTTATTTGATTAATTAAGAGCAAAATACCACAGATGATGGAAATCTGAAATAAAAAATAGAAAATGAGCTGGTGTGACAGGGCAGCACAGTGGCACAGTAGTTAGTACTGTTGCCTCACAAGTGCCAGGGACCCAGGTTCAATTCCAGCCGTGGGTGACCATTATGGTGGAGTTTGTACGTTCTGCCCGGGTCTGCGTGGGTTTGGTGGATTGCCCGTGATAAATTGTCTCTTAGTGTCCAAAAAAGGTTAGGTGGGGTTACTGGACTATATGGTTCGGGTGGGGACGTGGGCCAAGATAGGGTACTCTTTCAGAGGGTCGGTGTGGATCCGATGGGCCGAAAAGCCTCCTTCTACAATTCTATTTTATGATCTGTAGAGTGAAACAGAGTTATTGGTTCAGATTAATTTCTTTTTTTATTCATTTACGGGATGTAGGCATCGCTGGTTAGGCCAGTATTTATTGCCCATCCCTAGTTGCCTTTGTGGTGGTGAGTTGCTTTCTTGAACCGTTGCAGTCCTTCAGATGTAGGTGCACCCACTGTGCTGTTAGGTAGAGAGTTCCAGGATTTTGACCCGGCGACAGTGATGGAATGGCGATATATTTCCAAGTCGGGGTGGTGAGTGACTTGGAGAGGAACCTTCAGGTGGTGGGTTCCCAGGTATCTGCTGCTCTTGTCCTACTAGATGGTTGTGTTCATGGGTTTGGAAGGTGCTGGTGGAACCTTGGCGTGTTCCTGCAGTACATCTTGTCGATGGTAAAATGGTGCACACGGCTACCACTGTTTGTCGGTGGTGGTGCAATTGAATGTTTGTGGAAGTGGTAGCAATTAAGCCGGCTGATTCGTCCTGGATGGTGATGAGCTTCTTGAGTGTTGTTGGAGTTGCACTCATCCAAGCAAGTGGAGCATATTCTATTGCACTCCCGACATGTGCCTTGTAGGACAGGCTTTGTCCGGGGGATGGGTGCAGTCAGGAGGCGAGTTACTCGCCATATGATTCATAGGCTTTGATCTGCTCTGGTTGCCACTGTATTAATATGGCTATTCCAGTTCAGTTTCTGATCAATGGTAACCCCCAGGATATTGACTGTGGGGGATTCAGCTATGGTAATGCTATTGACTGTAAAGGGTCGATGGGTACATCCTCTCTTGTAGGAGATGATCGTTTCCTGGCACTAGTGTGGCACGATTGCAACTTGCCACTTATCAGCCCAAGCCTTGGTCTTGAACATGGACTGCTTTTATTATCTGAGGATCCGCAAATTGTGCAGTCATCGGAGAACATCCCCACCTCTGACCTTATGATGGAAGGATGGCCATTGATGAAGCAGCTTAAGATAGTTGGATCTAGGACACCTCTTTGAGGAATTCCTGCAGTGATGTCCCAGGACTGAGATGATTGACCTCCAACTACCACAACTATCTTCCTTTCAGCCAGCTATGACTCCAACCAACGTTGAGTTTCCCCCGATTACCATTTACTCCAGTTTTGCTAGGGCTCCTTGATGCCATACTCGGTGAACTGCTGTCTTGATCTCAAGTCACTATTCTGCGCCCTTGCACCCTCAAGTGCTTCCTCCAAGTGAGTTCAACATGGAGGAGTAAGAATTTATTAGCTGATGGTGGACGGTACATGGTAATCAGCAGGAGGTTTCCTTGCCCATGTTTAATCTGAAGCCATGAGGTCTAGAGTCGATGTTGAGGACTCCCCAAGAGAACTCCCTCCCAACTGTGTACCACTGTGCCACAAACTCTGCAACATCTGTCCTGCGGTGAGACAAGGCATACCCAGGAATGGTGATAGTGGTTTTTGGGACATTGTCTGAAAGGTATGATTCTGTGAGCATGACTATGTCAAGCTGTTGCTTAACTGGTCTGTGAGAGTACAAGTGCCTAGATGTTAGTAAGGAGGATTTTGCAGCGTCATCAGGGCTGGGTTTGCCGTTGTTGTTCCTGGTGCATGGGTCGTTGCCCGGTTTCATTCCTTTTTTGTGTTTTTGTAGCGGTTGAATACAACTGAGTGACTTGCTAGGCCATTTCAGAGGGCATTTAATAGTCAACCACATTGCTGTGGTTCTGGAGTCACAGGTAAGGGTGGCAGATTTCATTCCATAAAGGACATTAGTGAACCAGATGGGTTTTTACGACAATCTGGTTTCATGATCATCATTAGACTTTTAATTCCAAATATTTTATTGAATTTAAAATCTACCACCTGCTAAGGTGGAATTCAAACCTGGGTCCCCAGATCATTACCCTGTGTCTTTGGATTAAGAGTCCAGTGACAATACCACTACCCCACCGCCTTCCCATGATCTGCCTCCACATCCTTTGTAGAAGGATCATTTAGATCCGAAAAGTTAACTCTGCTTTTCTCCACAGGTGATGACAGAATGGCTGAATCTATTCAGCATTTTCTCTTTTTATTATTGTTATTTGATTAAGATGGTTTCAAGGAAACACAACTGGACTAGATTTCAGTTCAACAAAGCACCAATTACCTTTCACCATAATGTATGTAAACATTGACACGTTCATGCAGTGCCTTTCCAAAAAAAACCCAAATAAAACATTATTCCTTGCTGCTGCATTTCTTAAATCCATTCTACCTAACCCCTTCCTTCCCATTTCATTTTCACTAAATTGCTCTGGGATGTTTTTCAAAGCTGAGTATTAGTTAAATGTTAAGTCTTTGCCGGACTCTCATAAGCAATTTAATTTACCCAAAACTATCTATAATGATTTGGAAAATGTGAAAAAGATGCTGAAAGCCAAAGCATTCCCTTTGTTAAGCAGCATTCAACGCTCTTTAAAATTCAACAGGAATCAAATTTGCTGCTACTTGTCTTTTGAATGTGGGGGTGGGGTAGAGATCCTGCAGGAAAAGAAAAGTCAAATTCCCTATTTTTATTTAAATAATACAATGAGATGTAGAGCCAGAAAAAAAAAACTAACCTTTTCTGAGAAAATGTGACAATCTCCTCCTTCGCCCTGCTGGAATCAACTGCTGTAACTTGGCTCTGTACCTACGTAACCATCTCCTGCGATGACTTCTCTTTCACTCATTCCTGCATCATGACCTTTGGTGTCTACATCCTTGGCCATCTCCCATGGCGCATCTTTGTGGCAGCTCGGTGGCATAGTGGTTAGCACTGCAGCCTCACGGCACCAGGGACCTGTGTTCGATTCCGACCTAGGGTGACTGTCCTTGTGAAATTTGCACGTTCTCCCCAAGTCTGCGTGGGTTTCTTCCAGATCCTTTGGTTTCCACCCACAGTTCAAAGATGTGCAGGTTAGGTGGATTGGCCATTTAAGAATTGCCCCTTAAGTGTCCAGGGATGCGCCGGTTAGGTGGGGTTACGGGCCTAGGTAGAGTGCTGCTTCAGAAGACGGTGCAGACTTGATGGGCCTCCTTCTGCACTGTCAGGATTCTACCTACATGCGGTCTCTCAACAGCAGTATCCAAAACGCTCCTCAAATTCCACATGTATACTGATGACACCCAGCTCTACCTACCCACTCAAACTCACCAGTCTCTAAATAGGCAACAGGCAGTACGAGGGGAGAAGAAATTTGCTCCTGAAATATTGGGAAAACTATGATTGTTTGGAACTCGTGACTTATTTGACCCAGAGATGATCATTCAATTCCATGTACACGCCATGACGGAGGCCAACTATTTCTACCTCTGTAATGGTTTCATCTACATGCTGAAATCCTTATGATGTGAGATACTTTCCAGTGAGATACTTCCCAGTGTCACATCGAAATGGGTTACAATTGAAAATATAAGCCATGGTTTTCCATGATTTTCTGCTTTATAAAAGGATAGTGGATTTGCCTCATCTACCAACACTTCTCAGTAAGTGATAAGGCCAAGTCAATACCCTCTTCAATCTATTATTTAGAAAAGCACCATTTAATAAGGAACATCTGTAAAAAATATGTGTTGCTATTTACATAGAATACCTGTGTTTACTGCCACTTTTAACAAGATCTTCTACATCAAGAATGGACTGTGTAAATTCTTTCTCCGTGCTCTTTTCTGAAATAACAGATAAAGTCAGAGAAATCCATCAGACAGATATTATTGATTTAACAAATGGTAGGTGAACAACAATGATAGAAAAGTTTTATTTATTAAGATAAATTGAACTTTGAGAAAATATTTACCCTTCTGTTGAATATACAGATATTGAGGTGCAAAATGCGATAGCCTAAATTATAGAGTTATGCAAATTGGAGAGATTGTAACTTACCTGCACTAGTGAGCAGAATAACACAAACTGGACACAAATGAAAACAAAATTGGCACTTCATTTTACACCACCCAACTGTTGACTATGTTTTGATGATCAAATTTACAATTGAGGGGCGTCATTCTCCGAACCCCCGCCGGGTCGGAGAATGGCCGTTGGCCGCCGTGAATCCCGCCCCCGCCCCCGCTGAAGTCTCCGGTACCGGAGATTGGGCGGGGGCGGGAATCGGGCCGCGCCGGTTGGCGGGACCCCCCGCTGGATTCTCCGGCCCGGATGGGCCGAAGTCCCGCCCAGGAATTGCCTGTCCCGCCGACGTAAATCAAACCTGGTATTTACCGGCGGGACCAGGCGGCATGGGCGGGCTCCGGGGTCCTGGGTGGGGGCACGGGGCGATCTGACCCCGGGGGTGCCCCCACGGTGGCCTGGCCCGCGATTGGGGCCCACCGATCCGCGGGCGGGCCTGTGCCGTGGGGGCACTCTTTCCCTTCCGCCTCCGCTACGGCCTCCACCATGGCGGAGGCGGAAGAGACTCTCCCCACTGCGCATGCGCGGGAAACTGACAGCGGCCGCTGACGCTCCCGCGCATGCGCCGCATTTCCGCGCCAGCTGGCGGGGCAACAAACGCCATTTCCGCCAGCTGGCGGGGCGGAAATCCCTCCGGCGTCGGCCTAGCCCCTCAATGTTGGGGCTAGGCCGCCAAAGATGCGGAGCATTCCGCACCTTTGGGCCGGCGCGATGCCAGTCTGATTGGCGCCGTCTTTGGCGCCAGTCGGCGGACATCCCACCGTTGGGGGAGAATTTCGCCCGAGATGTCTGAACATATTTTAATTAAAAATTCAGTCCAGTGGCTTTAATATTTTGGTTAGCATTTGTAGGATCTCTTATTTTCTCACAAGAATCGAAGCCTGGTGCTCAGTTTAGATTGAGTTTATTGCAAAACGTAGTTGGTACAAATTCAGACATAAAAAAGAAACAAAGGAACAAAAGAAGCGAACAAGAACCAGAGAACAAAGAAAAGACCCACGCGCAATAAAGATCAAGCGTTTTTATACATGTGTACTTTTGGAACGCCCCCTCCCCCCCTTTGTTCCCCATTGGCTTAATATCCTGAGTTGTGACTCCTGATTGGCGCTCCACCTCTGCATTTTATACCAGGCATTTATCTGACTTACTGCGCACATGGTCTTATTTGTGATTTGACTTTAAAATCCGATGGGTCATTCTGAAGATTCAATATTTCCCCACAGCGTTTGACCTACTCAACTGAACTTTTCTACTGAATGTGCAGTCTTTCAACATATTTTTTCAATTGGTGAATTAGATCCAAGAAATCAAGGATTGACATTTTCGTTTTTAATAAAATTTTGTTTTACAATACAATGCACAAATTCAATAAAGCTTCCTTTGCCATGTATTTCTTCATTTTAATACTCAATTTTATCACTAGAGGGGCTTGAACATGAATGGGGGGTTGGGGATAAATCATGCTGCAGTTGTATAAATCTTTTGTCAAACACTATCTAGAATACTGCATTCAGTTCAGGATACTGAAATTCAGAAGAGTGGTATACAATGTAGATTCATGAGAAAGCCAAGAGTTAAAAAGTGTTACGTTGTGGATTGGCTGTATAAACTGGATTTATATTCTCTTGAGAATAGAATGTTGGGAAGTAATCCAATTGAAATGTTTAAAAAATAAATGGATTTGACAATATGGGTAAACAGTCTCCACTGCATGGGAATCTAGAAAGAGGCCAACTTAAAATCAGACAAATAACATTTAGAACTAAAATGGGGAAGTACTTTTTCCAAATAAAGGGTCATGAAAATCTTGATGCTTGGTCAATAGAAATTTTATCTCAAATCAATAGATGCTAATTAGGCATGGGTATCAAGTTATTGTAAAGCAAAGGCAAGTAAATGAATTTAAGGTGCAGACCAGCTACGGTCTGAATGGCAACAAAGACTAAGAGGATGAATGACCTGCTCTTGTTCCCATCTTCCTCCTCTATTAATTTCATATTGATAAGGCTGAAGTTCAAGCCAGTTAACCATCTCACATGTTTCATGAAATTCTTAATGAAAAAGCATAGGGATCATAATTAACAGGAGGAGTGTTTTTAGAAGTGTGCATATGTAGTGTCATTCACACCAGAGGCTTACCGAACATTTGATAGAAAAGGTGCAGTGCTGTTCCAAGGATTTCAAGAGAAGACAAATCAGGCCAGAATTCAGAGAAACAGCTAAAGTGGCAAGTGACAAGAGGGCACGTGGTCACTCGGTGGGTGTAAGGTAGATGTTCAGCAAAGTGGTCACCTCTTTATGCATTTGCTCTCAACAATCTGCAGCAGAATACACAGTATAGAAATTGTTCTCTCACTCAGAAGTGTATGGGGTCCTGAACAGCGGAATGGGAGGAAGCGAATGGGCAGGTGTTGTATCTCCGCCAGGAATAGAAGAGCAGGTGGCAGAGGAGGTTGAAGAGTAAATCAGGCTGCTGGACCAGTGCCTGGGAAAGAAGAGGGGAAGACATATATTGTGGTTGAACTACATCAGAGATGTTGCAAATGAAATCATCTGTCAAATATCGAGGCTGGTAAAGTACAAGGTGAAGACAAAGGAAGCTCCATCATTGTTCTTGGGGGGGGGGGGGGGGGGGGCAATGAAGAGTGGACAAGAACCTGTTGGCTGACAGCAAGAACATGGGAAACCAGATTGAGGATCCTTTTGAATGGAATCTTTGGCCTGAGAAAATAGAAGGATATTTCAAAACTTTGTATGCTTTCTCAACCCCTAATGCCACCCAAGGCTTCGGGGTTGTTGAAATTCACTGTGTTCCGTTAGTTTCCCCAGACTTCAAATTCTACCTCAGCCACTTACACATTCTCTGTAAGAATAAAATGCAGATACTTGAAATCTGAACTGAAAACAAGAAAAACTCAGCAGGTCTGACAACTGAGTTAATGTTTCAAGTCCACTACCATTCTTCTTCAGAATCTGAAGTCATACAGATGTGAAAATTTATCTCGGTCTCTCTCTCTCTCTCTACAGAGGTTGCCAGATCTGGTCAGTTTTTCCAGCATTATATACTTTCTGTGCTTTATTTGATTTCTCCAAGTATACCTCCTCTTGTCTTGTGATACCATAACATTTAACCATTAATATAGAAATTTGATGTATTTTACAGGTCATGTATCTCGCACGTAACTTTTTTACTGCTCCTTTTGATGCTACTCATTTGTTTCTTCAATGCTTTAGTTCAGTAAGTGACTGAAGTGATTAGTGACATCATCCCCTCCAGACTAAGTTTCACTCCCCTTGTTCTAATTGCATCAATAAACCCGTCAGTTGTCTCTTCTTCCCACAGATGCTGCCTGACTTGCCGAGTGTTTGCAACATTTCCCAATTTTGCACAGCAGCAAATCGTATGAATAAGTTCATCTCAGCCAGCAATAAAAATACATCTCAGGTGCTTTCAGATGTGTAACACTTCCTAATTCTTGAACTGCATTTTACATGTAAATTAAAGGACAAGATTGGGAGTTCGCTTTCCCGCCGAATAACATTCACAAAACCCATATGTTGTGAAAAATGCTGCTGACGGCATGTTGCATTTAATTATCAGCTGTATCCATTTTGCAGCAAAATTTCCAGCTAGAGTCAAAACTTATTCAGTTTTTATAAAAATCAGAATAAAAAGGCCAGAAAGGACCAAAGTTTAAAGCAGCAAAAATAAATATCTCCTGCTTCTGTGACAGTGGAAGGATTAACAAAATAATGTGATATGAACTCTTTGGTAAAGAAAACTAATTAAAAAAGAACCTCAACTAACAGCCTGTGGCAATTTTCAAATTCAACTGTAGAAACAGCAAGGCGTGACAGGGCTACATACAGATTGAATTAATGATGAAAATCGGTGGTTTAATCCACCACCCCAGGCAAAGGACAGACTATAACTTAGCACTGGAAGCCCTACCACGAAGAAGCTTTAAATTGGAGGTGCTCTCTGCAGCATTGGGAAAGATTAAAAATTCCTCCTGACTGCAGCACTCAAGCCATCATTATGGAAGGGGGAACCATTAATGGGCCTAAAATGAAGACGACCACAGAAAGATTTGAAAGTGCAGTCAATTGATTGTGGCACAGGGAACCTGTGGAGATTTGCAAGCATGGGGATAATGAATACAGGAGATAGTGAAGGTGCGTTGTAATTTATGGACTCTGTGGAGACGAGTAAGCAAGTGCTAAAGAAATTGAGCTCCTGAATGCTAATAGCATGGCTTTATGTTTCAGCAGCTAGTTCATGGGAGCAAGATGGGGCAAAGGTGGTCATGTTATGGAGTTGGGAGAATCTGATCTAGTAATAGAATCAATACAGTACAGGAAATGAAGCTCAGCTCAAAGCTGAAAAGTAACTGAGATAGGCCGTAGCCTGAGGTAGCAAAGTGTTAAACGAAACAGGAGTACTTTCTAATGACAGAAAATGCATATTCTCAGTATTAGAATTCATGTATTAAACTCTTACCCTCCACATTGTTATAGAAGTGGCAAGTGCGGGTCGATGTTTTTGCTCGACACATGTGGATCTGAAAGAAAAATAAAAAGTCTCAAGTTGGTATATCCTGCGCACATAAATACGTCTGATTATTTGAGGTATGGGAATCAGCATTTGAAACTACCATTAAATTTCCATTTAGTCTCCCTAACCCAGGGTTGCAAGGTCAATTACAACACTCCAACAGCTGTGTGCTGGTTAAAAGCAACTAAATTAGCACACAGCAGGATACAAATTGGTGAACTTCTTGATCAGAATAGATCAGATATTCACTGAACCATCAGGGGAAACATCCAGAATGTCTTTTAATGTATCACCAATTTTAAATAGAACAGGAACAGAGAAACCATTAGATAAATCTAACTGCTCCGCGGAATCCTGTCTGGGGAACTCAAACTTGAATCCCAGTTTTGACTGATATTCTCCCTCATCTTTTCTCTGCGGAAGTACCAGTGAATTAATTCTGAAATTAGGAAAATGGCAGCCAGGATGAAAGAATTATTGCGAACCTGATTCTCCTTGAAAGCCTCATAAAAGTACAACAATGCTCTCAGAACAAATTTTTCTGAAATTGAATTTGCAAAAAAAAAAAAGTCATCCCTACTGGCGACAGAAGGTTAAAACGCCTGCATCTATGGGCTTGGGCAGAAAATGTTTGCATCTGTTTGAATCCAGCCAGTCTGATTGAATTAATGTCTTCTCTCTGGCAACTTAAAAGACCTGCATGAAATGAGTGTAGGCTTTGCTGGCTCTTAGTAAACACAGCTGCAAAAACAGAATTGTGCTTGAACTGAAAATCTTACCAAAAAAATTATACGTGGGCAGTGTGGGAAACAAATGCTGCACTCCACACGAAGGAATGCTCTTCTCAGACAGGGGTTCCAGGGTACCTCAAACACCAATATTACACACTTTGATAACGCCAAACAGTAATTTAAACTTAAGTTCATAATACTTTTTTTTTTAAAATGAAGACATAGGGAGTCCACATTGAGTTGCAACAAAAGAAACAACGGTTTATTTACAAGGTTTAAGGTAACACTGTTCCCAGTGGTACCCAACCGGGTCTGAGCTGACCCGTATTCCGCAAGGGACATGGGGAATACAATTGTTCCGACCCCACAAGTCCCGTGCGGGTGCAGGTTATGACAAACACCTTATGCATTTAACAATTCACGGCGAGCAGAGTTAGCTATAAGGTGTGGTAGTATGCTGTAATTCACTCGGAGTCAGAGTTGCTTTTACCTCCATGCTGTAATCTGGAGCTATGGATATGGTAGATGCTCCAAATTAATTTCTATCACAAGGCTGACTGGTCTTGTGGCGCAGTGGGGAGCATCCCTGCCTCTGAGCCAGAAATTCCAGGTTCGAGTTCCACCCCAGGTCTTGACAGTCAAGGAAGGCATGTTTATAACACATTCAAACAGGTTGAGTATCAACTTGCAAATCCTTCCAAACACAATCCTTCGTGTGGAGTGCAGCATTTGTTTCCCACACTGCCCACGTATAATTTCTTGGTAAGATTTTCAGTTCAAGCACAATTCTGTTTTTGCAGCTGTGTTTACTTAGCTGGTGCTAAGAGCAGGAGGGACTTCTGGTCAGCCACGCTGGACATGGAATGGCGCCCTCAAATTATATGCCTCGGATGAGAGACTAGTGACTTGTTCCAGGAATAACTAGCTGTGGAAACAGACCAAAGTCTGGCTGAGTGCACCACTAGGTTTGGGAAGAGAACGGAATGGACAAGGCTGACCAAGAATCTCTTCCACTCACTGTCTGCCATTAGTGTGCGCTGGAAGGATTCATAAGTTGATATGCAACTTGTTTGACCGTGTTATGAACACATCTTCATTGGCCATCAAGTCCTGAGGTGCAACCTCACATACTGAGCTTCTGGCTCAAGAGGCAGGATATTGCACCACAGGACGTCTTATGAAGTATAAGGTTACCAATAAGAGGAACACACTAAATGATCCGACAGCAGGAAATGTAGTCAGTTTTCACAGATATTTGCAGAGACATTTCAAGCAACCCAATATAAACAACTGCACAACAAACAACCCTTCCAGAGAAAAGATAGATGCTTGAATCCTATCCTAATGAAATTTTGAATCATTTTTACAATATGCAAAACTCAAAATACAATATTTTATTCATGATGTTGCATATCTGCACAGTTACGAATATTATTTCTCAAATAAACGTTCTCTGCATTTTTCCCTGCATTTTTTCAATAATAAAGCTTACGGCACAGATGCTTCTCCAATTAGTTAGTTGGCATTAAAGACTGATATCCAGTCAACATGTACCTGGCAGAAAAATGTTTGCTCCTTCATATAATCACTTATTGATTTTGCATTCTGGCAATTGCCTTCAATTGTTTCTGATTTGCATCAACACATTAAGCGCATTCCAATTTCCTTAAATACTATTTCAAAACAGTTTCATTTTGTTTATCATCTCTTGTACTTTTTATATTATGTGCTAACATAATATCATGAATAAGTTGGGCTCTCCACACGGTTTACAGGACAAAAGCAGGCAAAGAACAAAAGTGCAAAGATAATGACCGTAACTAGAGAAATCAACGCAAGAAAAATCTAAATACAATTCAGAAACGTTTTTACCTTTACATGATTACTTTCCTGCTTCATCACTTCAGGATGGATGCATAGCTGTTCTCGTGACCCAAGAACACACATCTTTGGTCTACACATGTAATGGGAGTGAAAAGAGAAGTTGCAATGTAACTGTCATTCATTCTAACTCTAACTTACTTTACTTTCCACCACATTGCCTATACAAGCATTCATAAACTATTAAGTTGAACACAATATAAATGAATATAAACAGCAGAGCATGAATGTGCAGTTCCACAAAGCGAAGAACCAGATTAATTTGCCCAACAGTGCCAGATGTCACCCAAAATAATTTTAGCCAACACACAAATTGCAACTCGAAAATCAACAACCATTGAAGTAAAATTGCAGCATCGACTGCACTGCAACCGGAAAACCATCAGTTGTCTACCCACCAAGGGTAGATAAATTGAAGGATATAAAATCATTCTTACTCTTAAAACTGTCATGCAGCACAGTTTACAATGACTTCCTGCAATAGAGATTGAATTCTACAACATAATCTGAACTAGTTCACATTGGTCCTTTGGAATGCATGTTATTACATACATTGCCCAGCATACTGGCACAATCCCCAACCCCAGGCCATTTTCCCCAAGAGGAACTGTCCAGTCAACCTGCAGGCCACATTCTCCACCTTTCCTCTTGACCATCAAGCTTAGAGAGCCCGTCCACCATCCTTGATTGGACAGTGAGCCAATCCTCTGGCCACTAATTTGTCAAATTAATGGAAATTACTGCTGGGTCATCGTCTCTCTCACAATGCTGGGTCAGGACCCCCATCCTGTTATTGGGTCCAGACCCAAAACCTGATCCATAATCTCAACAGTGCAGGCAATAGCTGCTAAATTGTTTAAACAATACATTGGCATATTGCCAATTAAGCAACACACATTATTAACAGTGCTAAGATTGTTTACACTCAGGTATGCTACCAAAAACTATCTAGTGATAGTTCACTAGCTTAGATTTAATGGACAGTTACTGAAGTTCAGAAAATGCAGAAGATTAACTGAGCTGCTTCAAAAGAAATATCTCACCTGTATGCTGTGCTCCTTAGTTCATTAATAACTTGAGAGAGTTGTGAATGTGTCCTTGAGGCATAAATAATTTTTGGGATATCACTGTAACTTGCTGAGTGGAAAAATTCAGATAATATTAACACATCACTTAAAAAGTAAAAGTGAGGCAACGAGACTTGCAAAATTAGGTTCAAGTTTAAACACTAGTAAAGCCAGGACTGTTAAACTCCTAAACATGTCAGGAAGATATTGACAATGTGACAGCCAGATCAGTCAGGTATTTTTTCCTGTCTTCCTATAATTAAATCACTGGGGTAAATCTTCTGGTCCCGCCCCCCCCCCCCCCCCCCCCCACCCCACAGGAATCGTTCCGGGCGATTTGGCCGAAGATTTGGCGGACCATTTAAGGTCCATTGACCTCGGTGGGAATTTCCGGTCACTGGGAGGATGCAAGGGGAAAATTCCACCCACTATGTGCATGATCATTGGGCAACATAAAATGGTTCTCAGGCTTGCAATGAAGACACAACTGGACTGTGAACTGCTATTCTAATATAGGTATTAAAAGATTGAGAAATTTCACTCGCGTTATAAAGACCCACTTACTTAATTTAAACGCTCGACTTGGCACAGCACGATGTCACTTATCGGAAGCATATAATGATTAGGACGATATTAAAGTGGGGAAAACTGTAACAGAGATGGTTATCAAACTATCTAGAGACTTGCCTCAAAATTGAAGGGCATTCATTGCTTCTCTGAAACCAATGGTATATTCCCCAAAACAGAAATTTGACATGCACATTGAACAGCTGACAAAGACAAAGCTTGAATGAAATAGCCACCGAAGCAGAATTGAGTGACTCAAATACCATTGAGTGCTCATCCAATTCTAGCCTCTTGTCCATCCCTGGTTTTAATTGCTCCACCCCAGCAACCAGAACTTCAGCTGCCAAGTTAGGTTCTGGAATTTCTTTCCTCTTTGGCCAAGAATTTAATCACCTGCAATTCTCTTTATATGACTTGGTTTCAAATTAGTGAAGTCGCAGAACCAGTCACAAACAATTCATGGCCAATCACCACAGTACATTCTGACAGCAGACAAGACATGTTTCACACAATAGCTTCCTAAACTGGGCAGGAATATTTTGAAAGCGACAGAAGGTACAAAATATATTCAAAAGGCAGGAATTCTTTCAAAGACAGGCAAATCTAAATGTACAGAAAGTTACAAGACATATGTACATATAATCTCGCCAAAAAAAGTTGCAAGTATTACCTGAAATAATTACTTCAATTCAATAGACAACTGATAATCTAAAACCCAAATTCACATTGTATCTAGAAACAATTCCTGGACCATGTTGCTGATTTGTCTCTTTTTTTTTTTTAAAGTCACCCCATAATGTCTGAATATAGCACTGCTTAAAGAGCCCTTTAATTTAACAAAATTGTATGTGACTTAATCAAGGGTGTGGGGAAACCTTTGCTCAGTTACTTTTGCGAATTTATCATCGACCAGCCATTTAAAATTAGTGATAATTGTGTTTTTTAAACAATTAATTCATTATCTTAAATAAGAGTATTTTATTTTTAGAATACATTCTAACTAAAGTAGTATTTAAAGTACTAATGTATACAACAGTGGCATTAACATCACATGAATGACACAATGTAGGGTTTCATGCCTCCATTATGCTACCCAACTCATCACAACAGTTTGGGATTATTCTCTACCTGCTAGTATGTTCCAAATGAATCAAGCAAAAGTCATGTTAGACCATCAGAGGCCTTCAAAGTTATTCAACTAATGGACATACGATGTGGGGATGTCACATGCTCAAAAAGAAATTCAATGCAAGGGATTTAAAGCCAGTTATATTTCATTTTGGATTTTGTTTCCCTATAGTACTTGAGAAAATTAGACACAACGAACAACCAATTAATTTATGGGCAAAATAAGTAACTTTTTAAATATATAAACGTCCTCATCCTTTAGCTCTGAAATGGCAAAACATATTAAAGTTCTAAAGGCAGCAATAGCCCTCAAATACTTCACCAAAATTACTGTGATTTGTGCAGATGCTGGCAAAGTGCACGATTTAATCTTCAGGAGAGTTGAGACTACTCTACACAGGTATAGGTCTAACTGGTAGCCAATAGAATAAAATAATCATTTTTTCTTTTCAAGCTCAAGAACAGTGGGGCTTTGGCAACACTTAATATCAATGCTCACGATTCACACATAAAATGTATCTATTTTCAAAACCTCACCAGCAAAAGGTCTTTTAAAAACTCCCAACTCTACTTGTGCTACCTCAAGTTACCTATTCAGCTGTTGCACCAGGTTCAAGTAATGCTATTTCCAAGTAAGTATCGCACAGTGGAACATTTGTACTCACTGAGCTCATTAAGGTAGGCTTTTTAAACAATTCATATGAATTTTCCAGGTTTGGTCTAAAACAAGGGCAAAGCAGATGCAGCGATGGTAGCACTGCAATTGGTATCAGTGGATCAGGGCCAGGAAGGGGAAAAAATAGTCAATTCCAATTTTCAGCTCTACCTCATATGTCCCATGGGAGAACAATGCACATTTATGAACGTCAGGTTAGGACCCAAGAGGAGGTCCCATTGTTACTTAACTGCCATTGGTTTGTTTTCAAAGCTGAGGGGGTGCCAGTGCCCATCGAAGTGAACTTTAGTGTTAATCACTGCAGTCTGGAAGACAGACAACTGATGGGAGTATAGATGAAAGCTGATCTTACCTGAATCAGCACCTACAGATGCACTACCCCATGAAGACAGAGACCGGCCATCAAAAAGTTCTTCCCCATTCAACTGGTGGGATATTTTATTTGCTGAAATACTGTCTCTTAAATGTTCCCTCCATGCCAAAGCAGCACACAACAAGCAGAGTGTTTTTCCTGTGCCAGTCGGGCTTTCCAGTATCCCATTTACCTTCTGAAAAACAAGAACAGAATGCCCCGAGAAAATGAACTATCCTCTTGTGGTTTGCAATATCACCAACAAAACGTTCTTCCCAGAGTTGACACAGAAAGGGAAACACAAAGTTCTGTAATACAAAAATTCAGAGCAAGAAAAGGTTTGGAAAACAGGTGGACTAATAAACCTTCATGCATATCGGCCAGTTTTGTGAATCAAACATGTTTGGGGGGGGGGGGGGGGGGAAGAGAGAGAGAGATCTACCAGCCGCCTTGCACCCGAAAGGCAGCTCGGTGCGGCAGGTAGATGCTGGGAGATACCTCTTCTGGGATATACCTGCGGCTCACTATGGCTCCCGAGATCTCACACGATCACGCAATCTGAATCTCGCCCGTTGTGGGTGGGATCGCTATTTAGCAAACCTGCATATTAGAGTGAAACAGTTAGTTTCATTCTAATATGATCTCCCATGATCTACTCGAGGCATTGGGATCTAACCCCTTCGCCTTGGAGACCTAAAGCAGGCGCCGTTCAGTGCTGGTCTCCACAAACGGGGACCAGACAGAATGGTACTCGTGGGGGTCTCCAGGAGATCGGAGGCCACCAGGTGCTTGCCTTTGGGCAGGGTGCCACCTGGGCACCTTGGCACTGCAAGCCTGGTAGTGCCACCCTGCCACTGCCCACTAGCAGGGGAATTGCCAGGGTGCCAAGTTGTCATTTTTCCAGTGATGTGCCCTGCATGGGTGCCGTGGGCCCCCCAGGAACCCCTTATAGCTGAGTTGGGGCGATGGTTGAAAGATCGGGATGCGGAATTTCTCAGTGCTGGAAACAGACGAAGTGCGGCTTCGGTGGGGCAATCCCGGTGAAGCCCCGAATAGAACCAGAGTCCCAATAGATAGCATGGTGTTTCTTGGCACGGCAAGCACCAGGAAGCCAGGGCCAGGATTCTTAAGAGCTTGCTACGGGTCCAAAATCGCTGGGGGCGCAGGAAACTCCCGCCACGCCACTCCAAAGCCGGGCCACCGATTCTCCGGTCGGGGGCCGCTGAAATAAGCCCCCGCGGCGATTCTCAGCAGGCGACCAGCCAAACTCCCGCCGACGTGGTTTACATCTGGTACCACCCGGTGGGAGTGGGACCCGCGGCCGTGGTCCCGGTGGGAGGCGGGGTGAATCGGACACAGGGGGGGGGGGGGGGGCCTTAGCGGTGGCCAGGCCCGCGATCGGGGCCACCGATTGGCGGGCCATCGCGATCTTGGGGAGACCTTCCTTACTCCACGCGGGCCCGCTATGTGGCTCCACCATGTCTGCGGCGCCCACGCGGTCTGAACAGCAGGGTCCCGCCGGCAGGCAGAGCTGTGGGACGTACACGGGGGCTCTTCTCGTCCCCTGGAAAACAGAGAATCACCCCAGACTGGAGAGGAAAAAGTCCGGAGTGATTCTCTCCCGTTTCCCGGCCCAGGTCTCTTGTTCCCATTTGGTAAGATTGCGCCCAGGGGAAAACTTCTGTTCTTTGCTATTTAAAGCTAAATCAAAACCAGTGTATAAAGAATACTTACAATTTCACTACATTTAACAAAACTGTCCCATGACCCATATCATAACTGGTCAAGACCCATTGCTTTCTTTTTATTTCTATAAATTTAGAATACCCAATTCATGTTTTCCAATTAAGGGGCAATTTAGCTTGGCCAATCCACCTACCCTGCCCATATTTGGGTTGTGGGGGCGAAACCCACGCAAACACGGGGAGAATGTACAAACTCCACACGGACAATGACCCGGAGCCAGGATCAAACCTGGGACCTTGGTGCCATGAAGCAGCAGTGCTAGCCACTGCACCACCGTGCTGCCCGATCCATTGTTTTATGATACACAAACATCAACCGGTATAGTACTTCCCAGTAGAAATCACTGATTATCTACAGGCATTACTACTGCAACAGTGTTTTAGCCACACACTCATTCTCATAGAAAACGCTTTACATACAAAACAATTAAATGTACTGAGATATTTACTTAACAAATACCCACTGTCATTTGGTGTAAAAGGTTGCAGACTTCAACCTGAGCTTTGAACATTGAGGCTACTAGACACTAATAGATATCGAGTAAACAGACCAGCAATTTTCTACTACCTTGGAACTGTTGGTCAAGCAGGCCGTGGTTCCATCGTACTATGAAGGATAGTTTTCCATTGTGGACTTTCACCCACTAGGAAGTAGACTTCATAAACAAGAACGTCACATTTCAGCCAACTGGAACTGGAGATGCTATAATTAATCCCGTTTTATTTATATGGCTTATCACATAATTTGAAATTCTCATTATTATAGACACCCCTGATGGCTCAATTGAGAACAGTATCAAGCCATATAGCTCAACATGATCCAGGCTCAATCCCACGTCTCGTGAGAGTTAGGGGCTGTTTAGCACAGGGCTAAATCGCTGGCTTTGAAAGCAGACCAAGGCAGGCCAGCAGCACGGTTCAATTCCCGTATCAGCCTCCCCGAACAGGCGCCGGAATGTGGCGACTAGGGGCTTTTCACAGTAACTTCATTTGAAGCCTACTTGTGACAATAAGCAATTTTCATTTCATTCATTTCATTTCAGTTAGCTGATCTTAGCGATGGAGAAAGTGGAGTACTACAATTGACATCAATGACTGGCCGGAGGTGAAGTATGTGTGTGCGCGCGCATGTGTGTGTGTCTATTTGTGCGCGTGTATTCCCCGATTACCTTCAATTATATTCTTAACTGTGTCAACTGGAGGCAAGATCAAGATCATAAAATGTCCCTATAGTTACAAAGCTAACTAGACTCGAAAGGGATGCTAAATCCTATGCCACTGCAAGCAAGATGGATGATTATTGCATAAAACCTCACTGAACACAATCTTGGTGCAAAGGATTAGAAGGTTCAAACATTAAATGTTACAAGGAAAACATTTAAATTATTTTACAATGTACTTCCGTACTATAACATGAATTAGAGTAAAGCAGTTTGCTGTGCACTGACTATACTATTGTAACAACACTATTGACCAGTGTGAGAAATGTTTGCATTCATTTCATTACCCACTACCCTCACTACAGAGGGTAGTGGGTGCCTGGAACTCACTGCCAGAGGAGATGTTGGAAGCAGGGACGATAGTGACGTTTAAGGGGCATCTTGACAAATACATGAATAGGATGAGAATAGAGGGATATAGACCCCGGAAGTGTAGAAAAGTTTAGTTTAGACGGGCAGCATGGTCGGCGCAGGCTTGGAGGGCCAAAGGGCCTGTTCCTGTGCTGTACTTTTTTTTGTTCTTTGTTCACGTTTATGGATTGCTGTTGGACCATTAATACTGCAGTAAATGTTTGCCTTCTTTGAATGAATGAATGCATAACAACTTGGTTTCCTGCAAAGTTGGATGTATTTTCTTTTAATGCCTGGAGGAAAAACAGTGAAAATAAAACTGCAGAATAAAATTACACATTATACATAGCACATTACCTTTTGTAGACATTCTATCACTTTCAACATATAATCCTCTTGGCATTTATAAGGGATGAAAGGAAAATCTATCGTGATCCCATCAAGCTGTATTTTGGGCATCTTGGTAACTAAAAGGGGATAAAATTTACAAAAGCACAAGAAATTAAAATGAATCAGTTGAAAGAAAATGCATGAGTTAAATGAAATAACATCTGTCAATTTTCCAACTTTACTAAAAGCAAAATACTCCAGGTGCTTGAAATCTGAAATAAGTTCCCGAAAATGCTGGCAATAGTTGGCAGGTCAGGTAGCATCTGTGGAGAGCTAACATTTCGGGCCAATGACCTTTCATTAGAACTCAAATTGATGAACTACTTGCAGCCTTTTGACTTTTCATTCCAAAATTTACTGTTTGCGCAGAAGTCTTTCCGGTTTCATAAACAGAATACCGTTTGCCCTTCTGATTCATGAATTAAAAGAAAGCAAAAATATTAAAAAGACTTGAAAGCCCAACAAAGAAGTAGCACATGAACAAAATACAATACTCTTCAATTCTATTAAATTGTACAACTCTCCATGGCATCTTCACCCATCCACAAGACATGGGAGCAGAATTAAGCCATTCGGTCCATTGAGTCTGCTCCACCATTCAATCCTGACTGATATGTTTCTCACCCCCACTTTCCTGCCTTCTCCCCATAACCCCTGATACCCTTATACCGCCACTCAAAGAGCCAAGCAGCTGCTCGTACAAACACAAAGCCCTATCTTTCCTCTGAGCTTCACCAGGCCTGCCTGACTAACTGACCCTGGCAAAGCCGCCCCACACAACTGCCTTTTGGGGCAATTTTCATGATTGTTGCTCCAGATCACCTGCAGTCCCAGCAGTGACCACCACTCTGGGTGGACCTATTTTGAAGATCTACCGACCCTCTGACTGACCAGCAGCTCTTGGATGCCAGATTTTTGCTTTCACAGGCCTGGGAACCCCTTACCTGCCTGATTGGCACTTAATCCCTTCAGGGCTCCCAGAAATGGCTGTGGCAGAGATTTCCAGACACTAGATGGGGCCAGAGCCACAGCCAATAACTCAACCCTCAGGGGTGAGTCACAGGTAGACAACCTTGCTATATACCCTGAGCTAAGCTTCAAAACCTACATTGCATCACATCAGCCAAGTTCTGTTATAATTTGTCCTAAATACATAAGCTTATCCATTTGTTCCAGTGTGGCACCATCCGCTTCAATCTTGTTCCTTCTAATGTCTTCCTTCGAACTACCATGTCACATGTACCGAAGTACATGTGATAATTAATCATTGCTTTTGCCAATTTGGTGTTCATACTCAATCCATATTCTAAAAGTCTAAAGTTTACCTGACCAACGATATTTTATCGGGCCTATTTGATTCGGTAAGTAGCGCTGTCGTTAGGGCACCACAAGTTTGTTATGTTCTTGCCTCCAATTCTTACTCCGGAAAGTACATCTAATTCTCTGAATATTTGTTGTGCGCACAGATTGAATAATTGTAACAACAGTACACAGCTTTGTTCCACTCGTAATTTCATTTGAAACAGAACTTATCATCTATTTTCGAGACTAATGCTCACTATTTGGTCTCAATATAGGCGCTGGATAAATCTCAAATCTTTACCATCAATGTCACATTTTAGCAACACATCTGGCAACACAAACAATCAAAAACAAATTTCATAGTCTATGAAAGATATGTAAATGTTCTTTTTCATTTTTAGATATTTGACAAAGATTCTTCTTGGGTTAAATATTCCAACATGTCCAAGTCTAGACTGCATTTTTTTGATTTCTATTTCAAATGTGTTATTATTTCTATTCTGATTTTCAAGATCACTTTAATGAGGTGAATAAACTTACAGTTCTAAAATGATTGCACTCCATTGCTTTAGGTTTCTCCAGTAAATTGACAAATAAGGAACACCTCAACTCAATTGGAATGCATCTTTGGTATATATTTGACCACAAATTTCTGTTATCACTTCAAACTCTGTTCCTCAGAGGACTTTTAGGTGTTCTGTTGTTACTTCATCTATGCCTCGAACTTTCTCTGTAGCCTCGAACTTTCCCTGTAATCACCAATTCCAGAGTTTTCTTCACCTCTGATATAATGTTTGACCCCTCATACCACCATCACTTGAGGACTCCCTCGATTCACTTATACATCTGGTCCATCATTTTGCTACTGCAACCCTTTCAAACAATAATTTACCATCTTTGTCTTTTATGCTACCATCTTTATTTTTTAAGCATCCACTGTATATCGTTGTTATAACCTGCCTACTGACGATTGGCTGGGGACTAATGACTATCCCACAATCCTATGGGAGTATGAACTTCCCCAATGAGGGGGGCGGAGAAACTCCTACTATAAATAAGCTGGCCAGTCCAGGAACCAGGAGGAAGGAGAAGGTAGCAAGGGAAGTTACTGCTACTGCTATGTATATATTGTTATAGTAAATAAACTTTATTATTTTGTATCCTTAAAACTCGTGCTGGATTCTTTGGGGCCCTTACAAAACTGGCGACGAAGGTAAAAGTGAAAAGCTGTCTACACTGCTGAAGCCACCTCCCTGGATTTTTGTTGGATACAGGTTGGAAGTTGTTTTCTATTATACCATGCCTCTGTACGGACGTTTGGATGTTTTTGATGCTGCGCTGGAAAGCTGGAACCAGTACACGCAACGGATGCGTTACTATTTCCGGGCAAACAATATCACTGAAAACGAGCGCCAGGTGGTCATATTGCTCACCGCCTGCGGACCGCATACGTTTGGGGTGATTAGGAGCCTTACGTACCCAGCTGCGCCGGACACCAAAACGTTTGACGAACTTGTGAATATAGTGGGGCAACACTTTAACCCAACCCCGTCCACGATAGTCCAGCGTTACCGGTTTAATACCGCTGAGAGGACCCCTGGAGAATCCCTTGCCGATTTTTTATCCAGGCTATGCGGGATTGCGGAATACTGTGACTATGGTGAGACCTTGTCAGAAATGTTACGCGACCGTTTGGTTTGCGGTATTAACAATGCGGCCACCCAGAGAAAGTTGTTAGCGGAGCCAACATTGACTTTTCAACAGGCAATACAAATAGTCTTGTCCCGAGAGAGCGCAGAGCGAGGAGTACAGGAGCTACAGGGAATGGAAGTGCATGCCTTGGGGCGAAACCCTTTCCGCCCAAAAACGTCCCCCCCGCACTCCTGCGGTACCTTGGGCGAGGCAACGACCAGACCGACGCCAGTGGCCATCGGACATTCCTCCCCGAAGGGAGCCTTCTCCAGAGCCAATGGCTGAGGAGCCATGTCCGTGTCAGACTTGTAGGCGCCGACCCCGTCGCGGACGGCGGTCCTGGGGACGCCAGAGGCGCCGTCGTTCCGACCGAAACTGGGACCAGCCCAGGGGCCGTAACTGGGACCAGCCCAGAGGCCGTACCTTCCATGTGGATGAACCTGTGGCAACCACTCCTGAGGACTTGGAGACGGAGGACGACTGCCTGCAGCTGCATTGTGTGGCAGCTCCCCGTGTGGCCCCCATTAAGGTGACAGTACGGGTCAATGGCCACCCGCTGGAGATGGAGTTGGATACTGGCGCAGCGGTCTCTGTGATCGCCCAGAGGACATTCGACCGCATCAAGCAGGGTATACAGACCCTTACACTAACTGACTCACAGGCCAGGTTGGCCACCTACACGGGGGAACCACTGGACATTGCAGGAACTACAATGACCCCTGTTGTCTATGGACGCCAGGAGGGGCGTTTCCCACTTATCGTAGTGCATGGCCATGGGCCCAGCCTGTTGGGTCGGGACTGGTTGCGCCATTTGCGGTTGCAATGGCAGCACATCCTCCAAACAGTTTCTGGAGGGTTGACTGAGGTGCTAGGGCGATACCCAGAGGTATTCCAGCCTGGTCTGGGGAAAATAAAAGGGGCCGTAGCCCGTATCCAAGTTGAACCAGGAGCCACACCGCGCTATTTCCGGGCGCGCCCAGTGCCTTACGCTTTGCTCGAGAAGGTAGAAGGGGAGCTCACTCGTTTGGAGAGTTTGGGTATTATCAGGCCCGTCCGTTTTGCTGACTGGGCAGCACCAATTGTGCCAGTAATGAAGCCAGATGCCACAGTTCGCTTGTGTGGCGACTATAAACTTACAGTGAATACAGTTTCCCGACTCGACCGATACCCAATGCCTCGCATAGAGGATCTCTACGCGAAACTTGCAGGCGGACTCTCATTCACAAAATTAGATATGAGTCACGCCTACCTGCAGTTGGAGCTGGACCCTGCCTCCCGACCATATGTAACAATTAACACACACCGGGGCCTGTATGAATATACACGGTTGCCCTTTGGAGTATCCTCTGCCTGCGCAATTTTTCAACGTGTTATGGAGGGCATTTTGAGAGGTTTACCACGTGTGGCTGTCTACCTAGATGACGTGTTGATTACAGGGACGTCGGAGCAAGAGCATTTGGAAAATCTGGAGGCTGTCCTTAAACGCCTTTCGGAGGCTGGAGTCCGTTTACGTCACACAAAGTGCGTATTTCAGGCAAAAGAAGTAGTCTACCTAGGTTATCGGGTGGACCGCGAGGGTCTGCACCCCGTCGCAGAGAAGGTGCGTGCAATTCAACATGCCCCCACCCCGACTGACACTTCGCATCTTCGTTCTTTTCTCGGTCTCGTAAACTATTACGGGAAGTTCCTCCCCAATCTGGCAACGACGCTGGCCCCCTTACACCTGCTGCTAAAGAAAAATCACACCTGGGTTTGGGGTCAGCCGCAAGAAACCGCTTTTCGGCGGGTAAAGCAACAATTGTCGTCGTCTGGGTTACTAACCCACTATGATCCGGGAAAGCCTTTGCTCGTCACATGTGATGCATCCCCGTATGGTATTGGGGCTGTCCTGTCCCACAAGATGGAGAACGGGGCCGAGCGACCGATAGCTTTCGCCTCCCGCACATTGACTGCAGCGGAGAAGAAGTACGCGCAGATCGAGAAGGAGGGCCTGGCAGTGGTTCTCGCGGTGAAACCCTTCCACCAGTATGTGTACGGCCGCCATTTCACTATCGTGACTGATCATAAGCCCCTGCTGGGACTCTTCAGAGAGGATAAGCCGATACCGCCCATTGCTTCTGCACGGATCCAGCGCTGGGCTTTGTTGCTTGCTGCATATGAGTATTCTCTGGAGCACAAACCAGGTACGCAGATAGCAAATGCCGACGCACTGAGCCGATTGCCTTTATCGACCGGCCCCATGTCGACTCCCACGACCGGTGAGGTGGTCGCAACCCTAAATTTTATGGACACCTTGCCTGTCACGGCATCACAGATCCGTGAGTGGACCCAGACGGAGCCAGTCCTGTCAAAGGTTCAGCACATAGTCCTGTATGGTGGGCAGCATAGACAGCTCCCAGGCGAGTTACGGGCATTTTCCTTCAAGCTGTCAGAGTTCAGCGTGGAAGACGGCATCCTCTTGTGGGGGACGCGTGTGGTTGTCCCGGAAAAAGGCCAGGAGCTGATATTATCAGACTTGCACAATGGGCATCCGGGCGTGACCAAGATGAAAATGTTGGCCCGGAGTTATGTCTCGTGGCCAGGCCTCGACACCGACATTGAGAAGGTGGCCCAAAACTGCTCCATTTGCCAGGAGCATCAGAAGCTTCCGCCGGCCGCGCCCCTACATCACTGGGAATGGCCAGGGCGGCCTTGGGCACGCTTACATGCAGATTTCGCAGGCCCTTTTCAGGGATCCATGTTCCTTCTACTAATTGACGCCCAGTCCAAATGGCTGGAGGTGCATAAGATGCAGGGGACAACGTCCTGCGCAACAATTGAAAAAATGCGTTTATCATTTAGCACGCATGGCCTCCCCGAGGTGCTGGTCACGGATAATGGCACTCCATTCACGAGTGAGGAGTTTGCTAGGTTTACAAAGATGAACGGCATCCGCCATATCCGCACTGCCCCTTACCACCCGGCTTCAAATGGGTTAGCAGAGCGTGCAGTGCAAACATTCAAAAGAGGCCAAAAGAAGCAGTCTTCCGGATCAATGGACACGAGACTGGCTCGGTTTTTGTTTACGTACAGGACCACCCCCCATACAGTGACTGGGGTAGCTCCCGCAGAACTCCTAATGGGCCGGAGACTTCGCACCCGCCTTAGTATGGTCTTCCCGGACATTGGCGCAAAAGTACGCCGCACACAAGAACGGCAGGGACCGGGATTGTCTCAGCATCGTCCGATTCGGCAGTTTGCGCCCGGTGACCCAGTATTCGTGCGGAATTTTGCTGGTGGTGCCCAATGGGTTCCTGGGGTAATCTTTCGCCAAACGGGCCCTATATCGTACCAAGTGCAAGCCCAGGGTTGTCTCCAGCGAAAACATGTAGACCACGTCCGGTCCAGAAGATCATCCCCGCAAAAGATTCCCCGCCCCCGGAGCTCAGTTCAACAGCGGCAAAGACCAGAAACAAGGGAAGGTAGTCCTCCAAATCTTCCACTGGTGCCTCACACAAAGCCTGCGCAGGTCACGACGGGACCGAATGGGGACAGAGACGCTGACATGACGGAGGCAGCAGACTCTGACTCCGAGATGGAGACACAGGATGAATCAGAGGGGGAATCCTCGGGTCCACAGGCCGTGGATGTACAACCGCGCCGTTCATCACGGAAGCGCCGGTCTCCGTCTCGTTATACGCCGCCTGATCCAGCGCCGCGTGCAAATGGCGTCCGGCCTGCGGCCAAACGAGTTCGACGCCTTCCTTCGCCAGGGCCTACGGTGGATTCCTTGGACTTTGGGGGGGAGGGATGTTATAACCTGCCTACTGACGATTGGCTGGGGACTAATGACTATCCCACAATCCTATGGGAGTATGAACTTCCCCAATGAGGGGGCGGAGAAACTCCTACTATAAATAAGCTGGCCAGTCCAGGAACCAGGAGGAAGGAGAAGGTAGCAAGGGAAGTTACTGCTACTGCTATGTATATATTGTTATAGTAAATAAACTTTATTATTTTGTATCCTTAAAACTCGTGCTGGATTCTTCGGGGCCCTTACAAAAATCGTTGTCCCTTTTTTCTATCTTTGGTGCATAACTCCAATTTTGTGATTTCTTTCCAGCTCTAACACTTCATCACACATCTCATTTCATCATTTATCTTCAGCCTACCTAGAATGGGGGCCGGTTTAGCTCAGTTGGCTGGACTGCTGATTTGTGATGCAGAGCGAGGCCGACAGCGCAGTTTCAATTCTCATACCAGCTGAGGTTATCAATAAAGGCCCCACCTTCTCAACCCTGCCCCTCGCCAGAGGTGTGGTGATCCTCAGGTTAATCACCACCAGTCAGCTCTCCCCAAAAGGGAAAGCAGCCTGTGGTCATCTGAGACTATGGTGACTTTATTTACTTTAACTACATGCATTCTTTAGTTTCCTTCAATTTTATCATGTTCAGGTGTGTTTCTTTTCTTTCCCCTTTCTATCGTCATTGCTAATATTTAATCTGTCATCCATTCCTTGTCTCTTTTTCCATTTTTGTTTTGGTAATATTTCCTTTACAGATTGTTGTATATTTGCTTTCTACTCTGAGATTTCACGTTGTTCAGATTCCTCAATCTTGAGACATTTATACTGCTATAATCCCAACTGATGTTTCTACTGAACACCCCAGTATGGAACCCGGCTTGGTAGATCCTGGGCTGGATTCTCCCAAAATTAGACTATGTCCCCAAACTGACGATAAAACGGTGGAGTTTTACTCCCGGAATTCCTATTAAAAAGTTGAACTAATTCAATGCCCTGCAGGGCGCTAGCAGGGACCCAGAGTAAATCTCGCAGCTTTAGCTGCGATACGGGCCCCCGCACTTCCGGTTCGGAGTCCGCGCATGCACACGGCGGCCGCCTCGCCAAGCTCCATGGCGGAATCAGACCGCGGAGCCACACCGAAAAAAAGAGAACCCCCCCCCACCCCCGCACGCCCGAGCCTGAAACTGCGCAAATTTAATCCCGAACCGCCTATAAGGCCCCCCACCCCCAGCCTCCGATCTCCCCCGCCCCCGGCCAGTGCGGCTGCGGACTCAGGATTGCCAGCATCCTGACCTGCAATCAGTGGTTAGTTCCATGCCGTCAGGAACTCGGTGGGCGGGAGCGGAGGATTGCTGGGCGGGCCTCTGACAATGCCGGCCCCCCCCCCCCCCCCCCCCGGGCGGGATGGCGTGCTCCGCGGCCACAGCGATTTTCGGGGCCCAGAGAATCGGCGGACCGGCGCAGGGCCCGATTACAGCGTGAAAATAGATTCTCCGCCCCCACCGCAATTTTGGCATGAGGCTGCTCACCATGGGGGCAACACGGTGGCACAGTGGTTAGCACTGCTGCCTCACAACGCCTGGGACCTGGGTTCAACACCAGCCTTGGGTCACTCTCTGTGTGGAGTTTGTACATTCTTCCCTAATCTGCGTGGTTTCCTCTGGGTGCTCCTGTTTCCTCCCACAGTCCAAAGATGTGCAGGTTAGATGGATTGGCCATGCTAAATTGCCTTTTAGTGTTCAAAGGTTAGGTTGGATTAGTGGATTACAGGGAAAGGGTTAGGGCGCAGTCTAAGTATTATGAGCCACCGGTGGGATTTTCCAGTCCCGTCGATGTCTTTGTATGTTTGCGTGGCTCGCCCGCCCCACTGTCAGGGAACCTGTCACAGGAGGTCACCTTCACAACCAGACTGAAAGACGGGTCAGAAAATTCCACCCTTTAGATATTGCTTTTTTTTTTTTTTTTTAAATGTATTTTTATTAGAGTTTATCATTTTTACAAATAACACAAAACTTCAAAACCAAAATGGTACAGTATAAATACTTCCGCATTACATAAAAACAGAAAACAACTGCAGCATAACGACCAGACAGCCAAGTTCAAGACCAACGATCGTTACCTGACGGATGAGCCCAGCAGAGACAGAGCCACTTCTTCAAACCAGCCATGTGATCAAGATAAAGGCCTTATTCACTTGCACAGTGCCGGTCGCCTGAAGTTAAGTATAGGTTATTGTAGTTGATCGGTGTAGTTTAACTTGTAGTATATTGTGCTTGCATGTCGAAGTAACCCTTGTGTATAAATAAACCATCTTTGAACTTGAACTGACTAACTGGTTGTGTGGTCATTTGACCGATATACGGGAAAGCCTTGTGGTTCAGTAGGAGAAATAGAAACACCCACAGTATTGGCGACGCTGTTGGGACATAACATCATATCATAAAAAGAGCCTCAGTATCATATTGGCGACTCTAAAGAGCAACATTATTATAGTATTCCATTAAATTGGCAACAAAACCTCCCAACAAATATGATATATATCACAAATTCAGACAAGAGGCATCATAACAGGGAAAACACCCGATATTTCAACAAGCTGCAGACTGTTACTCCAAACTATCACCTTCTATGGACTCACATCAGCCAAGGCATTAGCCAGCGTATCAAATGTCTTAACGGACTTGTCGGATACCTTCCTGAGGGACGCAGGATAAACGAGGGCATAACTCACTCCAGTTGCCTGGAGTTATTTTCTAACTTTTTGACACCTCTGCACGTCTGCGGTGTCGCTGCCAAGAATTCCTGGAAAAATAAGCCCCTTGCCCTCTTATGGAGCCAGGTCCTGCCACACCTCACCACTTCCAGAAATTTCCGACAATCCATTAAGTTGTGAAAGTAAATAATTACGGGCCTGAAATGTTGAGTATCTCTGGGCCTCAAAGAAGCGACACAATGTGCCCTTTCCAACTTGATACATCCAGCTTAATGAAACATGGTAGCTGGCTCTGCTCCATCTTAACAAAACATGGCAGCCAGCTCTCAAAAAACTTATAGGGTTCGTAGCCTCCATTCCTTCTGGCAGGCCGATGACCCGGGACAGTCTTCCTCCGGCCTTGGTTCCCCAGATCGTTCAGGATTTGACATAAAAGGTAGCTGGCTTTCCAAGGATTTAATGCGAGCTTCAGCTGAGGAAGCAACATTTCCAACGTTCAGGATTCTTTCCTTTGTTTCATCAAGCCTTTATTAGTATTCTGTAGCTCGTTCTCATGAGCACTAATATTCTGGGTCAACAAGCCACGTTTGTCATTTATCACTCTAATGATGTTCGCGGTCATCATCTGCGCTGGGTCAAGAGCCCGCTCAAGGATCAAGTCACCACATTGAGAAATCGGCACCACCTCCATTATATACGACTGTTCCCTTTTTCGCTGCTTCTGATGAAGAAGAGTCATCAAGACTCAAAACGTTAGCTCCGTACTCTTTCCACAGATGCTGTCAGACCTGCTGAGAGTTCCTACCATTTTCTGTTTCAGATTTCAGCATCCGCAGTAATTTGCTTTTATCATTTTATCTCCCTTTTATTGCCACCTTTCTTAGGATTCTTCTGCATTTTTTCTCCAACACTCAGCCAAAATTCTTCTAGGGACACACTCTGGAGTATTAACGCCACGATTAGGTAGGCATGTGCCCCGTAAACAGGGTAAAAGAAGGACTGAAAGGTGAGTAGCGCCAGAGCCCACAGAAAAGCTGCTATTCCCGTGCCCGCGTCACGTGACCCCCTCCATATCTATTTCTTTTTTTCTCGCTTTAAGAGTAAATGCTTCTTCAATATTCTGATCCTTCAACATGTCACGGTCCAAATGGTAGCACGTCTTTTTTGGGGGGTTATTTGAAGTTTCAACTTAATTTTTTACCGCAAGGAGGCAATGATCTAAACTAGTCTATATCAGTGTTTATACTTTACACAAGCCACCATTCATTCTGCTGTCTCTTCCCACCCTTCCGGCTATTTCGGAAATTGAACATACTTTGCTACTTATCTTCCCGCTCTGCGAATCTTCTTTTAATCTTCCTGTATGTTAGTGTAGCATTCCTAACTACTAGCTATACCACCCACCCCGCCATCACTCCCTCCCCCAAATTTTGCATCATCTGCAAATTTACACCATAACTCCAATCCACAAGTCCTAATCGTACATATAAATGGAAAATAATAGTCATTCCCCATTGGACACCACTTCTCAATTTCTGCCAGTCTGAGGAATATACTTTAACTCTTGTTTCTACTTTGCAGTCATCTTGTAATCCATTCTGCTACCAAGTCCCTGACTCCACATGCGTGAAACTGTTTCTAAAAGCCTATGAATACCTCAACCACTGCATGCTTATTTACTGTTCAAAGGAAAGGTTCAAAGGATAACATTGGTTAAATACAACCTTCAATTAGAAAATCAACCATAAAGAAACAAATGTTTCATTATATCCTCATTTGTTAGATATTTTTGTTATCTCAATTAAGATTTGAGTATCTTTCTACCAGACACCATCGAACTGCTCCATTGTTGTCTGGATCAATTTTAACTCACATTTTGAAGATCGGAGCTCCATATTTACTGAAATTTATCACATCGATTGAAATTTTATAATTTGATTTGAGTGCCTCAGTCATCACTTCCTTAGCGTCTTCAAGCATCCACAATCCATCTACACGGGTTTTGCCATCTTTCAAGCTTGGCTAGTTGATCACTTTTCTTTTTTATTGTTTTCAATATCCCTGTTGCCTTTCTCTTCAAATATATTACGATCCCAGACTAGACCCCAACAGTGGCTAGCTTACTGTACAGAAACCCCAATATTTTCATTTAATTTGTAAGATTGTGAGGAAAGGATACCTCGCTCCAGGAGTGGTTACATGAAGAAATAGGGGTATGGTATATTGAAACAAGCTTTATTACGAACACCACACCAGAAAATAGTTTAAATTACCCCTTAAGCAATACCACTCAATGCAGTGAATACCATAACGCTAACTGCTATCTTTATTCCCACTGAAACAACAAGATACCAGCTCGGCTCTCAATCCTGATAAACCATTAACATATAGGAACACCTGCTTTATAGAGACATTCTTTGAGAAATTGAGGTCATTTTAAAGAATGTTTTAAAGAAAAGATGCAAATCCTGTGAGAATCACGCAGAAATTCACCTTCCCAACCATACTGCTCTTCTGTCTGCAGAAGTCTAATGCCACTTCTTTTTATTTATAAATTTAGAGTACACAATTATTTTTTTTCCAATTAATTGGCAATTTAGCACCTAGTCTGCACATCTTTGGTTTGTGGGGATGAGACCCACACAAACACAGGGAGAATGTGCAAACTCCACACGGACAGTCAACTAGGGCCAGGATCAAACCCGGGTTCCTCAGCGCCGTGAGGCAGCAGTGCAAACTACTGTGCCACAATGCCACCTTAATGTCATTTCTTAATCAGCTTGGTTTGTAATTTCTGTCTGGGACTGAAAATATGTTGGCATAACTTGTCCATCAGTCAGCGACATCAGGATCCTGCACTGACAATCCACAATGTTTCCCATGTACTTAACCAAGAGAAGGATTTCTTTTTACATTGCTTGCTTAAATGATTATTCATTCCTGGAGGGTGAGTAAGCTTGTACATTAAAGCAAACCTTTGCATTCTCATGAAAAAAAATATTTGGAGTGTTCCCGAAATGTAATACCAGTGAATTAGAAATATATCTGCAAGAAATAGGAAGTAGTGGTTACAATATAATATAGCTTGAGATAATAATTAAGAGATATATTGATAATACAAAGTAATAGATTAGAGAGAAAGCCAACTATGAGAGAATATATTTGTAGATAAACTGACATATGATATTATGTAAACAAAGAGGATGACAAAGGAGAATATGATCAGTTTAGGAAAGGAGAGTTAAACAATTAGGAAAGAAGAAACCGGAAATCAAATATTTAACAACATAAAAATAAACAAAGTATTCCACAGGTATATGATTAACAAAAATAGAATTAAGATTTTGATAGAGTCACTAATACACGAGCAAATCGGGGGTGGCATGATGGTTAGTGGTGTCCGAGAAGGGGAACCAGTGGTGCTTGTCAATGTGAACGCCATTGGGACGATGCTGACTTTGTAAAGAAAACCGTGGCAGAAATTCACGACATAGACTCCCACTGACTCAGTATGGGAAGGTGGGGGGACCTTAACTGCATACAGGACCCACGGATGGTCAGATCCAGCCCCAAAACAGGGAGACAGTCAAACATGACAAGAGAACAAAACAATGTTATGTTGCAGATGGGGGCAGTGGACACATGGAGGTTTTCACACCCAAAGGATTTCTCCCAGGTCCACGAAAACTACACTAGGATCAACTTCTTCGTAGTGGGAAAATCAGTGCTTCCAGGGATAGTTGGAGTGGAGTACATCACAATAATAATCTCCGGCCACACTCCACATTACGTAGGTGTGTGGTTGGAGATGGGCAGGTCCAGCGCCCGCATTGGAGGCTGGACATGGTCGGCCTCACTGACGAGGCGCTCTGTGAGCTGATATCACAAGGCATAGGCGGGTTTGTAACCTGCAACCAAAATGGAGAGGTCCCATCCTCCACATTCTGAGAGGCACTCAAGGCAGTTATAAGGGGGCAGATTATTGCATACAGGACACTCAAAGATAGGAAGGAGAGGATGGCTAGGCAACAACTAATCGATTCCATACTGGAGGTAGATCGGTGTTACTCCACTGCCCTGACCGTTGAACTACTGGAGAGGAAAAAGTTACAAATGGACTTTGACCTGCTCTCCACTGGGAAAGCAGTGCACCAGCATAACCAAATACAAAGTATCTTTTATGAACATGGAGACAAGGCCAGCTGCCTGCTGACTCACCAGCTGAGAAAGCAGGCAGCCACAAGGGAAATAGCTTGGGTGAACGACAGGAACAGCAAACTAATCGTGGTGCCAGATGAGACTAACAAGGCCTTCTATAGAGTGCTGTACATCTCCAAACCACCAGAGGGAGACTCGAAGATGAAGCAGTTCCTCGAGGAACTGGGTATGTCAGTCTTGGGGAGGACAAGACACAGGGCCTGGAAGCACCATTAGAACAGAGGGAAGTCATGGCAAGGAAGGCGCCGGGACCGGACGGATTCCGGCAGACTTAACAAAAGGTTTGCACCAGCACTGGCGGAACCCTGCTGCTAACGCTGGCGCAGGCCTCAATATCATTGATCCCTAACAAGGACAAAGACCCGACAGAGTGCAGGTCATACAGACCCATCTCACTCCTTAATACTGACGCCAAGATTCTGGTGAAGGTCCTGGCGAGACGACTGGAGAGCAGAGTGATCATCACCCGAGCAAGGGAAAGGACACCGGAGGTGATCATCGCCCGAGAAGCAGAAAAGGCCGTCGACAGGGTCGAATGGAATGGTTTGGGTTGGGGTTCACCAAATGGGTGAAACTACTGTTTAGCGCTTCCTTGATGAGCGTACGACATAAACACCACCAAAACTTGATAATTCTGGCTGACAGAGGCATGGATGCCCACTGTCCTCACTGCTGTTTGCCCTGGCAATTGACCCACTGGCAATTACTCTCCGAACAGCAAAGGGACAGAGAGGCATCAGAAGAGGAGACAGAGAGCAGAGTGTCTCACTATGCGGATGACCTGCTCCTCTACATCATGGGAGGTGTAATGGACTCCTGAAGGAGTTTGGAGCATGTGTGCTTGCGCGCGCGCGTGTCCAACGATTAGGAAGAAGGTCCTACAAAGAAAGAGAAACTTGGGAGGCCTGTCCATTCCCAACCTCTGGCTCTACCACTGGGTGGCTACTATAGGAAGGGTGCGTGGCTGGGTCAACGAACCAGGAGCAGAATGGATGAGTTTCCACACAGGGACATTCCTCTGGGTACTAGAGAAGCGACCCTAAGGGAGCTAATGGACAAGTTCCAGCTCCCAAAAGGGAATGAACCAAGATATAACCAAGTCAAATACTTCCTCCACAAGGAGACGACATTCCCCAGATACTAGGACACTAACTACGGGACAGACTACTGACTGTGGGTGAGCTGGGAGATGGGAACTATGCGGACATGTATGGACGATTATTAGAAGAGGCACGCTCACCCCTGGACGAGACAAGGGAGAAATGGGAGGAAGAGCTATGCAGGGAGATAGGGGAAGGACTCTGGATCGAAGCACTGCACAGTGCAAACTTCACCTCCAACTACGCAGGGCTGAGCACAAAGCAACTAAAGGTGATGCACAGGGTGCACCTAACCTGGACGAGAATGAGCAGGTTCTTCCCGGAGGTGGAATAAAAATATGAATGGTGCCAGGGAAGCTCGGCCAACCACACTCATGTTCTGGTCTTGCCCCAGACTTGTTGAGTACTGGATGTCCTTCTTTGAGGCCACGTCCAGGGTTGTGGGGGTGAGGGTGGAACCTTGCCCGCTGGTGACATCTTCAGGTTATCATAACAGCCAGAGCTTTTCATGGGGAGTGGGGCTGTCGCTCTGGCTTCGCTGATCACCCGCTGAAGACTCCTACTCAGCTGGCGATCAGCAGCACCACCCAAGACTGCAGACTGGCTGTCCGACTTGGCAGAATTTCTCAAGCTAGCAAAAATAAAATATGGCATCAGAGGGTCGAAGAAAGGCTTCCACAAAACATGGAGGCTGTTCACCAACTTGTTCCAGGACCTGTTTCTAACCAGGGCCCAGTAAAGTAGAGGGGGGGGGGGGGGGGGGGAGGGGGGGGGGGGAGAAAGAAGAGCCCAGGACAGGCCACGGAGCAAGGAAGAAAAAGGGGGAGGGGAAAGGTAGAAGAGGAGATAGCTGCAAGGGACACAGAGCGACAAAAGAGCACATCAAGTGGACACATCCCCTCCCACCGCCAACATAGCGAAGTGCCAGAAGGGCATATGATAGGCCACACAACAGTAACGGCTGACCGCCGGGGGCACCCAAACAGGCTCCCCCCCCCCCCCACCCCCACCTTAAGCTCCCTCTCAGGGAACCACAGCCAGCTACCAGCCCCACAAGACCGAGTGGGTATATTGTGGGCCATGGTTTAGCCCAGCAAGCGTTCAGCAGCATTTTCTTTGTAAATTAAACTACAGTTACTGCATATTCTTGTAGATACATGTTTTGATTTTGTCTCGTTGTCTAATGTATATGAAATGCCAAAACTCCAATAAAAATATGTTTCAATGCGGACAAAGGGGGAGGTACATTATGGTGAGTGGTAAGCTACAGGGGGCCCGGATGGTGCTAGTGAACGTTTATGCCCCGAATTGGGATGATGCGGAATTCATGAAGTGCATGCGGAGTAAAATACCGGACTTGGAGTCAAACAATTTGATAATTGGGGGGAGGGGGGCCTTCAACACAGTCCTGGACCCGGCTCTAAGTCCAGGTCGGGGAGGAGGCTGGCAGCGGCCAAGGTCCTGGGGGGTTGCATGGACCAGATGTGGGGGGGGGGGGGGGGGGGGGGGAGGGGGGTGGGAGAGTGGAGAGTGGATCCGTGGAGATTCGCTCGGCCAAGGGCGAAGGGGTTCTCTTTCTTCTCCCACGTGCATAAAAAGTGTACTTTTTTGTGTTGAGCAGGGCGCTAATCCCATGGGTGGAGGGGGTAGAGTACTCGGCCATTGCGGTCTCGGACCATGCTCCGCACTGGGCGGACTGGAGACTGGGGGCGAAGAGAGGGCAGCGTCCTCTCTGGAGATTGGACGTGGGAGATTGGAGATTGTTGGCGGATGAGGAGGTCTGTGGGCGGATGAGGAGGAGCATCCAAAACTATGCGACAACAAACGATATGGGAGAGGTAACAGTGACGACGGTCTGGGAGGCCTTGAAGGCAGTTATCAGAGGGGACAAGGATCCGTTGCAGTGTGGGTCCTACAGGCCGATATCGCTCCTAAATGTAGATGCCAAACTGCTGGCTAAGATCTTGGCCACCAGAATAGAGGACTGTGTCCCGGGGGTGATTGACGAGGATCAGACAGGGATCGTCAAGGGTAGGCAATTGAACGCGAACGTACGTAGGCTCCTATGATGCCCTCAGAAGGAGGGGATGCAGAAGTAGTGGCTGCAACGGATGGGGAGAAAGCCTTTGATCGGGTGGAGTGGGAGTACCTGTGGGAAGCGTTAAGTAGATTTGGATTTGGTGAGGAATACATAGGGTGGGTCAAACTACTGTACCAGGCCCCCGTAGCAAGTGTGTCCACGAACCGACTGAGGTTGGAGTATTTTCGGCTGCACCGAGGGACAAGGCAGGGGTGCCCCCTGTCCCCGCTGCTATTTACCCTGGCAATCGAGCCGTTGCCATGGCGTTGAGGACGTCAAGAATCTGGAGGGGGTTGGAGAGCATCGTGTTTCGCTCTACGCAGGCGACCTGCTCCTGTATATTTCGGACCCGCTAGAGGGGATGGGGGAGGTCATGCGGATCCTAAAGGACTTTGGGAGTTTCTCGGGGTACAAGTTGAACGTGGGGAAAAGTGAGCTATTTGTGATCCATGCGAGGGGCCAGGAGGAGAGACTGGGGGAGTTCACGCTCAAGAGGGTGGAGAGGAGCTTTTGGTACCTGGGTATACAGGTGGCTAGGAATTGGGATGACCTACACAAGAAAATGACGGTCCTTCCCAGTTTTCTGTTCGTCTTCCAGGGCCTTCCCATCCCTCAAATCCTTCAAGCGGGTGAACAGGATTATCACGGGATTTGTGTGGGCAAACAAGACCCCGCGGGTTAAAAGGCTATTCTTAGTGCGCAGCCGGGGGAGGATTAGGAGGAGATGGGTAATGGACAAGGGGGCGGCATGGAGGCGGCGTAACGGCACCGCTGCCGTTCTCGCTGGCACGGTACACCACAAGCCCGGTGGTGACGGCGGTACTGAGGATCTGGGGTCAGCGGAGAAGGCACAGGAGGGAGGAAGGGGCCTCAGTCTGGACCCCGATACGGTATAATCATAGATTTGTTCCGGGCAAGATAGATGAAGGGTTTCAAAATTGGCATAGGGCGGGTATCAAAAGGATGGGGGACCTATTTATAGATGGGATGTTTCCTAGCCTGAAGGCGCTAGAGGAGAAATTTAGTCTGCCCCCGGGGAATGCCTTTAAGATAACTCCAAGTCCACGCTTTTCTGAAGAAACAGGTGGTGGCATTCCCGCTACTACCCCCCCCCGCAGGATACAGGACAGGGTGGTCCCTGGCATCTGGGTAGGGGAGGGGAAGGTGTCGGACATATACCAAGAACAGCAGGAGGCAGAGGAAGTCTCGGCGGAGGAGCTGAAGGGCAAGTGGGAGAAGGGACTGGGCGAGGAGCTGGATGAGGGCCTGTGGGCTGATGCCGTAGGCAGGGTTAATTCCCCTCATCTTGTGCCAGGCTTAGCCTAATTCAGTTTAAGGTGGCCCACCGGGCACACATGATGACAGCGAGAATGAGCAAGTTCTTTGGGGTGGAGGGCAGGTGTGAGAGATACTCAGGGAAAATCATGTCCATCTGTTCTGGGCATGCCCGGCGCTTAAAGAATTCTGGCAGGGGTTTGCAAAGGCTATGTCCAAGGTCTTGGCGCTCGGTTAAAGCCGATCCAGAGATAGCGATATTTGGGGTGTCGGAAGATCCGGGAGTGCAGGAAGCGAAGGAGGCCAACGTCCTGACCTTTGCCTCCCTGGTAGCCCAGAGACGGATCTTGTTAATGTGGAGGGACTCGAGGCCCCACAGTGTGGAGACCTGGGTCAGTGATACGGCTGCGTTTCTCAGTCTTGAGAGGATAAAGTTTGCCTTAAGAGGGTCCTTGCTGGGGTTCTCCAGGCAGTGGCAGCCGTTCCTTTACTTTCTGACAGCACGTTGAAAGGTCAGAGCAGCAATCCGGGGGGGGGGGGGGGGGGGAGAAATAGGTGAGGAACTGTGTATGGAATGTAAACTCTTCTTTTGTAAATGGACTATAACCACCTTGTTTGTTAAATTTTCTCCTTTTTGTTATTGGTTCTGTAAAATTGTTTAAAACTTGAATAAAAACAATTTTTTAAAAAATAGATATATTTTTATAAAGTAACATTAAACAGAAGGAAAACCAAACACAGTAAATATGTATTAAATCACAGTACTCAGCTCACAGCTCAAAATCCTAATTTCAAAATTATACAGCCTTGAGGTTATGGACATTGTCTTTTGCTCCAAAAAGCAAGAGGCCACTGCAAGCATGTGATTGTGGAAACAGTGAGGATAAGATTCTAGGGCTAACAGCAACTGACAGTAATACACCAAAATTGCTCTAATAACAGCAACTATGGTGTGGTGAACCACTGTAATAGGAGATGTAAGGTAGGACCTGCACTACAGGTTCGCCGGTAGCTCCTGCCGGCTGGCTCCGCCCACGGAGAGATACTGTATAAATATGCATGACCTCCAGTGCCCTGCCATTTCGCCAGCTGCAGCAGGAGGCCACGCATCTGACTGTAATAAAGCCACAGTTGTACCCAACTTTAGTCTTTGTGCAATTGATCGTGCATCAATTTATTACAGTCAGATTTTCCACAGAATGGATATCAGAATCAAGCCCGGTTGCCTACAACTGGATCCGCACTCGCCCGACGCCAGAAGAGACTTTACTCACTGGCTAGCATGTTTTGAGGCCTACATCAAGGCTGCAGACCCCAAGCCAACGGAGGTTCAGAAGATAAACATCCTGTACTCCAGACGGAGCTCCAGCGTGTTCCCGTTGATCCAAGACGCCACGAATTACACAAAAGCAATGGAACTCCTTAAGGAACACTACGCGCAGAAGGCGAACACGCTCTTCGCCAGACATGTACTCGCACCCGCTCACAACTACCTGGTGAGTCCATCGAAGACTTCTGGCGGGCCCTAATTCCACTCGTCCCGGACTGTGACTGTCAGGCCGTTACGGCCGCCGAACACGCAAATCTCCTCATGCGCGATGCCTTCGTGACAGGGATTGCTTCGGACCGCATCCAAGAACGATTACTGGAAGGGGGCACGCTCGAACTGGCGGAGACGAAAACCTTGGCGCTCTCCATGACGGTCGCATCCCGTACCGTACAATCGTACCCCTCCCCGCCGCGCTGCCCACCCTTCTACTCCTTCCTACCCCTTCTGGACCCCCGCAACGACCTCAGCCAGGGCCCCTGCCTTCCCAATACGCCTGCGCTGCACGCCGATCTGCGCACCCCGGGGGTCCCCGCTGCTACTTCTGCGGTCAGCAGAAGAACCCCCGCCAACACTGCCTGGCCCGCACTGCAGTTTGGAAAGCCTGCAGTCAAAAGGGCCACTTCGAGGCGGTGTGCCAGGCCCGCGCAGTCGCTGCGATCGTGCCCGCCATCGCCCCCTCCCCCATGCCAGACGCACAATGGGAGCCGCCATCTTCTCCTCCCGGGTCCATGTGCGACCAATGGGCGTCGCCATCTTGTCCCACACGGTCTTCGGACATCCCGACGTCGGAACAGCACACGCTCGCCACTCGAAGCATCCGATGGCCACCCGCAGCTCGCTTCAATGACGCTGGACCAATCTCGCTCACACAACCTGGCCACTGCGTCGACGCCAGTTAAAATCAACGGCCACGCAACCTCGTGCCTGCTGGACTCCGGGAGCACCGAAAGCTTCATTCACCCTGATACGGTAAGGCGCTGCTCCCTCACGGTCCACCCTGCCAATCAAAGGATCTCCCTAGCATCCGGATCCCACTCCGTCCCGATCCGAGGCTTTTGTACAGTCACCCTCACGGTCCAGTCACCCTCCTGGTCCAGGGCGTAGAATTTAGTAACTCAGCCTCCATGTCCTTCCTAACCTCTGCACTGCACTCCTGTTGGGCCTGGACTTCCAGTGCAACCTCCAGAGCCTCACCCTCAAATTCGGCGGGCCCTTACCCCCCCCCCCCCCCCTGTGCCGTTTGCGGCCATGCGACCCTCAAGGTCGATCCCCCCTCCCTTTTTGCCAATCGAACTGCGGATTGCAAGCCCGTTGCCACTAGGAGCAGACGGTACAGCACCCAGGATAAGACCTTCATCAGGTCCGAAGTCCAGCGGCTGCTTAAGGAGGGTATTATCGAGGCCAGCAACAGCCCCTGGAGAGCCCAAGTGGTAGTGGTTAAAACTGGGGAGAAACACAGGATGGTCGTGGACAACAGCCAGACCATCAATCGGTACACGCAGCTCGACGCGTATCCCCTCCCACGCATATCTGATATGGTCAATCAGATTGCGCAGTTACCGGGTCTTCTCAACAATTGACCTGAAATCCGCCTCCCACCAGCTCCCCATCCGGAAGTCGGACCGGCCATACACTGCCTTTGAGGCAGACAGTCGCCTCTACCACTTCCTTCGGGTCCCTTTCGGTGTCACAAATGGGGTCTCGATCTTCCAAAGAGAAATGGACCGAATGGTCGACCAGTACAGTTTGCGGGCCACCTTTCCGTACTGAGATAATGTCACCATCTGCAGCCATGACCAGCAGGTCCACGATGCCAACCTCAATAAATTCCTCCGCACTGCCACTCTTCTCAACCTGACCTATAACAAAGAGAAGTGTGTGTTCAGCACGACCCGGTTAGCCATTCTCGGCTATATAGTCCAAAACGGACTTCTCGGGCTAGACCCCGACCGCATGCGCCCCCTCATGGAACCTCCCCTCCCCCACGACCCTCAAACCCTGCCTGGGGTTCTTTTCCTACTACGCTCAGTGGGTCCCAAACTATGCGGACAAGGCCCGCCCACTCATTCAGTCCACCCAATTCTCCCTTGCGGCCGAGACACAACATGCTTTCGCCCGCATCAGAGCAGACATCGCCAAGGCCGGGATGCGCGCAGTGGACGAGTCACTGCCTTTCCAAGTAGAAAGCGACGCTTCAAACGTCACCCTTGCCGCCACTCTAAACCAGGCAGGCAGACCAGTGGCATTCTTTTCCCGCACCCTTCATGCCTCAGAAATTCGACACTCACCCGTCGAAAAGGAAGACCAAGCTATCGTTAAAGCTGTGCGGCATTGGAGGCATTACCTGGCCGGTAAGAGATTCACTCTCCTTAAGGACCAACGGTCGGTAGCCTTCATGTTCAATAACACACAGCGGGACAAGATCAAAAATGATAAAATCTTGCGGTGGAGAATGAGCTCTCCACCTATAATTACGAGATCTTGTATCGCCCTGGTAAACTCAACGAGCCCCCAGGCACCCTCTCCCGAGGTACATGTGCCAGCGCACAAGTGGACCAACTCCGGGCCCTACACGACAGCCTTTGTCACCTGGGGGTCACTCGATTGTACCATCTGGTCAAAGCTCGCAATCTGCCCTACTCCGTCGAGGAAGTAAGGACAGTCACCAGGGACTGCCAGGTCTGTGCGGAGTGCAAGCCGCACTTCTACCATCCGGACCTGTGCGCGCCTGGTGAAGGCTTCCCACCCCTTTGAACGCCTCAGCGTGGATTTCAAAGGACCCCTCCCCTCCACCGACCGTAACACGTACATTCTCAGTGTGGTCGATGAGTACTCAAGATTTCCCTTCGCCATCCCATGCCCCGATAGCACCAACTTCGCTCTGTTCGGTTTCCCCACCTAAATCCACAGTGACAGGGGATCCACATTCATGAGCAATGAGCTGCGTCAGTTCCTGCTTAGCAGGGGTATAGCCTCCAGCAGGACGACCAGCTACAACCCCCGGGGAAACAGGCAAGTAGAACAGGAGAATAGGATGGTTTGGAGGGCCGTCCAGCTGGCCCTATGGTCCAGGACCCTCCCACCCTCTCGCTTGCAGGAGGTCCTCCCAGATGCTCTGCACTCCATCCGGTCACTATTGTGCACCGCCACTAATAACACACCCCATGAACATATTTTTACCTTCCCCAGGAAGTCCACATCCGGGGCCTCCCTCCCGACTTGGCTCGATGCTCCAGGGCCGGTCCTTCTCCGTAGGCACGTCCGACTCCACAAGGCAGACCTCTTGGTGGATAGGGTTCACCTGCTCCACGCCAACCCTCAATGTGCCTACGTTGAGTTCCCCAATGGCCGCCAAGATACTGTCTCACTCAGGGACCTGGCACCGTCAGGCTCCACCCCAACACACACCCCCACCAATGCACCCCCCCCACCGCGCCGCCAATATTGACCCCACCAGACCACCCCCTCCCCTCCCCTTTTCCACACAAGAGGACGAAGAGGACTTCTGCATGCTCCCGGAATTCCCCGATGACTGGCCAGCATCAGCACCGCTACCACCGCCATCAGTGCCACCTCCACCACAGCCAGCACCGACTTCGCCGCCACTGTTACGCCGCTCCCAACGAAGCACCAAAGCACTGGACCAGCTGAACCTTTGACGGACTCCGGACCGTCAACATGGACTTTTCTTTCCCTACCACTGTACATAATTGCAGTAATTGTATATAGTTTCACGTTACCCCCGCCGGACTCATTTTTAACAGGGGGTGAATGTGGTGAACCACTGTAATAGAAGATGTAAGGTCGGACCTGCACTACAGGTTCGCCGGTAGCTCCTGCCGGCTGGCTCTGCCCACAGAGAACTGTATAAATATGCATGACCTCCAGTGCCCTGCCATTTCACCAGGAGGCCATGCATCTGACTGTAATAAAGCCACAGTTGTGCCTATGCGAAATTAGCATTTTATGTTGTTTTTACATGTATAACTCTGGTTCACAATTAAGATGTCAACAATAGGGCCTGATGGGAAAATAAGATGTCAAGCTACAGTGAGCAAGTTGTTGTGACTATGTACAGGACTGACCTTCGGGGAGGAACGGGACAGGATGTACAATAACAGGACGCAGGTGCAAGCAGGGGGCCTCATTCTTATCTTTTAATTGAAGGTCCAAGGATATACCAGGAGCTAACAGAAACCACTAAGCAAGGGGAAGACAAAATGAACATAACAAGTCCAAATAAGGAATCACTGATAAGGAAACTGCCCTTTCGGCAGTTTGTGGGATGTGTTTCTCACAGATTGTATATAACAAGTGATGCTGTATGAATTCTTTGTGTCTGCCAATTGTGATGGGCTGCACCTGCTCTTGCAAGATCGATTGAATAAAATTCTTCAGAATTTGACTAAGTGTAAATTATCATCAAGTGAGCGGTGTTTCTCACATACCCAACTTTAGTCCTTGTGCAATTGATCGTGCATCAAATGGCAACACTCAGATTTCTCTCAACCAGGAGTTATAACTCACTGATCTCTTTATGTAACTGGTCACAGCAGATACCGAAAAATACAAAGACCCCTCAAATTAAATGCAACACATGATTTGTAGGTTTCACATAGTCATACAACACTGCACCATCAAATCACCGGAAATGCCTCCAATGGGAGTTTGCAACCCCAGGACCAGCAATAAACAGGGCAACAAATGACCTGATGCCAAACTAAGGTTAAAATTGGCCTTCAGTTCCCATGTTCCCAAACGCACTCCAAGCTGATTCAGCAGCAGAATAAGCCACACGATTTCTCTCCTTATACCCGAGATTCACCAGTGCTCCAATAACGTACAGCAGGAAAGATCGATGGCACAAAATATATTTGGTTCAAGTAGTCTCATCTCAGAAGTTCACTCATTTTTGCATGAAAGATATGAAATGGACCGATCATTTGAATCAGACAGCAGGAACCCAGGAAAATGGAATTGATCAGTTAGTGGATTGGTATACACAGTGAGGATTTACTGCTGAATTATTTATACTGGCGTGTGTGTATATACAGTTTATAAAAACAGATGGCGGCATTCACCCAGTTGCAGAATTGGCAGGTTTATTGCCCGGCCGGCGAAATACTGCTTCAATATACTCACGGGCCCCAGCGATGGAACCGCCACAGGCCAGGCCCGGCGAAACCCGACCCCCAGGCTGCGCGGCCCAGTCCCGGACAGCGACCTTGCAAACTCGCTCCCGCCCGGTGCTCCAGCCGCCTCTGTCGGCTCAGCCGCCTCTGGTCTGCTTCCTTCCCTTCGCCCGGCTCCCCGCCGCCGCCACTTCGCATTTGGCGCCACTCGCCCGCGGTCACTGAGCTGGGGGAGGGGTCCTGGAGACGGTCCCCCTTCTCCTCTGTGTGAGTTCCTCAGTCCCAGTCCTTTATCACGGAAGGGACCTTCTCAAATTGATCATACAATAATAACCACACCTAAATTATTATACCATTTTATAATAGTAATCAGACTAAATTTGCTGCTTGTAGAGTGTGTTCATGATGCTTTTAAGGAAACAGGATATGCACTTCCAACAAAAACTTTTATTTACAAAGCCCCTTTTATTGAGATCTAAACGTCCCAGTGCACTTCCGAGCAGCGTTTATAAAGCAACATTTGAGATGAGGAGGAATTTCTTCAGCCAGAGGGTGGTGAATCTGTGGAACTCTTTGCCGCAGAAGGCTGTGGAGGTCAAATCACTGAGTATCTTTGAGACAGATAGATATGTTCTTGATTAATGAAGGGATGGGGTTATGGAGAGAAGGCAGGAGAAAGGTGCACTGATATTCAGATAAACATATCATGGCGCAAACACACTACACACTGATGGACAGATCAACGGACCAATCAACACACACGCAACTTCACAACCAATCACAAGTGAGAGCACGCACTATAAAATGGGGAACACCACAGTTCCCACTCATTCCAGCAGGAGATAGCTCAGGGTACAGAGCTCACCGTGTGCCACTCAGGCATACACCATGTGCTGAGTGTCTCTCTAAGATAGTGATAGTGATAGTGATAGTGATAGTGATAGTGATAGTGATAGTGATAGTGATAGTGATAGTGATAGTGATAGTGATAGTGATAGTGATAGTGATAGTGATCGTGCTGGGTCCACAGGTTAACGGGTAAATTACGAACCAGTCATAAGTTTACAGATGTTGTTATTAAGAGTAATAAAACTGGACTTCCGGGTGCGGCGATGACCAGCTGAGTCGCACGTTTCGGCAGCTCCCGGTGAAACGGACTTTTGGGCTCTTGATAGGAGCCCCAACGGCAATTTTGACGGCTAAAAACACTGCGGTAAACCAGAAGGGAATCCCCCCTGGATACGGATGAAAAAAGGAGGAGAAAGTGGCCGGATTGCAGTGGATCCTTTAGAACAGCGGCAAGGAAGGCAAGCAAAAACCAAGATGCGTCGGAAGGTGGCAGTTTAACATGGGGCCCTGAACAACAAGAGTTCTAGAAATGCTGTGTGGAAGAGCTCAAAAAGGAAATGAAGAAAGAGCTGTTGGCCCCGATACTACAGGCGATCGAAGGGCTAAAGGAGGAACAAAAGACCCAGAAGCGGGAGCTTCGAGTCGTGAAGGCAAAGGCAGCCGAGAATGAGGACGACATACAGGGCCTGGTGGTGAAGACGGAGATGCATGAGGCACATCAGAAAATGTGGAAAGGTTGGAGGCACTGGAGAACAACGCAAGGAGGAACAACCTAAGGATTCTTGGTCTTCCTGAAGGTGCGGAGGGAGCGGACGTCGGGGCATATGTGAGCACGATGCTGCACTCGTTAATGGGAGCGGAGGCCCGGCGGGTCCGTTGGAGGTGGAGGGAGCATACCGAGTGATGGCGCGAGGACCGAGAGCAGGAGAAATTCCCAGAGCCATAGTGGTGAGATTCCTCCATTTTAAGGATAGAGAAATGGTCCTTAGATGGGCAAAGAAAACTCGGAGCAGTAAATGGGAGAACGCGGTGATCCGCGTTTATCAAGACTGGAGTGCGGAGGTGGACAAGCTTTAATCGGGCCAAGGTGGTGCTTCATAAAAAGAAGATAAAATTTGGAATGCTGCAACCGGCAAGACTGTGGGTCACATATCGAGGGAGGCACCACTACTTTGAGACGGCGGATGAAGCGTGGACTTTTATTGTGGAAGAAAAACTGGAATGAGCGGGTTATTAAAAAGAACGTTTGAACAAAGTGGTGGGGTGAATGTGGGGGGCGAAGAGGGGGGTTAAAAAGGGGGGCAAGAGAAGTTTTATGTACTAATCCTGCGATGTGGTAACTTTTCTCTCTTCCACAGGTGGTGAGGAGGGGAGGTGGAGGAGATGGGGTGTTGGCCATTGGGGGCGGGGCCAAGGGAGAAGCGCGGGCTTGGTTCCCGCGCTATGATAATCATGGCGGGAATAGAGAAGCAGGAAGGAGGGGGCGTCGCACGGTGCGAGCCGAGGTCACGGGGGAAGCCGAGGTCGGCCAGAGTTTGCTGACTTCTGGGAGCAACATGGGGGGAGTAATTACGCTAGCGGGGGATCTAGCGGGGGGGGGGGGAATTACTGGGTTGCTGCTGCTGGGGAGAGGGGGGAGCTGGTATGGGAGGGGATGGGCGGGGGGGCACCGCCTGGGGGAGATACAGCTGCGTGGGAACCGGGTGAGGAACTGGAAAAAGGGGATGGCTAATCGACAAGGGGGGGGGGGGGGGGGGTAGGAAGCCCCCCAACCCGGCTGATCACGTGGAACGTGAGAGGGCTGAACGGGCCGATAAAGAGGGCACGGGTACTCGCACACCTTAAGAAACTTAAGGCAGATGTGGTTATGTTACAGGAAACGCACCTGAAACTGATAGACCAGGTTAGGCTACGCAAAGGATGGGTGGGGCAGGTGTTCCATTCGGGGCTAGATGCGAAAAACAGGGGGGTGGCTATATTAGTGGGGAAGCGGGGTAATGTTCGAGGCAAAGACTATAGTGGCGGATAACGGGGTCAGATACGTGATGGTGAGTGGCAAACTACAGGGGAGACGGTGGTTTTGGTAAACGTATATGCCCCGAACTGGGATGATGCCAATTTTATGAGGCGGATGCTAGGACGCATTCCGGACCTAGAGATGGGAAAGCTGATAATGGGGGAGATTTTTAATACGGTGTTGGAACCAGGGCTGGATAGGTCGAAGTCCAGGACTGGAAGGAGGCCGGCAGCAGCCAAGGTACTTAAAGATTTTATGGAGCAGATGGGAGGTGTAGACCCGTGGTAATTTAGCAGACCTAGGAGTAAGGAGTTCTCGTTTTTCTCCTATGTCCATAAAGTCTACTCGCGAATAGACTTTTTTGTGCTGGGAAGGGCGTTGATCCCGAAGGTGAGGGGAACGGAGTATACGGCTATAGCCATTTCGGATCACGCTCCACACTGGGTGGACTTGGAGATAGGGGAGGAAACAGAAGGTCGCCCACCCTGGAGATTGGACATGGGACTAATGGCAGATGAGGGGGTGTGTCTAAGGGTGAGGGGGTGCATTGAAAAGTACTTGGAACTCAATGATAATGGGGAGGTCCAGGTGGGAGTGGTCTGGGAGGCGCTGAAGGCGGTGGTTAGAGGGGAGCTGATATCAATAAGGGCACATAAAGGGAAGCAGGAGAGTAAGGAACGGGAGCGGTTGCTGCAAGAACTTTTGAAGGTGGACAGACAATATGCAGAAGCACCGGAGGAGGGACTGTACAGGGAAAGGCAAAGGCTACATGTAGAATTTGACTTGCTGACTACGGGCACTGCAGAGGCACAATGGAGGAAGGCACAGGGTGTACAATACGAATATGGGGAGAAGGCGAGCAGGTTGCTGGCACACCAATTGAGGAAAAGGGGAGCAGCGAGGGAAATAGGGGGAGTGAGGGATGAGGAAGGAGAGATGGAGCGGGGAGCGGAGAGAGTGAATGGCGTGTTCAAGACATTTTATAAAAAATTATATGAAGCTCAACCCCCGGATGGGAGGGAGAGAATGATGGCTTTTTGGATCGGCTGGAATTTCTCACGGTGGAAGAGCAGGAAAGGGTGGGACTGGGAGCACAGATCGAGGTAGAAGAAGTGGTGAAAGGAATTAGGAGCATGCAGGCGGGAAAGGCCCCGGGACCGGATGGATTCCCAGTCGAATTCTATAGAAAATATGTGGACTTGCCCCGGTATTGACGAGGACCTTTAATGAGGCAAAGGAAAGGGGACAACTGCCCCCGACTATGTCTGAAGCAACGATATCGCTTCTCTTAAAGAAGGAAAAGGACCCGCTACAATGCGGGTCCTATAGACCTATTTCCTCCTAAATGTAGATGCCAAGATCCTGGCCAAGGTAATGGCAATGAGAATAGAGGAATGTGTCCCGGGGATGGTCCACGAGGACCAAACTGGGTTTGTGAAGGGGAGACAGCTGAACACGAATATACGGAGGCTGTTAGGGGTAATGATGATGTCCCACCAGAGGGGGAAACGGATATAGTAGTGGCGATGGATGCCGAGAAAGTATTTGATAGAGTGGAGTGGGATTATTTGTGGGAGGTGTTGAGGAGATTTGGTTTTGGAGAGGGGTATGTTAGATGGGGTGCAGCTGTTGTATAGGGCCCCGATGGCGAGCGTGGTCACGAGATGGACGGGGATCTGCATATTTTCGGCTCCATAGAGGGACAAGGCAGGGATGCCCTCTGTCCCCATTATTGTTTGCACTGGCGATTGAGCCCCTGGCGATAGCGTTGAGGGGTTCCAAGAAGTGGAGGGGAGTACTTGGAGGAGGAGAAGAACACCGGGTATCTTTGTATGCGGACGATTTGTTACTATATGTGGCAGACCCGGCGGAGGGGATGCCAGAAATAATGCAGATACTTGGGGAGTTTGGGGATTTTTCAGGGTATAAATTGAACGTGGGGAAAAGTGAGTTGTTTGTGGTGCATCCAGGGAAGCAGAGTAGAGAAATAGAGGACCTACCGTTGAGGAAGGTAACAAGGGACTTTCGTTACCTGGGGATCCAGATAGCCAAGAATTGGGGCACATTGCATAGGTTAAATTTAACGCGGTTGGTGGAACAAATGGAGGAGGATTTCAAGAGATGGGATATGGTATCCCTGTCACTGGCAGGGAGGGTGCAGGCGGTTAAGATGGTGGTCCTCCCGAGATTCCTCTTTGTGTTTCAGTGCCTCCCGGTGGTGATCACAAAGGCTTTTTTTTAAAAGGATTGAAAAGAGCATCATGGGTTTTGTGTGGGCCGGGAAGACCCCGAGAGTGAGGAAGGGATTCTTACAACGTAGCAGGGATAGGGGGGGGCTGGCACTACCGAGCCTAAGTGAGTATTATTGGGCCGCTAATATTTCAATGGTGAGTAAGTGGATGGGAGAGGAGGAGGGAGCGGCGTGGAAGAGATTAGAGAGGGCGTCCTGTAGGGGGACTAGCCTACAGGCTATGGTGACAGCCCCATTGCCGTTCTCACCGAGGAACTACACCACAAGCCCGGTGGTGGTGGCTACACTGAAGACTTGGGGACAGTGGAGACGGCATAGGGGAAAGACTGGAGCCTTGGGGGGGTCCCCGATAAGAAACAACCATAGGTTTGCCCCGGGGGGAATGGATGGGGGATATGGAATGTGGCAAAGAGCAGGAATAACGCAACTGAAAGATCTGTTTGTGGATAGGAAGTTTGCGAGTCTGGGAGCGCTGACCGAGAAATATGGGTTGCCCCAAGGGAATGCATTCAGGTATATGCAACTGAGGGCTTTTGCGAGGCAACAGGTGAGGGAATTCCCGCAGCTCCCGACACAAGAGGTGCAGGACAGGGTGATCTCAAAGACATGGGTGGGGGATGGTAAGGTGTCAGATATATATATAGGGAAATGAGGGACGAAGGGGAGACTATGGTAGATGAACTAAAAGGGAAATGGCAAGAAGAGCTGGGGGAGGAGATCGAGGAGGGGCTGTGGGCAGATGCCCTAAGCAGGGTAAACTCGTCGTCCTCGTGTGCCAGGCTAAGCCTGATTCAGTTTAAGGTATTACACAGGGCGCATATGACTGGAGCACGGCTCAGTAAATTTTTTGGGGTGGAGGATAGGTGTGCGAGGTGCTCGACAAGCCCAGCGAATCATACCCATATGTTTTGGTCATGCCCGGCACTACAGGGGTTTTGGATGGGGGTGACAAAGGTGCTTTCAAAAGTAGTGGGGGTCCGGTTCGAACCAAGCTGGGGGTTGGCTATATTTGGGGTTGCACAAGAGCCGGGAGTGCAGGAGGCGAGAGAGGCCGACGTTTTGGCCTTTGCGTCCCTAGTAGCCCGGCGCAGGACATTGCTAATGTGGAAAGAAGCCAAGCCCCCGGGGGTGGAGACCTGGATAAATGACATGGCAGGGTTTATAAAGCTAGAGTGGATTAAGTTCGTTCTAAGGGGGTCGGCTCAAGGGTTCACCAGGCGGTGGCAACCGTTCATCGAATACCTTGCAGAAAGATAGATGGAATGGAAAAAAGAAGGCAGCAGCAGCAGCCCAGGATCGGAGGGGGGGGGGGAGGGGGGGGGGGGGAGGGGGGGGGGGGAGGGAGGGGGGGGGAGGAGGAACCAGAAGGACTCTCAGGGTTGTTAATATATACTGTATAATATGTATAGGTCGTTGCTACAGATAATTATATATTGGACTGTTAAATTATATTTTTGGAGAGTGTTACTTGTGACAAGGCAGTTGCCATTTAGGGTTAGTTTTCATTTTTGTTATTTATTATTTATTCATTTTCTGTTTATAAAATAGGTCATTGTTATTTGTGTTGTTATAATATTGTGTAAAGGATGCACAATGTACTGTGTTGGTTGACCAAAAATTTTCAATAAAATATTTTATTTAAACAAAAGAGTAATAAAACTAAGTTGTACCATCTGCAACCGTGTTGGTTCATCTGTATAGCGGAACACCCAACACGACATAGTACCAGGCTTGGAACCCAGCAACTGTGAGACCTACCTGCACATCTTTAGGGATGCGCCATGGACACCATCAGCCCGCCGCAGCCGCTCCAAATCGCTGGAAATCTCGGCGTCAACTGGAAACCGTTTAAACAGTGCTTCCAGTTCTTCCTAGAAGCCATAGAAAGGGAGAATGCATCGGACACCAGGAAAATCGCCCTCCTCCTCTCCACGGCAGGGCAACACGCCATCCACATCTACAACTCTCTGGTGTTCGTGGAAGGCGAGGACAAGACGAAGTACAAGACGGTCCTTCTAAAACTTGAGCAACACTTCAGCGTCGAGGTGAATGAAAGCTTCGAGAGGTACCTCTTCCAGCAGCGCCTGCAGGGTAAGGATGAGCCGTTTCAATCTTTCCTAACACACCTCCGTATCCTCGCGCAGTCCTGCGGCTATGAGACCACCTCCGATTCCATGATTCGGGACCAGATAGTTTTTGGGGTCACCTCGGGCACCCTACGCCAGCAGCTCCTCAAAATAAGAGCCTCACCCTAGCCACCGCCATCGAAGCCTGCGTCCTCCATGAAAACGCGACCAGCCGGTACTCCCAATTCCAGGCGGCCGAATCGGCACGGCAGGGATCCTACAAGGCCGAGCAGGTCCAGTCGATTGAGTTCCGCCCGGACGAGGGCGGGCCATTTCACGCGCTTTCCTCAGCCTCCCGCGCTTGTACGCGCCAAAAGAGACGTTGACGCAGAGGGACGTGACGCGCAGGTGCACTCTACGCAGGACAGAACTGCGCATGCGCGGTGGCGCAACGAACGCCATGACGTCACGACATGCAGCAACTGTGGATCCGCACATTTACAGCGGCAATGTCCAGCAAAGAATCGACAATGCCTCCGCTGTGGCAAGATGGGACACTACGCTGCCTGCTGTCGAGCAGCTCAACCTGCCAACACTCCCCAATTCCGCCAGCCTCGCAGGGACGTGCGGGCCATTCAGCCTCCATACACCGAGTCATACCCTGACGACGTACAGACCGTGATACCAACGACCTGGAAGCCTTCTGCGTTGCGGTCATTGACAGGAATCGGATGTCCCCAAGTAGGACCCACCAGCCAATGCCAGTCAACAGCGTTAATCCGGGTGATGAATGGTGTGCCACCCTAACGGTCAACCCGAATTTGTCGCCCACCTACTAGGCTGGACTTATGAGCCTGTTTGCACATTGGACTCACTAAAGTGTTATGCCTCAATGTTAATGTGTTTCTCTTTTTGTCGTTACAGGAGTTCGTTTTCGATGTTTGATGATTGCACTTGTTTGTTT